>NC_091282.1:129331890-129635640 GCF_032444005.1 Ranitomeya imitator
CACCGGATCCGTTTTTTAGCTGGATCCGGCTCTATGTACTGCACATGGTTTTTTAAAGGAGAGAGAGAGATATGAATCGGTCGCCGGATTCCATCATTTCACCTCACGTTTTTCCGTCAAATCCGCTGCGGATCCACAGCAAAATCCGCAACGTGTGCCCATTATACATTGTGTAGCACAATCTGGGGCCATTATATTGTATGGAAGGCAATGCAGGATCCCGTTTATACTGTATGGAGGACTATGTGAGGCCCTTTATACTGTATAGAGCACTTCTTGTGGCCATTACATTGGGGGTATCATACTGTGCTTGGGAGCACTTTGGATGCACCATACTTTATATTATTCAAGGTTTTGTAAACTTTGTCATTACATATTTAAATTAGGCCATTGGGCCATATGCTCTTTACTGCTTTTACATAACATAATCCAATATTTTATTATTCATTTTTACAGCGCCATTTATGCCATGCCCTTTACATGTGAAAGGGGCAGACTTAGACAAGCACAATAAACATGAGCAAAACAAGGCACACACAAGTACAGAAGGAGAGAGGACCCTGCCCGCGAGGGCTCACAGTCTACAGGGGATGGGTGAGGATACACTAGGAGAGGGTAGAGCTGGTCATGCGGTGGTTCAGCAGACTAAGGCCTACAACCTGCAGTGATCCTTAGGGCTCATACTTGCGGGAAACTCGGATGAGTCTCGCAAGGCAATACCCGGTACTTAGGAGCGGAGAGTGCAACCGCATGTATTCCTATGCGGCCGCACGCTCCGATCTGAGTGCTGGCAGCAGCGCCGGGTATTAACATGCGAGACTCATCCGAGTTTCTCGCAAGTATGAGCCCTAAGGATCACTGCAGGTTGTAGGCTTGTCGGAAGAGGTGGGTCTTCAGGTTCTTTTTGAAGGTTTCCATGGTAGGCGAGAGTGAGATGTGTTGGGGTAGAGAGTTCCAGAGTATGGGGGAAGCACGGGAGAAGTCTTGTATGCGGTTGTGGGAAGAAGAGATAAGAGGGGAGTAGAGAAGGAGATCTTGAGGATCGAAGGTTCCGTGTGGGTTAGTATCGGGAGACCATGTCACAGATGTATGGAGGAAACAGGTTGTGGATGGCTTTGTATTCTAAGATCTATTAATTAAAATGTACTTTGACCGAGGCACATCCCCTTTAAACTTGGTTCCATATGAAAAAGTTCATTGTTATATTTGATAAGGAAAAACTTCCTCAATTGTAAATTTTTTTTTTTAAATAAATATCAAGGTTGTCCCACAATTTGGTCCAAGCTTTTAATTTTGTCCCTCTCTGTATTTGTTTCACATCCTTGTCTTAGGCTGGTTTCACACTTGGGTTTGGCTGGTCTGCGTATGGCTGCGTACATCCTCCCTTAAGCCCCGCCTACTTCCGCATGCGTCCTGCGTACCTATCTTTAACATTGGGTATGCAGGGACATGCGTTGTATGTGGAAGGTGAAGGTGCGGTGATCTCCAATGAAGCCATGCTGCACCAGCAGGTGAAGTGACCCAGGTGCTCCACAGCACCCATACTGCAAGGATCAAGCAAAGATCTCACTATTCTAGGTCACAGCAACAATGGCCACCATACTGCACCAAGTGAAAAGATCAGAAATTCTCACCTTCCACATTGTCTCAGACAAAGCTGAGAACAAAATAACCAGAATCCCTCTGCAGGTTCTTAATTTAAAAAATACCTGGGACAAATGGAAGAAGTGCTTGTACCAAATCAGACCAAAAAAGAGGTGGTAATATGCAATATGATATTACTATAGAAAAAAAAGAAATTGACCGCACAACTAGAACTCATACAATGATGTATTGCGGCTAAGCAAAAATGTATAAAACTGAACACGAGAATCTTAGTTAAAGAGGTTGTCCAGTACTTTGTCATTGATGACCTATCCTAAGGGTACCGTCACACAGTGGCACTTTGATCGCTAGGACGGCACGATCCGTGACATTCCAGCGATATCCTTACGATCTCGCTGTGTCTGACACGCTACTGCGATCAGGGACCCCGCTGAGAATCGTACGTCGTAGCAGATCGTTTGAAACTTTATTTCGTCGCTGGATCTCCCGCTGACATCGCTGAATCGGCGTGTGTGACGCCGATTCAGCGATGTCTTCACTGGTAACCAGGGTAAACATCGGGTTACTAAGCGCAGGGCTGCGCTTAGTAACCCGATATTTTCCCTGGTTACCAGTGTAAATGTAAAAAAAAAAAAAACACTACATACTTACATTCCCGGTGTCTGGTCATGTCCCTCGCCGTCAGCTTCCCGCACTGACTGGTGAGCGCCGGCCAGCCGTAAAGTACAGCGGTGACGTCACCGCTCTGCTTTCCGGCTGTCCGGTGCTCACTGTCAGTGCAGAGAAGCACAGCGCCGAGGGACGCGACAGGAATGTAAGTATGTAGTGTTTGTTTTTTTTTACGTTTACGCTGGTAACCAGGGTAAACATCGGGTTACTAAGCGCGGCCCTGCGCTTAGTAACCCAATGTTTACCCTGGTTACCAGGGGACTTCGGGATCGTTGGTCGCTGGAGAGCTGTCTGTGTGACAGCTCTCCAGCGACCACACAGCGACGCTGCAGCGATCGACATCGTTGTCGTATCGCTGCAGCGTCGTTTTAGTGTGACGGTATCCTTAGGATAGACAGAACTAGAGAAAAGGTCAATGCATAAATTTGCGCACACCCACTATGTATCAAAAGAAGAAATATATAACCTTTATTGTAATTCAAACACATAAACAGATTTAAAACCAATTAAAAACAATGAAGAAACACCCTTCCCCATATAGAGGTGCCAAACATATAGTTGTGGCCAAAAGTATTGACACCCCTGCAATTCTGTCAGATAATACTCAGTTTCTTCCTGAAAATGATTGCAATCACAAATTCTTTGGTATTATTATCTTCATTTAATTTGTCTTAAATGAAAAAAACACAAGAGAATGAAGCAAAAAGCAAAACATTGATCATTTCACACAAAACTCCAAAAATGGGCCAGACAAAAGTATTGGCACCCTCAGCCTAATACTTGGTTGCACAACCTTTAGCCAAAATAACTGCGACCAACTGCTTCCAGTAACCATCAATGAGTTTCTTACTATGCTCTGCTGGAATTTTAGACCATTCTTCTTTGGCAAACTGCTCCAGGTCCCTGATATTTGAAGGGTGCCTTCTCCAAACTGCCATTTTTAGATGTCTCCACAGGTGTTCTATGGGATTCAGGTCTGGACTCGTTGCTGGCCACCTTAGGGTATGTGTCCACGTTCAGGATTGCATCAGGATTTGGTCAGGATTTTCCATCAGTTTTTGTAAGCCAAAACCAGGAGTGGGTGATAAATACAGAAGTGGTGCATATGTTTCTATTATACTTTTCCGCTAATTGTTCCACTCCTGGTTTTGGCTTACAAATACTGATGAAAAATCCTGACCAAATCCTGATGCAATCCTGAACGTGGACACATACCCTTAGAAGTCTCCAGTGCTTTCTCTCAAACCATTTTCTAGTGCTTTTTGAAGTGTGTTTTGGGTCATTGTCCTGCTGGAAGACCCATGACCTCTGAGGGAGACCCAGCTTTCTCACACTGGGCCCTACATTATGCTGCATAAATTGTTGGTAGTCTTCAGACTTCATAATGCCATGCACACGGTCAAGCAGTCCAGTGCCAGAGGCAGCAAAGCAACCCCAAAACATCAGTGAACCTCCGCCATGTTTGACTGTACGGACCGTGTTCTTTTCTTTGAATGCCTCTTTTTTTCTCCTGTAAACTCTATGTTGATGCCTTTGCCCAAAAAGCTCTACTTTTGTCTCATCTGACCAGAGAACATTCTTCCAAAACGTTTTAGGCTTTTTCAGGTAAGTTTTGGCAAACTCCAGCCTGGCTTTTCTATGTCTCGGGGTAAGAAGTGGGGTCTTCCTGGGTCTCCTACCATACAGTCCCTTTTCATTCAGACATCGACGGATAGTATGGGTTGACACTGTTGTACCCTCGGACTGCAGGGCAGCTTGAACTTGTTTGGATGTTAGTCGAGGTTGTTTATCCAACATCCGCACAATCTTGCGTTGAGATCTCTTGTCAATTTTTCTTTTCCGTCCACATCTAGGGAGGTTAGCCACAGAGCCATGGGCTTTAAACTTCTTGATGACACTGCGCACGGTAGACACAGGAACATTCAGGTCTTTGGAGATGGACTTGTAGCCTTGAGATTGCTCATGCTTCCTCACAATTTGGTTTCTCAAGTTCTCAGACAGTTTTTTGGTCTTCTTTCTTTTCTCCATGCTCAATGTGGTACACACAAGGACACAGGACAGAGATTGAGTCAACTTTAATCCATGTCAACTGGCTGCAAGTGTGATGTAGTTATTGCCAACACCTGTTAGGTGCCACAGGTAAGTTATAGGTGCTGTTAATTACACAAAGTAGAGAAGCATCACATGATTTTTCGAACTGTGCCAATACTTTTGTCCATCCCCTTTTTATGTTTGGTGTGGAATTATATCCAATTTGGCTTTAGGACAATTCTTTTTGTGTTTTTTTCATTTAAGACAAATTAAATGAAGATCATAATAACAAAGAATTTGTGTTTGCAATAATTTTCAGGAAGAAACTGAGTATTATCTGACAGAATTGCAGGGGTGTCAATACTTTTGGCCACAACTGTAGTATAGAACCCTATACTATGTTTGGCACCTCTATATGAGGAAGGGTGTTTCTTCATTGTTTTTAATTGGTTTTAAATCTGTTCATGTGTTTGGATTACAAAAAAGGTTATATATTTCTTCTTCTGATACATAGTGGGTGTGCGCAAATTTATGCATTGGCCTTTTCTCTAGTTCTTGTCATGCATTCTCCATGCATTTTGTAGCACCCCTAAATATATTTTTGTCATAGTTGTGCACTTGAAATCCTACTGTCTATCTATCCTTAGGATAGGTCATCAATGTCTGATCGGCCAGGGTCCGACACTCGGCACCCCCACTGATCAGCTGTTATCGTTATCGGCGTCAGCCGCCAGACGAAAATACTCACTTGCGGAGCAGGCTGTCTTCCGATAGTGGCCAAGGGTTGGTACTGTACATCTGTCTCCTATTCAAATCAATAGGAGGCTGATGTGGTTGCTGCACCTTTAACGTTAAGAACCCAATAAGAAGTTCCATTTGACATTACGGTGAGTTAATACATTTTGATTATAAAGTCAACCAAGAATCTTGTGTTCAGTTTTGTAAATGATTGGTTAGCTGCAATAGATCAATGAATACATTTTGGATATGGATCCCATGTCTTTTTTTTCTACAGTAATTTTGTGTATACTTCTCATTTTAATCTCGTGCCCGATTAGTACATCTAGATAATTAGATAATCTCATTAATTTCCAATGTGTTATCTTGCTTTTTAAGCACAGCTCTGAACAGCAGTACCACGGTGTGTACATTACATATCAAAAGTAAATTTATTATGCAGTGATTTAATGTTTAGTATTTGCCTTCCTGATAAAAATAAAATCAGCACCTTGGCTCTTCCTGCAGGCTATTGTTTTAAAACATTGCCATATTTCAACCAGTTCCAGGAGTTGGATGACAGCAGCGACACGTTGCAGGATCAACCTCACACAACTTGATTGTGAAATAAGTGCAGGTGGATCAGACACTTTTCTCTACAGATTTTCAGAGGATAAACACTACAGTATAGTGCCCTGCATCCACCATGGAAATTGTAGATTATTTTACTGTCAAAATAACATGTGAAACTACACATAACCTACTGCTAAGAGGAGAACCTGCTTTCAATTGTGTCTGAATTAAACACATAGGGGCCAATTCATCAAAGTTTTTATGCAATAAAAGTGGTGTAAAAGTGTTAAAAATTAGCAAATTTTTTTTTTGCAATGGAGAGTTTTACAAAAACGTGTTACTTTTAGCACAAATTTCCCCAGAAATGGCTTGGGTTAGAGAAGTCTGGACAGGACACGACCATGTCTATCTGCAGTTTTTTTTACGCTGGGTGTTTTCCCTGCTTCAAAAACACAGTGCCTTACAGTTCCAGCAGAGTGGATGGGATTTCTTATTTATGCTGCGTAAACTCACCTGCAGTGCTTTTTTCAAATCCGCAGCATGCCAATTTCTCTTGCGGCTACGCTGAGTTTTCTGTGCAGATTTTCCCCGTAAACTTCCATTAGATGCGGAAAACCGCAGGTACAAAACGCACAGTGAAATCAAAATACCAGAAAGTTTACAAAACAAGGCAGCTTTATTTAAAGAATGACACAACAAACCGCATCATCAAGAATGCGATAAAACTGCATATTAGAAAAAAAGCATACAAAAACGCCATAAGAAACGGAAGTAACCTACAGTACTTTACATGGTAACAAAATCCTAGAGCAGTTTTCCTGAGCTATTCTCCTGTACTTGCAGAGCCTATGATTTGTTCAAAAGCTGAAAAAAAAGATTTTTGGGAGGCAGAATCTATAATTTGCTGTTTTTATGTACCTGTAGATTTGCTCTCTGCTGCTGCTGACTGACATGTAATCTTACAATATAGCTCTATGAATGAGAGTCCAGAAGGCTCCTTTATTTATTTTTCTCTTTTATATATCGCCATTAATTTCACAGCACTTTTACAGACATTATATATTGTCCCCATTAGGGTTCACAATCTATATCTTCTATCAGTATGCCTTTGGAATGTGGGAGGAAACCGGAGAACCCGGAGGAAACCCACGAGAACACGGGGAGAACATACATCCTGGAGAATTTATCAAGTAAGCTTTTAGCAGACCCAAGTGGCAGCTTATTAAATAAGGTTTTCCGTTTTCAGAAAACTCTTGTCCCCAAGAGTAGTTTTTAAAGAAAATTCTTTGTCTTTCCCGGACCCAGCGCTGAATCTCACCGGGTGCTCCTGGTGTCTATTATTGTCTGCAGCACTGACGTCATGTCAACAGCACTGCATGCAATCAGTGACCTCTACTCAGGCAAAACTGATGAGCTCAGTTATTGGACTGTATGGAGCGTCTTATGGGGTCCATCATGAACTGTATGGAGCATCTTATGGGGTCCATCATGAACTGTATGGAGCGTCTTATGGGGTCCATCATGAACTGTATGGAGCATCTTATGGGGTCCATCATGAACTGTATGGAGCGTCTTATGGGGTCCATCATGAACTGTATGGAGCATCTTATGGGGTCCATCATGAACTGTATGGAGCGTCTTATGGGGTCCATCATGAACTGTATGGAGCGTCTTATGGGGCCCATCATGAACTGTATGGAGCGTCTTATGGGGCCCATCATGAACTGTATGGAGCGTCTTATGGGGCCCATCATGAACTGTATGGAGCGTCTTATGGGGTCCATCATGAACTGTATGGAGCATCTTATGGGGTCCATCATGAACTGTATGGAGCGTCTTATGGGGTCCATCATGAACTGTATGGAGCGTCTTATGGGGCCCATCATGAACTGTATGGAGCGTCTTATGGGGTCCATCATGAACTGTATGGAGCGTCTTATGGGGCCCATCATGAACTGTATGGAGCGTCTTATGGGGTCCATCATGAACTGTATGGAGCGTCTTATGGGGTCCATCATGAACTGTATGGAGCGTCTTATGGGGTCCATCATGAACTGTATGGAGCGTCTTATGGGGCCCATCATGAACTGTATGGAGCGTCTTATGGGGCCCATCACGAACTGTATGGAGCGTCTTATGGGGCCCATCATGAACTGTATGGAGCGTCTTATGGGGTCCATCATGAACTGTATGGAGCATTATATGGGGCTCCTGATTTAATATATATTCAAAAATACTTAACCTACTGATATCTCAATTAATTTTACTTTTATTGGTACCTATTTTTATTTTTGAAATTTACCGGTAGCTGCTGCATTTTACACCCTAGGCTTATACTCAAGTCATTAAGTATTCCCAGTTTTTTGTGGCAAAATTAGGGGGAGGGGGGGGCGGCTTATACTCGAGTATATACGGTAATTTATTTATACTGCAGGCAGTGCCTGATGAATACTCCCATCTGCTGTCTTCTCTCACTGTTAACAGTTCAATACAAATCTCAACATGGTCCCTTGCTGGCGCTGATTGCAATCGCAGCACAAAAAAAAGAGACAGTGATGTGACCCGGTGCCACGGAACAGCGCAAACTATACCGCCGATTCCCAGGCGCCGGTATGTGTGACACTGATGACACACGAATGTCGTCTGTATGTGGGAGCTTTTGCGGCCCGTTTTGCTGTTACAAACCGGACAGGTGAGCATGTTTTGCCCACGGACACACGTTCTGTGGAAACACACTGACATGTGCACAGACCCATTCACTTAAATTGGCCTACGTATGTGTCTCTGGTATGTGTGAAAACTGTCACTACACCTAACAGAACACAGGGACCTGTAAAAGAGCCCTAAGGATGGGTTTTCCTAAAATGGAAAAGGCTTTGAATCATTGAATAGCATAATTTATGTTAATTAGGAGCACTCTGTGGTAGACCAGAGGGCTCATTCAGTGGACCCAATATGTCTTTGTACAGTATAGCCACAATTATCACATGAACCACCATTCATTTAACATCGTATGCACTCCCTTCTTTTTAAAAAGACTTTTTCTTCCTTTACCTATTGTATTAAAGGAGTTTAGCGACATTGGCCTCACATCAACACATACCTGTTTGGATTCATACACCTTTCCTATTCCAATGAATAGGTCAGGTTCATAATGCCTGCGGTCCAGCAAGTGTCTGTAGATGTGGAAATGAGCGGAGCCAAACCATATAAAGGGAATCTGTCACCAGGTTTTTGCTATTTAGCTTCAGGGAAACATGAGGTAGGGCCTGAGACACCGATATCAGCAACGTATCACTTACTAGGTTGTGTGATATTGTTTTAAAGTGTTTTATCTGCAGGAGATTATCAATGTTGAACTAGCTGCCCGTGCCTCCTGGTCCAACCACGCATCCATCACCGATTAGCAGCTTGCTGTCAATACACAGAGAAAGCTGCTAATCATTGGTATAAGCGAGGGCAGCTTTTTGAGCACTGCTACACCTACAGCAGAGAAAAACGCTGTCAGAACGGCTGCACCCAGTAAATTAAGTGATAGATCTCTGGAATCACGGTCTCTTGCCCTACATTATGATACTCTCAGATGAGGTAGCAAAAACCTGGTAACAGATTCAAAGGCATTTAAACTAGGTGACAAAGAGGAAATTAAAATGATACAGCATGAATTGAAGCATAAAATAAAGGAGGCCCAGGAAGCCTTCAGAATTAAACTTGAAAAGAAACTGTCCCACAATAATACCAGGGAGGTTTGGTCAGGAATGAAATTACTGACTGGGCTTAAGCTGAGGCCTGAAAATGATGATGGAAATCTAGACAAGGCTAATGAGATAAATGAGTATTTCAACAGGTTTAGTAGTACATGTGCACTGCCAACTGATAGTGGATGGGAATTGGGTGCAAATTCTGCAACATCGATATTGGAGGATGAGCAGACTAAATTTAGAGTATCCGAAAATGATGTGAGGAGGCAGTTTAAGTCACTTAACATTGGTAAAGCTGCAGGACCTGATGGTCTCAGCTCACATGTCCTTAAAGTTTGTGCAGACCAGCTGTGTACTGTCTTTACACTTCTATTTAATGGAAGTATACAAACACAGAGGGTACCGGTGTTATGGAAAACTTCCTGTCTGGTGCCGGTACCCAAGACTTCTTCTCCTGCAACCCTAAATGACTATCGTCCTGTAGCCTTAACATCTCACGCTATGAAGGCCTTGGAAAGATTAGTGCTTGCTCACTTAAGATCGAGGGTCAATGCTTTTATTGATCCCCTTCAGTTTGCTTACCGACATAGATTGGGGGTGGATGATGCTATCCTTTCTCTGTTACATAGGGTACATTCATTTCTGGAGACTGACGGAACCACGGTGCGAGCGATGTTCTTCGATTTCTCGAGTGCATTTAACTCCCTGCAGCCACTTTTACTACACAAAAAGATGACTGATATGAAGGTTGAGGAGGGGATGAGAAATTGGATAACTGACTACCTATCAGATCGGCCACAGTTTGTACAGATGGGAGCAGTGGTGTCAAGCAGATTATTGAGCAGTGTAGGTGCCCCCCAGGGAACGGTGCTTGCGCCCTTTCTATTCACACTGTATACTTCAGACTTTCAGTATAAATCTGAACTTTACCACCTTCAAAAATTTTCGGATGACTCCGTGGTTGTGGGATGCATTAGGGGAGATCAGGGGGATGAGGAATACAGAAGGGTGGTGTCGAATTTCGTGGATTGGTGCAATGGTAACTATCTACAACTAAATGTTAAGAAAACCAAGGAGTTGGTGGCCAACTATAGCAGGATAAAGATGGAATGCTTACCGATCACTATTGCTGGTCAGGAGGTAGAGCAGGTGGAGAGTTACAAATATTTGGGGGTCCATTTGGATAGCAAACTGGACTGGAGATGCCACTCAGAGTTTGTCTACAAGAAGGGGATGAGCAGACTGTATTTCCTAAGGAAACTGAGGTCTTTTAATGTGTGTAGCAAAATGTTAGAAATGTTCTACCAATCTGTAGTGGCAAGTGCCATCTTTTTTGCAATCACGTGCTGGGGTAGTAGTGTGCGGGCCTCTGATGCTAATAAGCTGAATAAGATTATCAAGAAGGCAAGTTCTGCTGTCGGCTGCTAGCTGGACTCTTTTGGGGAGGTAGTGGAGAGAAGAACTCTGAGAAAGTGTATGGCAATTATGAACAATAATGCACATCCACTATATGAGCTATTCATGAGACAGAAGAGCACCTTCAGCAACCGGCTAATACTTCTGAGGTGTAAGAAGGAAAAATATAGGAAATCGTTTGTGCCAACTGCCATGGGGATGTACAACAATAACATTAGGGTTAAACCACCAAGGTGAATGTCTACTTATTTCTCTACATTTCAGATCACTTGTTGTGTATGTCCTATTCTAATGTATAATGTTCTTCTGTCAACTCCACTGTCATGTCAACTATGTAATTCCTTTATGATTTTTATGATTTAAGTTGTGCTGCTGTGATACCATAATTTCCCACGGGATCAATAAAGTGTATCGTATCGTATCGTAGATTCCCTTTAAGGCCAGAAGTAGACAACACACCACATTGTATTAGTGTAAGCCATTTTTCGTATCTGACCCAACAAACTCAGTAGGTGCGTTAAAAGAAAAATAAAGTAAACAGAGGTCATATCAACCTAATCCATATGGCATCCCTTTTACTGATCTATTGAAATTAAAATAGAAAACTGTATTTGGTCTTGTACAATTTGTTTTATTGTTGACGTGTAAAAACTGTCGTACAAAGGTAAAAACAGGACAAATGGAGGGCAATGTGGATGAAAGACTGATAGTACAAACCTGTATTAAAATCTTCGTCCCCCTAAACAGTTTCACAACACTGGCCAGCTATTCACACCCTTTGAAAAGGAAGATTTTTCCTTACAAGATTTTGATAAATAGCCTGCAGAGCCAGCAGCTGTTCAGCGAGTCAAGACACACAACTGCTGAAAAACGCCGTGCCCAAAACTGTATGATTCCCGCAGTGAGGAAAGGAGCTGATGCCTTACATGGATAAAAAAAAAAAAGGAAGTATCCGTCTCTTGGTTAAAGGGTAATGTTACCAGTTTCACATTACACTAGCCGAGCTATGTAACATGCTGGATAACCTGCCGAAGTCCAGGAGTAAAACAGATTTTTTGACCGGATGGACTGGTCAGCTGAGGAGCAGTGGTGTAACAATCGTGGTGGCACTTAAAAATCTGAGGTCATGTTACAGTATCATTTTTTTTTTATGTATCCTGTTCTAGTCCATAAAAGAACAAAAGGCTGATACCTATCCATGAAAATTTGAAAAAATAAAAAAATAAATAATCTGCCTAGATAGAAAGGGTAGAAAAAGCTCTGGCAAAGCAGAGGTGAAGTATATAACAAAATGATCATATTTGCAATATATATATAAAAATCTATATATATATAAAAAAAATTAATGTGTGTGTGTGTGCGTGTGTGTGTATCCACCACGCCCACTCCACTTAGCCCCAACCAATCACTAAGCATCTTTCATTTCACCAGAGCGGTTTATAAGAAGCTGAGCTGTGGTTGGTTGTTATGAGCTACAGTTTTCCATGTAGACAGTTGTGGTAACTGAGGCCTATTATTCTTATCATTTCTATGGTGTTATCGTCCTTCTGTAAAGCTGGAAATAACACAATTTATTACGGTGCCGACACAGACCACCCTCTGCCACAGACTGCAGGGGGAGCCCAGAATCAGGAACTCTCTTTGTCTGGCATGAAGCATCTCATTAACTTAAAAATTAAAATACAGATTAAAAAAAGAAACCCAAGACGGATTTCTCCAACCTAAGTATAATTTTAATCGGTGTAACTGCGCCAACCTGACAATGTTGGCTCTGACGGGATGATGTGGGATATTAGAGGTAGTAGTCCGGTGGCTCTGGCTGATGGGACGATTGGGATACTAGGGGTAGTAGTCCGGTGGCTCTGATGGGATGATGTGGGATATTACTGATAGTAGCCAGGTGGCTCTGGCTGGCAGGATGATGTGGAATATTAGAGGTAGTAGTCCGGTGGCTCTGGCTGATGGGATGATTGGGATATTAGGGGTAGTAGTCCGGTGGCTCTGACGGGATGATGTCGGATATTAGTGATAGTAGCCAGGTGGCTCTGGCTGGCGGGATGATGTGGAATATTAGAGGTAGTAGTCCGGTGGCTCTGGCTGATGGGATGATTGGGATATTAGGGGTAGTAGTCCGGTGGCTCTGACGGGATGATGTCGGATATTAGTGATAGTAGCCAGGTGGCTCTGGCTGGCGGGATGATGTGGAATATTAGAGGTAGTAGTCCGGTGGCTCTGGCTGATGGGACGATTGGGATACTAGGGGTAGTAGTCCGGTGGCTCTGATGGGATGATGTGGGATATTAGGGGTAGTAATTCCATGGCTATGACTGACAGGATGATGTGGAATATTAGAGGTAGTAGTCCGGTGGCTCTGGCTGATGGGACGATTGGGATACTAGGGGTAGTAGTCCGGTGGCTCTGATGGGATGATATGGGATATTAGGGGTAGTAGTTCCATGGCTCTGACTGACGGGATGATGTGGGATATTAGAGGTAGTAATCCGGTGGCTCTGGCTGACGGGATGATATGGGATATCAGGGGTAGTAGTCCGGTGGCTCTGACGGGATGATGTGGGATATTAAGGGTAGTAGTCCAGTGGCTCTGGCTGACGGGATGATGTGGGATATTAGGGGTAGTAGTCCGGTGGCTCTGGCTGACGGGATGATATGGGATATCAGGGGTAGTAGTCCGGTGGCTCTGACGGGATGATGTGGGATATTAAGGGTAGTAGTCCAGTGGCTCTGGCTGACGGGATGATGTGGGATATTAGGGGTAGTAGTCCGGTGGCTCTGACGGGATGATGTGGGATATTAGGGGTAGTAGTCCAGTGGCTCTGGCTGACGGGATGATGTGGGATATTAGAGGCAGTAGTCCAGTGGCTCTGGCTGACGGGATGATGTGGGATATTAGAGGTAGTAATCCGGTGGCTCTGGCTGACGGGATGATGTGGGATATCAGGGGTAGTAGTCCAGTGGCTCTGGCTGATGGGATGATGTGGGAAATCTGTTCATCTTTGCACCAGAAGGAAAAAACTAAAATGTTGTTTACCAAAAGGCTCTTGAATGAGTTGAAAATTAAATACTATCAATACTTGAGTAATCATTTAAAGTGTTGCAAATCTGTAGTGTTGAATATATGATGTGAAATATTTTTATGTGCACTATAATCATTATAATTTGTTATAACTAACCACAGTTTGTTACCATGCCCGGGCAACACCGGGCACTTCAGCTAGTTAGGTATAAAAATAAACCATGCCAGCAATAAAAAGGGAAACTATAGACATTTTATTTGTAAAATGGAAAAATGTTACATCACTGATCTGTAGAAATTACATCTCATTATTACAGTGTATCCCTCAGAAATAGGTAAATGAAATGACAAGTGTTCCCACTAATTGGGCACAGCTGCAAAATGTTTATTACAGATAATAAAAATAAACTATGAAAAAAGAAAAATACAAAATATTTTTTTAATTACATCACTGCCCAAATTATAAGTACTATTTATGAATGGATGTACACAGTCTTTCATATAACTAGCATCTAAACATTTTCACAATAAAATATTATTTACAATAAAACATGTAAAATATTCTGCTCTGATTAAAGAAGATGTCCGCTCATGTCTGACTATTCTTGCTGTCACTGAGACAGAACCTAGTGGATCCCATTATAATTTGAGGCAGTCGTCCATCTTTGGTGTTGGTTGCGTGATGGTTCCTGCACTGAATGGTGACTTTCGTTTAAAAAAAGCCACAACTCAATTGTGAATACGGTCTGAGAGAATATTGACATGACGCCATTTACAGAAATTAATCTTCCCAACTGCTAATTAAATCCATCATTCCACGTCATTACTTTGTCATACTCCTGAATCCTCTGCTTAATGTGAGAGAGCTTGTTCTTCAGGTACTCGCAGCGCTCCTTTTTCTCCAAAAATGTAGGATCCTATTAGGAAACAAACTTATTAGTTAGCCTGCATTTCACAGTTACGGCAAAATAATTCACATGTTGTACAAAGGCCAGTGTGAAACACCCAACAATAAAACAGGCTGGAAGCTCAAAGTTCATTTTGTGCTGAGAAAGAAGACAATGTCCAACTGATATTATTGGAAAAGACAAATATAGTTCCATAGAACGCTATTTAATGGGGTTGTCTACTACTGGGGCAACACCTTCTCAATCACCGTTTCCCCCAAGTAAAATAAAGGCAGCTTTACCTCGCCTCCAATACAGGCGCTGTTCCAGCAGTAACGGCACTGGGTCTTTCATCTTGCATGACATGCAGTCAGTCAGGAGGAAGTCAGAGCTGCGGCTGCTCGCTCACCTCCTCCGAATCTCAGATATGTCCCAAAGAGAGAAGAGTGAAGCAGCAACTGATTGGCTGAAGGGATCATGTGACATAATGTCAAGCAATCCCTGGAAGAGTATAACAGTGTCAAGCAATCCCTGGGAGAGCCAGGGCCAACACTACTGGAACAGCGCCGGCAACGGAGGCAAGTGTTATAATTTTACATGGCAGAAACAGAGGGATTGAGAAGGGGTTGTCTGAGTAGTGGACCATCCCTTGAAATATTATACATGTGCTATTTTCTAACCAACCAGAGTATATTTCTATATTACAGCCAGTAACATATTGTTGTTTGTGATTGCTTCTTTTAAGCTGGGTAAGACCAATAAGATTTCTCAAGGCAGGCCTGGATAAATCGTAGCCGGGCTTAAGAGCACAGAACATAGGTAGAACTCAGTTGAGCACCCCCAACTCCTATCCCAGTAGCACCTTCCCCCCCATTACCGCACCAGTCATATCCTTCCAGAAAAAAAAACAGAAAAGGAAAGCAGGCTGGATTCAGATTACAATAATTGCTTTCATGAAAGGGAACCTGGCAGTAACAGTATCCCCGCATAAGCAGAGGTCATGCACAGGGCTGGGTGAAATATTGAGAGGGATACATTTTACATAAAAAAGTCAAATTTTGGCGAATTGGATTGGCTCCATGAGAGGTATCTGACAAAAGTTTTCACTGCCCTATCCTGCATCACCTTTGCAGGGTAATGTTTCTGACAGATTCCCTTTAAAGGGATCATAAGCACTAAAAAAAAGGAAAAGTGCCCAGTCAGGAAGCCATAAAACAAGGTTAGAACGACTTAGCTGCAATACATTTATTATTTAATTAAAATACCACAAATTACTAAAGTGGATGCAAAATGACACTTCTCTATGTTCAGTTTAGCAGATGAATGAGGAAACCAGAATTTATTCTTGTCACTATTATTATATTCCATGTGCACTGAATATACGCACGTTCTTTTTCTTCTGATATTCCTGCAGAACCTTGGAAATTCGTTCATATTCCTGAAAAATGTAAGAAAAAAAAAACAAAAACAAATTTTAGTATCCCTTCCCTCACATACAGAAATGGCTAATTTTAGGTTGATATCTAGCATTTATTAAAAAGATGCCATAGAGTAAATGCGAAATATGGAAATATACAACCACAACTTTGGAATTCTAGTTATTTTATGCGTTTGAGAGATTTGCACTTTTTTTGTTGCAGTATGTAGTATTCGCCTCATATATTTAGGGTTTCACTATAAAATAATATAGCTGCCATAGAAGACAAATTGTGGTGTATTCAATTCGTAGAGCGCATTTGTGAATTTGTCAAGGATAACCTAATGGTCATTTAATAACATAGGAGATCATGTATGCAAATGGCCAATGACTTTATATACAATCAATAGGATTTCGAGAGTGAAAATAAAACCCCACTCACTATGGGCCCAATTCATGAAAACTTCTGGCATAAAACACCCTCAAATTTGGCAACGGTTGGCGTTTTTGTGCAACATGTTCAACCAGCTCTGTCAAACTGAGCAGAGCTGGAATGGGACAGGGCTTGGCAAATTCATCAAAGGTTGTTGTGTAACTCAGTCCAGTCCCAAACAGGAGTAACATTTCTGGCGGTGGTGTACAGCAGTTTAAGGATGTGGACGATTCATTGAGAGGCATGTTTCTCTTAATGAAATAGGCACATCTTACTGCAGTACACCCTCATTAAGACTCGCAGACAAAATGCGAGTCTTAGTGATATTATTGGCCCCTATGTCAAAGCAATTTGGAAATGGGGTTTCATCTTGATTTTTTTTCTGGATGTTGCAGTGTTCAAAAATAAAAAGGTACGGTATATGTCTTTATTTCTAACTAGATGGTGGCCCAATTCTAACGTATCGGGTATTGTAGAATATGTATGTATGTATGTATTTAGAAGCCACGTAGTATATAGGAGTACTACGTGGCCTGTGGTATTTACCATGTGGCTGCTACATACATACATATTGTAGAATACCCGATGCGTTAATATAGGCAACGCAGTAAATAACAGCCCACGTAGTATATAGCACAGCCCACACAGTATATAGCAGCCACACAGTATATAATACAGCCCACGTAGTGTGTAACACTGGCCACGTAATATATAGCACAGCCCACATAGTATCTAACAGTGGTAACGTAGTATATAGCACATAGTATAGAACACAGCCACGTAGTATATAACACTGCTCACGTAGTATATAGCAGCCATTTAGTATATAACGACGCAGCCCACGCAGTATAGAACACAGCCCACATACTATCTAACACTGGCCAGGTAGTATATAGCAGCCACGCGGTATCTAATAGAGCCCATGTAGTATTTAGCACTGTGGGCACCATATCCCTGTTAAAAAAAGAATTAAAATAAAAAATAGTTATATACTCACACGCCGGCGGGAGCCAGCGTACACCATGTTCCAAATTATTATGCAAATGATATTTTTCTAGGATTTTCCTAAATGGTCGGTGCAAATGACAAATGACAATCAGTCTAATAAAAGTCATCACCCATTAGAGTATACATCAAATGTTATTGGAGAAACCTCCCAATGATTACAGTATAATCTCCAAAATGAATAAAAACTCAAAATACACTGTTCCAAATTATTAGGTACAGTAGAATTTCTATACATTTGATATGTTTTAAAGAACTGAAAATGCTCATTTGTGGAATTTGCAGCATTAGGAGGTCACATTCACTGAACAAAAAAAGCTATTTAACTCCAAAACATCCTAACAGGCCAAGTTACATGTTAACCCTGCTGTTTTGTTCGCATTTACTATACACTTGTAGTGTTCCGGGTCACTATGACCCGAACAGAACAGCAGGGTTAACATAAGAACCCTTCTTTGATATCACCGTCACAATTCTTGCATCCATTGAACTTGTGAGTTTTTGGAGAGTTTCTGCTTGCATTTGTTTGCATGAAGTTAGAATAGTCTCCCAGAGCCGCTGTTTTGATGTGAACTGCCTCCCACCCTCATAGATCTTGTGCTTGATGATACTCCAAAGGTTCTCTGTATGGTTGAGGTCAGGGGAAGATGGTGGCCACACCATGAGTTTATCTCCTTTTATGCCCATAGCAGCCAATGACTCAGAGGTATTATTTGCAGCATGACATGGTGCATTGTCATTCATGAAGATGATTTTGCTCCTGAAGGCACGTTTCTGCTTTTTAAACCATGGAAGAAAGTTGTCACTCAGAAACTCTATACTTTGCAGAGGTCATTTTCACACCTTTAGGAACCTGAAAGGGCCCTACCAGCTGTTTCCTCATGATTCCGGCCCAAAACATGACTCCTCCACCTCCTTGATGACGTTGCAGCCTTGTTGGGACATAGTGGCCAACCACCTCGACACTCATCAGTAAATAAGACTGTTTGAAAATTAGTCTTCATGTATGTCTGGGCCCACTGCAACCGTTTCTGCTTGTAAACACTGTTTAGAGGTGGCCAAATAGTAGGTTTATGCACCACAGCAAGCCTTTGAAGGATCCTACACCTTGAGGTTCGAGGGACTCCAGAGGCACCAGCAGCTTCAAATAACTGCTGCTTTGTAATGGTATTTTGGCAGTTGCTCTCTTAATCCAATGAATTTGTCTGGCAGAAACCTTCCTCATTATGCCTTTATCTGCATGAACTCTGTGCTCGGTGTTATGTTTGCTAATGACAGGTGTTATGAAGGCAATCCAGAAACACAGTGTGCTTAGCGATCAGAGCGCACACAGTGATCTGACAAATACCCAAAAATACAAGAACGAGCTCTGAGACGTGGAAACTCTGTAGACTGCACACCTGATCCTATCCTAAACACAACTAAAAGCGGCTGTGGATTGCGCCTAACAACTACCTAGGCAACTCGGCACAGCCTAAGAAACTAGCTAGCCTGAAGATAGAAAAATAGGCCTGACTTGCCCCAGAGAAATTCCCCAAAGGAAAAGGCAGGCCCCCACATATAATGACTATGAGTAAGATGAAAAGACAAAACGTAGGGATGAAATAGATTCAGCAAAGTGGGGCCCGATATTCTAGGACAGAGCGAGGACAGTAAAGCGAACTTTGCAGTCTACAAAAAAACCCTAAAGCAAAACCACGCAAAGGGGGCAAAAAAAACCCACCGTGCCGAACTAACGGCACGGCGGTACACCCTTTGCGTCTCAGAGCTTCCAGCAAAACAAAAGACAAGCTGGACAGAAAAAAGGCAACAAAAAAAACAAAAAGCACTTACCGTATATACTCGAGTATAAGCCGAGATTTTCAGCCCAAATTTTAGGGCTGAAAGTGCCCCCCTCGGCTTATACTCGAGTCACGGTAGCGGTGGGGTCGGCAGGTGAGGGGCTGAGGGCGCTGGGGTATACTTACCTAGTCCCAGCGATCCTCACGCTGTCCCTGCCGTCCCACGGGCTTCGGCGCTGCAGCTTCTTCCTCTCTTCAGCGGTCACGTGGGACCGCTCATTACAGAAATGAATAAGCGGCTCCACCTCCCATAGGGGCGGAGCCGCTTATTCATTTCTCTAATCAGCGGTGCCGGTGACCGCTGATAGAGAAAGAAGCTGCAGCGCCGAAGACAGGAGGGGACAGCGCGAGGATCGCCAGGACTAGGTGAGTATGTTATATTCACCTGTCCTCGTTCCAGCCGCCGGGCGCCGATCCATCTTCCCGGCCGGCGCCTCCATCTTCCCGGCGTCTGCGCTCTCTGACTGATCAGGCAGAGGGCGCGATGACGCATATAGTGTGCGCGGCGCCCTCTGCCTGATCAGTCAGAGCAGAGACGCCGGGAAGATGGAGGCGCCGGAACGAGACGCTGGGAGCTGCAATCAAGGGAGGTGAGTATGTGGTTTTTTTTTTTTATTGCAGCAGTAGCAGCGGCAGCACAGATTAATGTGGAGCATCTATGGGGCACAGTGAACGGTGCAGAGCACCGTATAAGGCACAGCTAGGGGGCACAATGAACGGTGCAGAGCACCGTATAAGGCACAGCTAGGGGGCACAATGAACGGTGCAGAGCACCGTATAAGGCACAGCTAGGGGGCACAATGAACGGTGCAGAGCACCGTATAAGGCACAGCTAGGGGGCACAATGAACGGTGCAGAGCACCGTATAAGGCACAGCTAGGGGGCACAATCAGGGCCGTATTTGCCACTAGGCACTTGAGGGCACGTGCCTAGGGCGGCGGGATGCGGGGGGGCGCCCTTGAGCTAGGTTTTTTCCTTTTTTTTTTTTTTTTTATTTTATAAAACTCCGGGGTCAAGTTTCCGCCCCCCCTCCTCCCTCCCCCCTTCCCGCCCCCCCCTCCTCCCTCCTTCCCGCCCCCTTCCCTCCCTCCCTGAAGACGTAATACTCACCTTCCTCCAGCGGTGGCTGCAACTGCGTCTCAGCGCCGTCCTGTCTTCAGCGGTCACATGGTACCGATCATTAAGGGTGATGAATATGCGCATATTCATCACCCTTAATTAGCGCTACCATGTGACCGCTGAAGACAGGAAGGAAGACGCTGAGATGCCAGGAAGTTCTGTGCTGCGCGCCGGTGAGAGGTAAGTATGACAGGGAAAAAAGTGGGGTGCCGTGCACACAGGGGAGGAGGATGGGGAGCCATGCATACAGGGGAGAAGGATGGGGAGCCGTGCATACAGGGGAGAAGGATGGGCAGTCGTGCATACAGGGGAGAAGGATGGGGAGCCGTGCACACAGGGGAGAAGGATGGGGAGCCGTGCATACAGGGGAGAAGGATGGGGAGCCGTGCATACAGGGGAGAAGGATGGGGAGTCGTGCATACAGGGGAGAAGGATGGGGAGCCGTGCACACAGGGGAGAAGGATGGGGAGCCATGTACACAGGGGAGAAGGATGGGGAGCCGTGCACACAGGGGAGAAGGATGGGGAGCCGTGCACACAGGGGAGAAGGATGGGGAGCCGTGCACACAGGGGAGAAGGATGGGGAGCCGTGCACACAGGGGAGAAGGATGGGGAGCCATGTACACAGGGGAGAAGGATGGGGAGCCGTGCATACAGGGGAGAAGGATGGGGAGCCGTGCACACAGGGGAGAAGGATGGGGAGCCGTGCACACAGGGGAGAAGGATGGGGAGCCATGTACACAGGGGAGAAGGATGGGGAGCCGTGCACACAGGGGAGAAGGATGGGGTAGCCGTGCACACAGGGGAGAAGGATGGGGAGCCGTGCATACAGGGGAGAAGGATGGGGAGCCGTGCATACAGGGGAGAAGGATGGGGAGCCATGAACGCAGGGGAGAAGGATGGGGAGCCATGAACGCAGAGTGGGAGGATGGGGGAGCCATGAACGCAGAGTGGGAGGATGGGGGAGCCATGAACGCAGAGTGGGAGGATGGGGGAGCCATGAACGCAGGGGAGAAGGATGGGGGAGCCATGAACGCAGGGGAGAAGGATGGGGAGCCATGAACGCAGAGTGGGAGGATGGGGGAGCCATGCTTGCAGGGGAGAAGGATGGGGGAGCCATGAACGCAGGGTGGGAGGATGGGGGAGGCATGAACGCAGTGTGGGAGGATGGAGTATAAATATGGAGTATAAATACTGGGCCCTATAAGGGGGACACAGTGTGAGAGGACAGTGTGAAGAGGGGACTGGTATAGAAAGGAGAGGACAGTGTGAAGAGCATGTACCATAAGAGGGACAGTGTGGGGGTCATACTTTGTGCAGACAATATAGTGAGGGGCAATTTTTTATTTGGGAGCATTATAATGACACTTGTATCTTTAAGGGCGTCATGTGGAGACTTTCTGCAAAAGAGCGGCGAAGATGGAAGTCTGCAGAGACGGCTGTGGATGAGAAAACTCATCATGGGATCTGGACAAGATGAAGAAAAGGAGAACGGCTCCAGAGGCGACGTCATCTATCAGGTACCTGGATGTAAATGTTATTTGTGATGCTAACTCTCATGTTTTTATATATGTTAGGAGATTTAAAGGGACACTGTCACCTGAATTTGGAGGGAACAATTTTCAGCCATAGGGGTGGGGTTTTCGGGTGTTTGATTCACCCTTTCCATACCCGCTGGCTGCATGCTGGCTGCAATATTGGATTGAAGCTCATTCTCTGTCCTCCGTAGTACATACTGTACCTGCACAATCTGCAATCTTGCCTTGCGCAGGCGTGTACTATGGAGGACAGAGAATGAGCTTCAATCCAATATTGCAGCCAGCATGCAGCCAGCGGGTAAGGAAAGGGTGAATCAAACACCCGAAAACCCCACCCCTATGGCTGAAAATTGTTCCCTCCAAATTCAGGTGACAGAGTCCCTTTTAAAGGGGATGTCCAGGCTTGTGATGAGTCTGCAGTCATTCTTTGTGACTGCAGACTTCTGAATTCTCACAGTGCACACTGCACGCTGTCAGGATTCTCTCATGCTGGGGATTTACATTAATGCGATCACGTGCTGACTAGACATGCGTGACCTCCGTCAATGAAAATGAACTGAGCGAGGCCGGGCACATCTAGTCAGAATGTGGTCAGAAGTCTACAAATCACATACTTGTGCTGACATGACCGTCCACCGGCAAGGGAGAATCCTAAAAGTGCAGTGCATGCGTTGTGAGAATTCAGAAGCTGCGATGTCAGGATTCAGCTCTGCAAGTTCCAGTAGTCGTCACATGGACACGTCACTCATATGCGATTTTTCAGACTTAGGGTGTGTGTCCACGTTCAGGATTGCATCAGGATTTGGTCAGTATTTTACATCAGTATTTGTAGCCAAAACCAGGAGTGGGTGATAAATACAGAAGTGGAGCATATGGTTCTATTATAGTTTTCCTCTAATTGTTCCACTCCTGGTTTTGGCTACAAATACTGATGAAAAATCATGACCAAATCCTGATGCAATCCTGAACGTGGACACATACTCTTATGGTCCTGCGACATCGAGCTTCTCTTCTGCTTCTCTTAGTTTTTCACTGAACATTGAGAGCATTAGGGAGAGGAGCTCGTGGGCACATGACTGAGTGTGCAAATCACATATGTCCTTGGCGGAGGGGGGGCACCAAAATGAATTCTTTCCCCGGGTGCCAGAAACCCTAGATACACCTCTGCTGGTATGCTACTGCGAGCGGTGATTACCGGGTGCGGTGGAGGGTGGTCTGTGCACAGGCAGTGAGGCAGGGACTGAGGGTGTGCACAGAGAGGATGGAGACCCGGAGACTGCCCGTCCCAGTCTACGCCGTAGCCTAGAGCCCTCATTATCATAGGAATATGGCAGTTAATAAATTGCTTTTCTGAAGCTTTATAGTGTAGTTTTAGGTCAGGGAGGGTTGGATAGGGATGAGCTAGCAAGGTGCAGGGACAGGTAATGATGGCTACTTGCGAACATGTGCGGCAATTGCGGTTTTGCACTTACGATGATACATAAAACACTGCTAGTAGTGTTTTTTCTCATTGCTGCAAGTACCGCATTTGCCGGATGGCGGCAAAACCGCAAGAGCCGCACATGTCTGTAAGTCCCATAGGGAATGAATGAGGCCGAACGCAGTGTTGCCCTAAGTGATCCATTACGCGGCAGATGCGGAAAAACTGTCGGATCTGCTGCAAAAGGCGACTTTCACATCAGCGATTTTTGCCAAAGTCACTGCCGATAGTGTCATACTCACCAAAGGGGGAGGCAGCACTAAAAGTGCCTAGGGCAGCAGAAACTCTAAATACGGCCCTGGGCACAATGAACGGTGCAGAGCACCGTATATGGCACAGCAATGGGGCACAATGAACGGTGCAGAGCACCGTATAAGGCACAGCTAGGGGGCACAATGAATGGTGCAGAGCACTGTATATGGCACAGCTAGGGGGCACAGTGAACGGTGCAGAGCACTATATGGGGCACAGCTATGGGGAAATATGAATGGTGTAGAGCACTATATGGCACAGCTATGGGGAAATAATGATCTATTTTTATTTTTGAAATTCACCGGTAAATGCTGCATTTCCACCCTAGGCTTATACTCGAGTCAATAAGTTTTCCCAGTTTTTTGTGGCAAAATTAGGGGGGTCGGCTTATACTCGGGTCGGCTTATACTCGAGTATATACGGTAGCTATACAGAGCAGCAGGTCACAGGAACAATCAGGAGAAGCTCAGATCCAACACTGAAACATTGACAAGGAGCAAGGATAGCAGCATCAGGCGGAGTTAAGTAATGAAGCAGTTAACGAGCTCACCAGAACACCTGAGGGAGGAAGCTCAGAAGCTGCAGTACCACTTGTGACCACAGGAGTGAATTCAGCCACAGAATTCACAACAGCTCTGTTTCAGTCATAAATCTCTTCATAGTATGATGATCACTCTTAAGTTTTCGTGAAATATCTAATGTTTTCATACCTTGTCCAAGGCATTGCACTATTTAACGCTTTTCAGCAGCAGAGAGATCCTTTTTATTTCCCATATTGCTTGAAACGTGTGGCCTGCTTAATAATGTGGAACATCATTTTTAAGTAGTTTTCCTTTAATTAGAATCACCTGGAAAACTAATTATCACATGTGTTTAAGATTGATTTCCGTGATCCATTGAGCCCTGGGACACAATACCATCTACGAGTTTATTTGAAAAACAAAACAATTAAATCTTTATGACGCTTAAATCCAATTTGCATAATAATTTGGAACACGGTGTAGATCCAGCAAACCTCTGGCAATGCGCGCGCGGCTGCCGCCATCTTGCGTTCCCACCCAGGATGCATTGCAAAATTACCCAGATCACTAAGCGGTCTCGCGAGACCGCTAAGGGTATCGTCACACAGTGGCATTTTGATCGCTACGATGGCACGATCCGTGACGTTCCAGCGATATATCCGTGACGTTCCAGCGATCTCGCTGTGTCTGACACGCTCCTGCGATCAGGGACCCCGCTGAGAATCGTACGTCGTAGCAGATCGTTTGAAACTTTCTTTCGTCGTCTAGTGTCCCACTGTGGCGGCATGATCGCATGGTGTAACAAAGGTGTGCACGATATTGTATACGATGTGCGCATAGTAACCAACGGCTTCTACATCGCACATACGTCATGAAATTATCGCTCCAGCGTCGTACATTGCAAAGTGTGACCGCAGTCTACGACGCTGGAGCGATATTGCTACGATGCTGGAGCGTCACGGATCGTGCCGTCGTAGCGATCAAAATGCCACTGTGTGACGGTACCCTAAGTCTTCCAGGTAATTTTGCAATGCATCTCTGGGACCCGATGCTGGCGGCAGGCGCGAGCGCATCGTCGGACTACGGAAGGTGAGAATAGCAGGTTTTTGTTTTGTTTTTAAATATTTTTAACATTAGATCTTTTTACTATTGATGCTGCACAGGCAGCATCAATAGTAAAAACTTGATCACACAGGGTTAATAGCGGCAGTAACGGAGTAAGTTACCCGCTGCATGACGCGGTCCATTACCGCTGGCATTAACCCTGTGTGAGCGGTGACTGGAGGGGAATATGGAGCGGGCGCCGGGCACTGACTGCAGGGAGTATGGAGCGGGCACCGGGCACTGACTGCGGGGAGTATGGAGCGGGCGCCGGGCACTGACTGCAGGGGAGTAGGGGAGGGACTAATCGGACTGTGGCCGTCGCTAATTGGTCACGGCAGCCATGACAGGCAGCTGGTGAGACCAATCAGTGACTTGCATTTCCATGACAGAGGCCGCAACCAACGAATATCCGTGCCAGACAGAAAGACAGACGGAAGTGACCCTTAGACAATTATATAGTAGATATTAAGTCCTGTCCCAACAGCCAACATCAGAAGCATTACATAGACATAGGTGGAGCTCTGGAATTGATGCTATTAGTGGAAACATTAATTAGTCAGGTGCTGTAATGTGGGCAGATGGTTATTACATGTCGAGGCGTAATCTGGCGCTGGTAAACATCACACTCCCTACATAGTGATTACACCTTATTGTCACACGTGAAAAACAGCTGGAAACAGTCTTCGGGACTGTCCTGAGAGAACACGTATTACAGTGTACTGCACTAGTAAAATGTTGTGAATCCTCACAGATCCATCGTTCCTGACAATATTACAATCACAATGAGAGATCACGTGCATACTTTTCCCATATTGCAGGCGGTATTACCAAATACTGTAGGTGGTATTACCAAATACTGTAGGCCTCGTCACCATGCCTCTGCTCAGAGATGATGTAACTCCAAGGAAAATCTTTACCATGTTCCCACTATGATTAATAAATTACTATTTTTATATTGCTGGCAGGGTGGAGTTCTGTATAACATATGTATTTTCTCCCAAGAATTAAGTTGTAAAGCAAGGTGTCCCCAGTAATCAGCAGTTACTGCAGGGGAAAGCAGCCGGCAATCACCTGGCAGTGGCTACTTCTGATGTGTAAAATTGAACAACATCATGGTTATGGCAAAGAGGTGTTGAAGTGGCTTTATCCTCGAGATTATAGGAGAGGGTAGGGGAAAATGAACTGATGAGACAACCCAGAGCAGATAGCAGCTAATCGGTGGGAGTGCCGGGTGTCGGACCCCCATCATTGTTATACTAATTACCAATCCTACAGTTAGGTCATCAATATGCAAGTCCTTGACAGCTAATTTAAAGTTTTCACACGACATAGGTTACTGAACAAAATTACTATTTGTGTTCTTATAGTTAAAGGGAACCGGTCATCAGAATAATGCTGCTCAAACCACGAGAACATGAATCAGACACTGACGGTGTGATTGCTGCCTGGTATGATTTACTCTGAAAAGCTGCAAAGCTCCCAGAGTAAAGAAACTTTGAAAAGCTGGCCAGGGACTGTACTTTTTAGAAACTCCTAAAATCAGATCCCAATTGCATATCTCAGCAATACACCTTACTCTTACTGTAAAGGTGAAATCTCTTTTAACCCCTTAAGCCCCGAGGGTGGTTTGCACGTTAATGACCGGGCCAATTTTTACAATTCTGACCACTGTCCCTTTATGAGGTTATAACTCTGGAACGCTTCAACGGATCTTGGCGATTCTGACATTGTTTTCTCGTGACATATTGTACTTCATGGTATTGGTAAAATTTATTCGATATAACTTACGTTTATTTGTGAAAAAAACAGAAATTTGGCGAAAATTTTGAAAATTTCGCAATTTTCCAACTTTACATTTTTATGCCCTTAAATCACAGAGATATGTCACGCAAAATACTTAATAAGTAACATTTCCCACATGTCTACTTTACATCAGCACAATTTTGGAACCAAAATTTTTTTTTGTTAGGGAGTTATAAGGGTTAATAGTTGACCAGCAATTTCTCATTTTTACAACACCATTTTTTTTTTTTTAGGGACCACATCTCATTTGAAGTCATTTTGAGGGGTCTATATGATAGAAAATACCCAAGTGTGACACCATTCTAAAAACTGCACCCCTCAAGGTGCTCAAAACCACATTCAAGAAGTTTATTAACCCTTCAGGGGTTTCACAGGAATTTTTGGAATTTTTAAATAAAAATGAATATTTAACTTTTTTTTCACACAAAATTTATTTCAGCTCCAATTTGTTTTATTTTACCAAGGGTAACAGGATAAAATGGATGCCAAAAGTTGTTGTACAATCTGTCCTGAGTACGCTGATACCCCATATGTGGGGGTAAACCACTGTTTGGGCGCATGGCAGAGCTCAGAAGGAAAGGAGCGCCATTTGACTTTTCAATGCAAAATTGACAGGAATTGAGATGGGACGCCATGTTGCGTTTGGAGAGCCCCTAATGTGCCTAAACATTGAAACCCCCCACAAGTGACACCATTTTCGAAACTAGACACCCTAAGGAACTTATCTAGATGTGTGGTGAGCACTTTGACCCAACAAATGCTTCACAGACGTTTGTAATGCAGAGCCGTAAAAATAAAAAATCATATTTTTTCACAAAAATGATCTTTTCGCCCCCAATTTTTTATTTTCCCAAGGGTAAGAGAAGAAATTAGACCACAAAAGTTGTTGTGCAATTTGTCCTGAGTGCGACGATACCCCATATGTGGGGGTAAACCACTTTTTGGGTGCATAGTAGACGGGAAGGAGCGCCATTTGACTTTTCAATGCAAAATTGACTGGAATTAAGATGGGACGCCATGTTGCGTTTGGAGAGCCCCTGATGTGCCTAAACATTAAAAACCCCAACAAGTGACACCATTTTGGAAACTAGACCCCCTAAGGAACTTATCTAGATGTGTTTTGAGAGCTTTGAACCCCCAAGTGTTTCACTACAGTTTATAACGCAGAGCCGTGAAAATAATTTTTTTTTTTTTTCGCAAAAATTGTTTTTTAGCCCCCAGTTTTGTATTTTCACAAGGGTAACAGAATAAATTGGACCCCAAAAGTTGTTGTCCAATTTGTCCTGAGTACGCCGATACCCCATATGTGGGGGGGAACCACTGTTTGGGCGCATGGCAGAGCTCGGAAGGGAAGGAGCGCCATTTGGAATGCAGACTTAGATGGATTGGTCTGCAGGCGTCACGTTGCATTTGCAGAGCCACTGATGTACCCAAACAGTACAAACCTCCCAAAAGTGACCTCATATTGGAAACTAGACCCCCCAAGGAACTTATCTAGATGTGTTGTGAAAACTTTGAACCCCCAAGTGTTTCACTACAGTTTACAACGCAGAGCCGTGAAAATAAAAAATCCTTTTTTTTCCCACAAAAATGATTTTTAGCCCCCCAAATTTTTATTTTCCCAAGGATAACAAGAGAACTTGGACCCAAAAAGTTGTTGTCCAATTTGTCTCGAGTACGCTGATACCCCATATGTTGGGGTAAACCCCTGTTTGGGCGCACGGGAGAGCCTGGAAGTGAAGGAGCACTGTTTTACTTTTTCAATGCAGAATTGGCTGGAATTGAGATCGGACGCCATGTCGCGTTTGGAGAGCCCCTGATGTGCCTGAACAGTGGAAACTCCCCAATTCTACCTGAAACCCTAATCCAACAACACCCCTAATCCTAATCCCAATGGTAACCCTAACCACACCCCTAACCCTGACACGCCCCTAATTCTAATCCCAACCGTAAATGTAATCCAAACCCTAACCCTAACCGGAAAAAGGAAATAAATACATTTTTTTAAATGTTATTATTTTTCCCTAAGGCTATGTTCACATTGCGTTAGGGCAATCCTTTTAGCGCTAGCGCATTGCGCTAACGCAATGTCTTTTTAGGTGTCGCGTTAACGTCCCCGCTCTGGAAGATCGGGGATCGGACCTCGGGTGCGCCGCGGACGCTGCAAGCAGCGTCCGAAGCGCGCCACAAAAGAACAGCACCTTGCTAGCGCGAGTTGAAAATGGCACGCTCTAGCGATGCGCTACACCCGAAAATCACATTGCTGTCAATGAGTGCGCTAACGGACCCGTTGCACGGCGATAATTGCGACATTTTCGCCGTGCAACGCTGTCCGTTAGCGTTAACCCATTAACGCAATGTGAACCTAGCCTAACTAAGGGGGTGATGAAGGGGGGTTTGATTTACTTTTATAGCGTTTTTTATGTCAAATTTTTATGATTGGCAGCCGTCACACACTAAAAGACGCTTTTTATAGCAAAAAAGTTTTTGCGTCTCCACATTTTGAGACCTATAATTTTTCCATATTTTGGTCCACAGAGTCATGTGAGGTCTTGTTTTTTGCAGGACGAGTTGACGTTTTTATTGGTAACATTTTCGGACATGTGACAGTTTTTGATCGCTTTTTATTCCGATTTTTGTGAGGCAGAATGGCCAAAAACCAGTTCTTCATGAATTTCTTTTGGGGGAGGCGTTTATACCGTTCTTCGTTTGGTAAAATTGATAAAGCAGTTTTATTCTTCGGGTCAGTACGATTACAGCGATATCTCATTTATATCATTTTTTTATGTTTTGGCGCTTTTATACGATAAAAGCTATTTTATAGAAAAAATAATTATTTTGGCATTGCTTTATTCTGAAGACTAACTTTTTTATTTTTTTGCTGATAATGCTGTATGGCGGCTCGTTTTTTGCGGGAAAATATGACGTTTTCAGCGGTACCATGGTTATTTATATCCGTCTTTTTGATCGTGTGTTATTCCACTCTTTGTTCGGCGGTATGATAATAAAGCGTTGCTTTTTGGCTCTTTTTTTTTTTCTTACGGTGTTCACTGAAGGGGTTAACTAGTGGGACAGTTTTATAGGTTGGGTCGTTACGGACGCGGCGATACTAAATATGTGTACTTTTATTTTTTATTTTTTTTTATTTTTTTTTAGATAAAGAAATGTATTTATGGGAATATTTTTTTCTTCTTTATTTAGGATTTTTTTTTTTTTTTTTTTTTTTACACGTGTGGAAATTTTTTTTTTTACTCTTTCACTTTGCCCCGGGGGGGGGGGGGGACATCACAGATCACTGATCTGACAGTGTGCACAGCACTCTGTCAGATCGGTGATCTGACAAACAGCTGGGCAGGATTAGAGCTGCAGCTGCAGCCTGCTCCTGACCTGGAAGTGCTCCCTGCACGACCCGGATGCAGCCCCGCGGCCATTTTGGATCCGGGGACTGCAGGGAGAAGACGCTCGGTACACAGTGAGTACATCACCGTGTACCGATCGTCTCAGGGAAGCCCGCAGGGAGCCCCCTCCCTGCGCGATGCTTCCCTGCACCGCCGGCACACCGCGATCATCTTTGATCGCGGTGTGCCGGGGGTTAATGTGCCGGGGGTTAATGTGCCGGGAGAGGTCAGTGACCGCTCCTGGCACATAGTGCCGGATGTCAGCTGCGATAGGCAGCTGACACCCAGCCGCGCTCCCCCCGTGAGCGCGGCCGATCGCTATGACGTACTATCCCCACCTCGACGGGATAGTACGTCATATGGAATTAAGGGGTTAAGAAATATTTAAATTCTTTAGCATTGTGATTAAAATCAGTTGTAGGCTTCTATTCCACTCCTCAGGTTTTTGTTGTGGAGACTATAAACTGATTAGCTGTAAAATTGTGGCACCCCAGGAGTCCGGATGCCACATCGGCAGTGCCTCCCTCACAGGGGGTAATGCCATGCCTGGAAGCAAGAAGGGTTCCCCTTAACCTATAACACTAGCATGCATCACTTTCCTGACTCCAGACCAGAAGGGGGAGCTCTAAACCCAGTTTCAGGGGAACTTCCCTGATAATTTCTGGTCTGGAGGTGGGGTTAGTCAGTCAGTCAGAGACAGTGAAAGAAGAGGAAGCAAGTGAGGAGAAGCTGGGGGATAGGAGATGCGACTAAGCTCACCCCAGGACTGAGCGCAACAGACCAGACACTGGAGCCCGTGGTTGTGTGAGAACTGCATGCCACGCAACTGAATCCGGGGAACAGGAGATTGCAGGTCTCCTGGACACATCTGACTCCCGAAGGCACAGCAGCAAACTAGAGAGCCTGGAGTCACCACGAGGGAGTGAGCTCAGGAAAAGGCTCAAGCTGCCTGCCATGCGGGTAGTGTTTCACCAAAAGGACAGCGAGGGACTTGAAGAGAGCTTTAAGGGAACCTGTTACCCCCAAAATCGAAGGTGAGCTAAGCACACCAGTATCAGGGGCTTATCTACAGCATTCTGGAATGCTGTAGAAAAGCCCCCGATGTAACCTGAAAGATGAGAAAAAGAGGTTAGATTATACTCATCCAGGGGTGGTCCCAGTCTGGTGCCTCCTATCTTCATCAGATGACATACTCTTCTTGTCTTCACGCTGCAGCTCCGGCGTAGGCGTACTTTGTCTGCTCTGTTGAGGGCAGAGCAAAGTACTGCAGTGCGCAGGCCTCTCTGACCTTTGCCGGCACCTGCGCACTGCAGTACTTTGCTCTGCCCTCAACAGGGCAGACAAAGTACGCCTACGTCGGAGCTGCAGTGTGAAGACAAGAAGAGTACGTCATTGTAAGAAGATGGGAGGCCCCGGACCGCGACGCCCATCGGATCGGACCGCAGCGGGACCGCCCACCCAGGTGAGTATAATCTAACCTCTTTTTCTCATCTTGTAGGATACATCGGAGGCTTATCTACAGTATTACAGAATGCTGTAGATAATCCCCTGATGCTGGTGGGCTTAGCTCACCTTCGATTTTGGGGGTGACAGGCTCCCTTTAAGGCAGCAAGAACCTAAATAACAGTGCAGTAGGGAAGCTTCCAACCCCACCTGTCTAGGAGGATTCTGAACGGCTTCCAGGCTTCCCGGATCTCCAATACCACCTGTACCTGTGCTCCGGACTGCACCTACAATTAAAAAGGTGAAGAAACTACATTCCCTGTGTCCTCCAATCATTCCTTCACCCCAACTTCCACAACCCCTGAGACTGTTCTGGTAGCCCTGGGGCCCCACTCCACCTGTGGGGAGCAGGACCATCCTAGCTGCATCACCATCAGCCCCAGCGGGGTCCCTTTAAGCCATCTATAGCCGAATACCACAGGTGGCATTATGAACAATCCCCTACAAACATTCCCTCATCTCTTTTAACCCCTTCGCGACCTCTGCCGTATTTGTACTGCGGAGGTCGCATCTCTTCCTTTGATGCGGGCTCCGGTGGTGAGCCCACATCAAAGCCGGAACATGTCAGCTGTTTTGAACAGCTGACATGTGCCCGCAATAGCGGCAGGTGGCATCGCAATCCACCCGCCGCTATTAACTAGCTAAATACCGCTGTCAAACGCTGACAGCGGCATTTAACAAGCGCATCTGGCCATTGGGCTGGAAATGCGTCACGTGATCGGGGGTCATCGGTGTACTAGAGGTCACCTGAAGAGCTCTATGGTTGTTGATGCCGGATTGCGGTGAGCGCCACCGTGTAGTCGGCGCTCATAGCAATGCTGCAATTCTACTACATAGGGGCGATCTAAGCATCGCTCCTATGTAGCAGAGCCGAACAGGCTATGCCAGCTTCTAGCCTCCCATGGAGGCTATTGAAGCATGGCAAAAGTTAAAAAAAAAAAGGTTTTAAAAAATATAAACGTTTAAATCACCCCCCTTTCGCCCCATTCAAAATAAAATTAAAGAAAAAATCAAACCTACACATATTTGGTATCGCCGCTTTCAGAATCACCCAATCTATCAATAAAAAAATAATTAACTTGATCGCTAAACGTTGTAGCGATAAAAAAAATTCAAAACGCCAGAATTAATTTTTTTTGCTCACCGCGACATTGTATTAAAATGCAATAACGGGCGATAAAAATAACATATCTGCACCGAAATGGTATCATTAAAAACGTCAGTTCGGCACGCAAAAGATAAGTCCTCACCCAACCCAAGATCACAAAAAATGGAGGCGCTACGGGTCTGGGAAAATGGCGCAATTTTTTTTTTTGCAAGCAAAGTTTGGATTTTTTTTTCACCACTTAGATAAAAAAAAACCTAGACTTGTTTGGTGTCTACAAACTCGTACTAACCCGAAGAATCATAATGGCAGGTCGTTTTTAGCATTTAGGGAACTCAGCAAAAAAGCCAAACGAAAAACAGTTGTGGGATTGCACATTTTTTGCAATTTGACCGCACTTGGAATTTTTTTCCCATTTTCTAGTACACAACGTGGTAAAACCAATGGTGTTGTTCAAAAGTACAGCTTGCCCCGCAAAAAAAACAAGCCCTCACATGGCCATATTGATGGAAAAATGAAAAAAAAAAGCAAAAAAGAAAAAGGCAGGGTCTTTAAGGGGTTAATTGCGTGCCCATGGCCACAGACCGGGTCACTGCTGCCGTGACCACCCCTTTAAGAACCGTCCGATCCTGTTCCGAGTACCCCACGGCTCTAGCGGGTGTTGCAAAGTTACTTGCAGTAATTATAGGACTTAAGGAAAACATAAAAATGGCAATCTCCCAATACATTTATATAGCGGCACTGAAGATGACTCCAGCTAATGTGTATGGCTAAATAGCAAATCATACAAAGAAAAGCCATGGGTGTAAGCAGGGTGGAGGGATGATTTTTACTCCTAGAAGGCATTCGTTTTCTGACCGTGCCTGTTCTGCCGGCAGGAGAGCAGTCACCACGTTTTTTTGTGTGGTGAGCCACATTGATGAGAATGCAGTGATCATCTTTACAGTAATACAATCCAGACTAATACAGCACTGATCATGCCAGAAACATCCAACCTCTGCAATGAGAGTTCACACTGAATCACCAATAGGAGGCTCTGCTTAATAATCTAGAACCAAAATATTACATACCGAGATATGATACTAAAGTCCCTTCAGTGAGGATCATGACCGTGATGTCATGCCACTCCTAGGAACGTTTGGAGAAGTTTTATCTTCAACTACTACCTAAATATCAAAGAAGCGATGTGCTGGCCTACAGAATTATGAAGGGTCAATTTTTAAAAATGTACACACATTTATATTAAAATTAATCTTATGCAGAAAAGTGATAATCTGTTAGCAGGATACAAGCCCCTAAACCATTTATGGTACATGCGCATGTAGCTCTTCCTAAGGCCACGTTCACACCTTCATTCCAAAAACCAGGAGTGGGTGAAAAATACCGAAGTGATGTATTTCTATTATACTCTGATTGTTCCACTCCTGATTTTGGCTTACTGAAATACTGAGGTAAAATACTGACCAAATACTGAACATGTGGACATCGCCTAGGACAAATCCAGCAATATCATTTATATGGGCAGTCCGTTCCTCCGTTATTGAACTATCAGCTTGTGAATTGATCTGCAAATGAGGCTGAAGAGCCATTGTAGATATGAAACCTCTGTCACTCCAGCTCTATTCCCTGCCCAATGTTGCTTCCACCTGCTTGACGGACGCTCTTTTGCCTGAAGTCACAGAGCATAGAGGTAGTTAGTCAAGCTGGAGGAGGCTGCGCTGGGCAAATAGAGCGGATGTGACAGAGGCATGAGACAGCCTAATTTGCATATTAATTCAACCACATTTCTCAGTAACAGAGGAATGGACTGACCATGTAAAGGTAGTGCTGAATTTGTCTCTGAAAGAGTTAAATGTGCATACAGATAGTTTGGGTTGGTGAAATCTTGCTGACAGATTCCCTTTAATTGGGCGCATAGACACTGATAAAATTACTCGGAAATTCCTCGAATATCCTTGCTGCTTGTAGAGATGAGCTGTTGGTACATCTATAAAACATGTGTACATGTTACATCAGGTTCACCGCACCATCAATCACATTCTCAGAGTAACACAAGATATGATTAAGCTACTTTCACACTAGCGTCGTTCGACGCACGTCACAATGCGTCGTTTTGAAGAAAAAAACGCATCCTGCAAAGTTGCCTGCAGGATGCGTTTTTTCTCCATTGACTTTCATTAGCGGCGCATTGCGACGGATTGCCACACGTTGCATCCGTCGTGCGACGGATGCGACGTGTTTTTGCAGTCAGTCGGGACAAAAAAACGTTGCTTGCAACGTTTTTTTTTTGTCCGTCGGGTCCGCTTTTTCCGACAGCGCATGCGTGGCCAGAACTCCGCCCCGGACCTTACAATGGGGCAGCGGATGTGTTGTAAAACTGCATCCGCTGCCCCCGTTGTGCTTTTACTTCACAGAATGCGTCGGTACGTCGGCCCGACGCACTGCGACGGGCCCGTACCGACGCTAGTGTAAAAGTAGCCTTAGGCGTGATCTTGTGTGATATTGCTTAAAACCCATGAATCATAACAGAAGAGCCACACAGACCAGAGAACTAGCTGAAATCTCAAACCGTTTCTACCAAATAATGGCTTTTCTCATCGCCAAGTATCACATCCTCTGGGTTAGACTGATTAACCTTTTAAAAATGATTTGCTGCAGAAATAATCTACTTTAATAAGCTACATTGTGTTATGGATATAAAGGGTATTTAGACATTTATAGCTTATACATCATAGTCAATAAGTGAATAACATACTTAAGAAATATTTACAATGTTAAACTTATACTCACGTAGTCATTTTCTGGGTTTCTGGGTAATTTTTTCATTACCGCATCTAGTTCACCAAACTTTTTCATCACCGCTTGTACCTCTGCCGATAACTCTTTGTACTCAGAATACTGGTCATTAAACACGGCTTTATATCGGTCGCGCTCATCATCTGATTTTATTGCCTGGTATTTCCTATTATAAAAGAAACAAAACACTTTTTTTCATAGGGAACTATCAAGGCTTTAATTGTAACAGACTAGAGTAGGGTGCCCTAATTTATTGAGGTGCACATCTAAAATAAATAAATTTGAGGGGCGCATCTGTGGGTTGTCGGTACACCAGAAAGTGAAATTTATGCCAACTAAGAGCTGGGGTATATTTCCGCTATGATGTACACTATTTTTCTGGTGTACATTATAGCTAATTTGCCATGATGTGTTAAACCATGCCCTTGTATAGAGTGATTTCTGCGCAAAATAAGCCGAAAGTCGCAAAATGTCTCACAAGTATCATCTACAGCTTTTTAACGTCAGAAAACAGCCATTGAGTGAATGATACATTTTCCCCAGTCTTTCCGTTTTGGGGGTTTGTGGCTGTCTTACATAACATAGCATGCTCTTGGCATGTTGTTTTTCCCCACAGTCATCCCCAAAGATAAGACTTTAAAAATTGACGATACAAAATAAAAAGGAATAGCACTAAAAACTTTTTTTTAAAAAACAACCTATAAATTTGTTTGAAGTGTTTAAAAACACCCAAAAGTGTGTGTAAAGGAAGCCTTACTGAAAAGTAGAGATAAAGGTCACAAAATCTTTTCTATATAAAGAAGCTCTGTGCCCACTACTTACGCCACATAGTCCGGCATGACAATGGGCTTCGGAATATGCCCTGCTGGAATGTACCCGCTTACAAGCTCAGGTCTCATTTCGGGAGGTTGTTTAGCTCTTTGCTTTGCTGGGACATCAGTCGCAGGATGGTCATTACCAGCAGAGGCGTCACGCTAAAACAAAGCAAAAGCATGAAAGGAAAGGTTGGTGATCACTGTAGTCATAAAACGCGTCATTTGTGTCTTCATATTAGATCTAAAGACCAAAATGAAGCTCTACCTCAAAAACGAGAGAGCTTCTATTGGATGAGCCCTAATTTGACAATTACGCACTTTCTTGCAGAGATACCCTTAGGGTATGTTCACACTGCATTCATTTCCTCCGGCAGCGGGGATTTTAGTGTGGCAGCCACACCGCTTTAGTAGAACTCTATTAACCTGCAGACTAATCACATTTTTTGACATGACAGATCATGTTTAAAGTTTTTTCATCGTTTTTATAGGTATCTTTATTGGAGTTTTCTTTTTTAAATCCATGAAGAAATTAATAAAACTGTTGCATATTTTTAGGGAAAAACGCTTACTTTTGATAACTAATCTGAGAACAGTATAAACTAGAGACAGAAACCCTGCTTCTTGCGATGTGTCACTTACTGGGCTGCTTGCTATAGTTTAGACAAAATCTGTTTCATCAGCAGGAGATTATCACTAAAGGACTAGCATATCTGCTGTTGCGTAGTAGTCCTCTGTATAACCTCACCCACACCAATGATTGGTAGCTTTCTGCCTATGCACAGAGTACACAGAGAGCTGCTCAGCAGTGGTGCAGGGGGGATTATACAGCATTTCCACAGTGCGAACCACAGGAATGAATGCACAGTTTAGTGTGGATATTCCCACTGTGCAGATTCCACCGCAGATACATTGTATGGACTTATTCAAAGGGTAGGTACCACAGGGCACATATTCTGCACTTTACAGTACGCGTAATCTGTGCACACGCTGCAGAGAATATCTGTAGCGTAAATTGACTTATGCAGATTTGGAATCCACAGAACAACTATGGAGATTTGACATGCAGTGCTCCGAAAAAGTTGTGTAATAATCAGTAGGGATTGGCATCTGCACCGTCGCAGCTACAGCCACAAAATTTTGCACAGTCACATGTCTGGACCCTGAGAGCGTCATAGGCTATGTTGTGAGGTGAAATTTTAACCCCGCGCTTTCCAATTCACCAAACAATTTTGCCCCCATCTACATAATGGGGAAAAGGGAAAGGAAAAGTGTTGGAGGCAAATTGACAGCTGCCAGATGTGAACATGGGGGACTTAAAGAATGAGAGCGATGGCGCCAAAGAGTATATACCGTACAGTTGCTAAGGTGGGGCCCCGACATGGGATACTCACCACACACGGGGATATGAACACACACAAAATGTGCCACACACTACCACGTGCTTGAACACATATACCACCCTCAGCACACATTTCACCACACATACACCAACCTCGCCACATAAAAGTCGAAACACAAAAGTCGCCGCTCAAAACTCGCCACGCGCAAAACTCGCCACATGCAAAACTAGGCTCACGCAAAACTCGCCGCACGTGCAAAACTCACCTCATGGAAAACTCGCCACACGCAAAACTTGCACACGCAGAAAAATTGCCACATGCACAAAAGTTGCAACACGTGCAAAAGTTGCCTCACACAAAATTTGCACATACTCAAAAGGCACCACACAAAACTTGCCACGCGCAAAACTCGCCATGCGCAAAACTTGCTGCACACAACTTGCTACACTAACCTGTCACATGCAACTCGACACACAAAAAGTTGCTACACGCATGTCGCCACACAAAACTCACCTCACAAAAGTCGCTACATTCATGTAGCCACATGCAACTCAACACATACAACTTGACACATGAAATTCGCCCTAAAACACACACAAGTCTGGTATTATCCTTCAAAAATAAAAATCTGATTAATAAGCAGACAAACTACAAGAGCAACAACTGTACCATATAGGAAATACGGCAGCTGTCAGTCACATGACCTGTCTATTATGTGTATGTGTGAGCTAATATATACTGCCAGGGGGGAGGGCTTCCTGTTGGCTTGGGATTTATCAGGCTGCCAATTTAGCTTACAAATACCGAAGTAAAAATACTGACCAAACAACGTGTGAATGCAGTCTAATACAGGAGGAGATGACACACAGGTATATACTATATACAGGAGGAGATGACATACAGGTATATACTATATACAGGAGATGACACAGGTATATACTATATACAGGAGGAGATGACATACAGGTATATACTATATAAAAGAGGAGATGACACATAGGTATATAGAGGAGATGACATACAGCAGATATATACTATATACAGGGGAGATGACATACAGGTATATACTATATACAGGAGATGACATACAGGTATATACTCTATATAGGAGGAGATGACATACAGGTATATAGTATATACAGAAGAGATGACATACAGGTATATACTTTATACAGGAGGAGATGACACATGGGTATATATAATATACAGGAGGAGATGACATACAGCAGGTATATACCATTTACAGGGGAGATGACATACAGGTATATACTATATACAAGAGAAGACATACAGGTGTATACTATATATAAGGGAGATGACAAACATGTATATACTGAGGTGAAAATGAGGGGTCTGAGGTGAAAATGAAAAGGTGCGAGTGCAAAATGAGAGGAGTGAGGGAAAATAGTGGAGTGAAAATGACAGATGTGAGGTCGAAATGACAAGTGTTAGGGGGGAATGAGAAGAGTGAGGGGGGAAATAAGAGGAGTGAGGGGGAAAATGAGAGGTATAAGGGAGAAAATGATGGGAAAATAAGAGACGTGAGGTGCTATAACTAACCACAGATATTTACTATGCCCAGGCAACGCCGGGCTCTTCAGCTAGTACTAAATATAATAGTTAACAAATGGATAGAAAACACTGCATGTAATGATGATTGACCTAAACCCAAAAGGCGATAAACTGTGCCCAAGGCTGAAAATAAGCGAGGATTAGGCACACTTGTGTCAGGCGTGTCGTTTACCCCGAAGCACTGGTTCTACAACTATATAACCACTTTCTTGAAGCAGCCACAAGAGGGAACCACAGCTGAGCTCCACGTTACATTCTAACTCTGCTCAAATCTGACTGTATCTTTCTTGAATTTGCAACTTCTCCCTAAACCCAGGCACACAGCGATTCATGAAATTGAGATTTATAGCACTGTTTGCACAATGAAAAGTTACATTAGTTGCCCCTGAGCCTACCTGCTTCATGGAGGAACAAAAAATATAACCAGAACTATTACTGATAACAAAAAATATAAAGCATGTCTAAGGTTTTTCTTTCTTTAAAAACATACCAAATGTATTTATTTATTTTTCGTTAAGTCAGTTAAAGAGATTTACAAGAGAGAATTTCATGTCCATTCTAGATAGGAAAGCTACATTTGTGCTCAGTTTAAAGAAAACCTGTCAGCAGAATTGTGCACAGTAACCTACACACAGTATCAGGTCGGCGCCATTATACTGATTACAATGATTCCTTGGTTGATGAAATCCTTCTTGTGGTTGGTGTTTAATCTTTATTTTCAGTTAACGATATGCCTGTGCCCCGGGACGGCCTGTTGGGGAGGTCTTCATGTGGTGCTCTGATAGGCCCACCCCGAAGCACGAGCATATCATTAACGCAAAACTGAAAATAAAGAGCCAACAACCAAAAGACGGATTTCATCAACCCAGGCATCATTTTAATCAGTATAAAGGCACCAACCTGACACTGTCTGTAGGTTACTGTGCACAATTCTGTTGACAGGTTCACTTTAATTACACATTAGTTAGTAGTCTGCCTAATGATTGTTTGGGCGACCGCAATCTTTCACCCAACTCTCCCATACACAGCATCACTCAACTCTACATACAGCACAACATGATTGGCAGTTGAAACTGAAGAGTTTGGAAGCCCCCCATACTAGTCAGCTCATCAATTTTGGCCGAACTTTATCCAATCTGTGTGGGGGCCTTAGTGCTCATTCAGACATGAGATTTTTCCACGTATGAGAAAAACTGACCGATTTCTTGGATCACACTTTGATCAGAGTTTGGTCAGAGCATGGACCAAGTTTTATCAGTTTTTCTTGGACATGGAGAAAAAAAAATATAAAAAAAAAACCTCCACCTTTTCCATTCTGACAGTCCTTGAAAATCGAACCACACACGAATGTCCAAGTGGAGTCAAATTTTTTTCATATAACCATAGACTTGTGTTGCTGATTTGATACAATAAAAAAACAACTTAATATTTGGTACAGAAACCTTTGTCTGAATTTACAGAGGTCAGACGTTTCCTGTACTTTTTGCACACACTACAGCAGAGATTTTGGCCCACTCCTCCATACAGATCTTCTCCAGATCTTTCAGGTTTTGGGGCTGTCGCTGGGCAACATTGAGTTTCAGCTCCCTCCAAAGTTTTTTTATTGGGTTCAGGTCTGGAGACTGGCTAGGCCATTCCAGGACCTTGAAATGCTTCTTAATGAGTCACTCCTTAATTGCCCTGGCTGTGTGTTTTGGGCCACTGTCATGCTAACCCAACTTCAATGCTCTTACTGAGAGAAGGAGGTTGTTGGCCAAAATATCACAATACTTAACCCTGTTCATCCTCTCTTCAATATGGTGCAGTCGTCATGTCTCCTTTGCAGAAAAGCAACCCCAAAGTATGATGTTTCCCCACCATGCTTCACGGTTGAGACTGTTCTTGATGTTGTATTCCTCCTTCTTCCTCCAAACACAGAGAGTGGAGTTGATACCAAAACGTTCTATTTTAGTCTAAGCTGACCACATGACCTTCTCCCATGCCTCCACTGGATCATCCAGATGGTCACTGGCGAACTTCAAACAGACCTGGACATAATTGTGGATTGTCCATCTCCTATGTGACCATGCATATGTTTAGTTTGGGTGGAATTATGGAGTAACAGTTCAGATTGCCTCCTTGTCCAATACATTAGGTTTACTGCTTAATATTCAAAAGTTAATATACAATAGATGATTACTTGATGGAAAAGCTGAGATCAGTGTTATTGATATATTGCAAAAATATCCTCAGTTATGTGGTTCCGCCAGCCATGTTGGCAGGTGGCTGTTTGCATTGAATTTTGAAAACTTAATAAAAATTTATTGTAATAAAAAAAACAGACCTGGGCATGTGCTAGAGTGAGCAGGGGGGACCTTGCATACCCAGCAGGATCTCTTTAGGTCATTGACCAGGTCCTCCCGTGTAGTACTGGACTGATTCCTGACCTTTCTCAGAATCATCTTTACCCCATGAGGCGAGATCGTGACCACAGATCATTTCTCTGTTCTCTTCCTTTTAACTGTTTTTTTGGTCACTTTTGCATTTTGTTATTGCTCTCTCCCCTTGAGGTACTGTACAGTAGCATGAGGTGATGTCTACAACCCACAGAAGTTGCTCAGGTAGTGCAGCTCATACACTATGGCCCATAAATGCGAGCTGTCGCAAGAATTGTAGCCGTGTCTGTCAGCACAGTGTCCACAGCATGGAGCAGATACCAGGAGACGTGTAGGGGCAGTAAGAGGGCAACAACCCAACAGCACTACCGTTATGTCCTCCATTTGTGCAAGGAGGAACAGGAGGAGCAATGCCAAAGCCATGCAAAATGACCTTCAGCAGGCCACTAACATCCATGTCTGCTCAAATTGTCAGAAACAGACTCAATGAGGGTGGTATGAGAGACCGACGGCCACAAGTGGGTGTTGTGCTTACAGACCAAAACAATGCAAGGCGATTGGCACTTGCCTGAGAACACCAAGATTGGCAGACTCGACATTGGCGCCCAGTGTTCTTCACGGATGAGAGCAGGTTCATACTGCGCACATGTGACAGACATGACAGAGTCTGGAGACTCCATGGAGAACGTTGTGCTTCCTGCAACATCCTACTGCATGATTGGTTTGGAAGTGGGTCAGTAATAGTATGGGGAGGCATTTCTTTGGAGGGCTCCATCTGCTAGTCAGAGGTACCTTGACTGCCATTAGGTAACGGGATCAGAACCTTAGACCTAATGGGAGACCATATGCAGGTGCAGTGGGCCCTGGGTTCCTTCTGATGCATGAGAATGCTAGGCCTCATGTGGCTGAAGTGAGTCAGCTGTTCCTGCATGATGAAGGCATTGAAGCTATGGACTGGCCTGCCCATTCCCCAGACCTAAATCCAATACAGCCCATCTGGGACGTCATGTCCATCCACCGCCGCCACATTGCACCACAGACTATCCAGAAGTTGACTGATGCTTTAATCCAGTTCTGGGAGGAGATACCTTAGGAGAACATTCGCCACCGAATCAGAAGCATGACCATGTGTTGTAGGGAGGTCATACAGTCACGTGGAGGCGACACACACTACTGAGCATCATTTCCTTGTCTTGAGGCATTTCCACTGAAGTTCAATAAGCCTGTCATTTTATTTCTCACTTTGATTTTCAGCATCATTCCAAATGGGATATTAATTTTGATTTACATTGATAATTTTTATGTTTCATTGTTCTCAACGCAACTACAGGTGCTTCACACAAAATTAGAATATCATCAAAAAGTTATTTGTATTTGAGCTCTTCAATACAAAAAGTGAAACTCATATTATATAGAGTCGTTACAAACAGAGTGATCTATTTCAAGTGTTTATTTCTGTTAATGTTGATGATTATGGCTTAGGCTAGGGTCACATTGCGTTAGTGCAATCCGTTTAGCGCTAGCGGATTGCGCTAACGCAATGTTTTCTATGGGGCTGCGGTCGGGGTCGCGGTAACGTCCCCGCTCTCGCGCCAGGAAACACCGGCGCGTCGCTAGCGCGTGCCGAACATGGCACGCGCTAGTGAAGCGCGTTCCCATTGCCTTCAATGGGCGCGTTAACGGACGCGTTGCACGGCGTTAATTTCGCCGTGCAACGCTGTCCGTTAAACGCGGTCCCATAACGCAATGGGAACCCAGCCTTCCAGAGAATGAAAACCCAAAAGTCATTATCTCAGTAAATTAGAATAAGTAACAAAAACACCTGCAAAGGCTTCCTAAGCATTTAAAAGGTCCCTTAATCTGTTTCAGTAGGCTCCACAATCATGGGGAAGACTGTTGACTTGACAGATGTCCAGAAGGCAGTCACTGTCACAATCCACAAGGAGGGTAAGCCACAAAAGATAATTGCTAAAGAAGCTGGCTGTTCACAGAGTTCTGTATCCAAGCATATTAATGGAAAGTTGAGTGGAAGGAAAAAGTGTGGTAGGAAAAGGTGCACAAACAACCTGATAACTGCAGCCTTGAAAGGATTGTTAAAGGGAACCTGTCACCCCGTTTTTTGAGATTGAGCTATAAATACTGTTAAATAGGGCCTGTGCTGTGCGTTACTATAGTGTATGTAGTGTACCCTGATTCCCCATGTATGCTGAGAAATACATTACCAAAGTCGCCGTTTTCGCCTGTCAATCAGGCTGGTCTGGTCAGGTGGGCGTGTTCACAGCGCTCTTTTCTTCCCCAGCTTTCCGTTGGTGGCGTAGTGGTGTGCGCATGTCCAGAGTTCCGACTTCCCTGCGCCCACGTGAAGACACAGCGCGCGATCTGCGCTGTAATCCCTTGCATCGGTGGGGGCGGCCATCTTCCTGGGGCCGCGCGTGCGCAGATGGAGTGCTCTGCTGCACGGGGCTTCAGGAAAATGGCCGCGGGCAGCCGCGCGTGCGCATTAGAGATCGCGGCAGCCATTTTCCCAAAGCCGAGATGCAAACTTTGTCCATCCAGTTCAGCCTATATTCCATTATAATAAATACCCAGATCTACGTCCTTCTACAGAACCTAATAATTGTATGATACAATATTGTTCTGCTCCAGGAAGACATCCAGGCCTCTCTTGAACCCCTCGACTGAGTTCGCCATCACCACCTCCTCAGGCAAGCAATTCCAGATTCTCACCCAGTTAGAGACTATACCATTTATAACCACCCTCTGCTTTCTATCACTAAGCCAGTTACTAACCCATTTACACACATTTTCCCCCAGACCAAGCATTCTCATTTTGTGTACCAACCTCTTGTGCGGCACGGTATCAAACGCTTTGGAAAAATCGAGATATACCACGTCCAATGACTCACCGTGGTCCAGCCTATAGCTTACCTCTTCATAAAAACTGATTAGATTGGTTTGACAGGAGCGATTTCTCATAAACCCATGCTGATATGGAGTTAAACAGTTATTCTCATTGAGATAATCCAGAATAACATCCCTCAGAAACCCTTCAAATATTTTACCAACAATAGAGGTTAGACTTACTGGCCTATAATTTCCAGGTTCACTTTTAGAGCCCTTTTTGAATATTGGCACCACATTTGCTATGCGCCAGTCCTGCGGAACAGACCCTGTCGCTATAGAGTCACTAAAAATAAGAAATAATGGTTTATCTATTACATTACTTAGTTCTCTTAGTACTCGTGGGTGTATGCCATCCGGACCCGGAGATTTATCTATTTTAATCTTATTTAGCCGGTTTCGCACCTCTTCTTGGGTTAGATTGGTGACCCTTAATATAGGGTTTTCATTGTTTCTTGGGATTTCACCTAGCATTTCATTTTCCACCGTGAATACCGTGGAGAAGAAGGTGTTTAATATGTTAGCTTTTTCCTCGTCATCTACAACCATTCTTTCCTCACTATTTTTTAAGGGGCCTACATTTTCAGTTTTTATTCTTTTACTATTGATATAGTTGAAGAACAGTTTGGGATTAGTTTTACTCTCCTTAGCAATGTGCTTCTCTGTTTCCTTTTTGGCAGCTTTAATTAGTTTTTTAGATAAAGTATTTTTCTCCCTATAGTTTTTTAGAGCTTCAATGGTGCCATCCTGCTTTAGTAGTGCAAATGCTTTCTTTTTACTGTTAATTGCCTGTCTTACTTCTTTGTTTAGCCACATTGGGTTTTTCCTATTTCTAGTCCTTTTATTCCCACAAGGTATAAACCGCTTACACTGCCTATTTAGGATGTTCTTAAACATTTCCCATTTATTATCTGTATTCTCATTTCTGAGGATATTGTCCCAGTCTACCAGATTAAGGGCATCTCTAAGCTGTTCAAACTTTGCCTTCCTAAAGTTCAATGTTTTTGTGACTCCCTGACAAGTCCCCCTAGTGAAAGACAGGTGAAACTGCACAATATTGTGGTCGCTATTTCCCAAATGCCCAACCACCTGCAGATTTGTTATTCTGTCAGGTCTATTAGATAGTATTAGGTCTAAAAGTGCTGCTCCTCTGGTTGGATTCTGCACCAATTGTGAAAGATAATTTTTCTTGGTTATTAGCAGAAACCTGTTGCCTTTATGGGTTTCACAGGTTTCTGTTTCCCAGTTAATATCCGGGTAGTTAAAGTCCCCCATAACCAGGACCTCATTATGGGTTGCAGCTTCATCTATCTGCTTTAGAAGTAGACTTTCCATGCTTTCTGTTATATTTGGGGGTTTGTAACAGACCCCAATGAGAATTTTGTTACCATTTTTCCCTCCATGAATTTCAACCCATATGGACTCGACATCCTCATTCCCTTCGCTAATATCCTCCCTTAAAGTGGACTTTAGACAAGACTTTACATAGAGACAAACCCCTCCTCCTCTCCGATTTTTACGATCCTTTCTAAACAGACTGTAACCCTGTAAGTTAACTGCCCAGTCATAGCTTTCATCTAACCATGTCTCGGTTATTCCCACTATGTCAAAGTTACCTGTAGATATTTCTGCTTCTAGTTCTTCCATCTTGTTTGTCAGGCTTCTGGCGTTTGCGAGCATGCAGTTCAGAGGATTTTGTTTTGTTCCAATCTCCTCACTGTGGATTGTTTTAGAAATGTTCTTACCTCCCTTCTGAGTATGTTTTCCTGGGTCGTCTTTGTTCGAGTCTAATGTTTTTCTTCCCGTCCCCTCTTCTTCTAGTTTAACGCCCTCCTGATGAGTGTAGCGAGTCTTCTGGCGAATGTGTGTTTCCCAGGTTTGTTGAGGTGTAGTCCGTCTCTGGCGAGGAGTCCATCATACCAGTAATTCACACCGTGGTCCAGGAATCCAAATCCTTGTTGTCTGCACCATCGTCTTAGCCAGTTGTTTGCATCAAGGATCCTGTTCCATCTCCTGGTGCCATGCCCGTCTACTGGAAGGATAGAAGAAAAAACTACCTGTGCATCCAGTTCCTTTACTTTCTTCCCCAACTCTTCAAAGTCCTTGCAGATTGTCGGTAGGTCCTTCCTTGCCGTGTCATTGGTGCCAACATGTATCAGAAGAAATGGGTGGACGTCCTTGGAGCTGAAGAGCTTTGGTATCCTATCGGTCACATCCTTGATCATCGCACCTGGAAGGCAGCATACTTCTCTTGCAGTTATGTCCGGTCTGCAGATGGCTGCTTCTGTGCCTCTCAGTAGTGAGTCTCCCACCACCACCACTCTTCGTTGCTTCTTGGCTGTACTTTTTGCTGTCACTTGTTGCTGTGTGCCCTTTTCTTTTTTGCTTGCTGGTATTGCTTCATTCTTAGGTGTGCCATCTTCATCCTCTACAAAGATTTGATATCGGTTCTTCAGTTGTGTGGTTGGTGATTTCTCCATGGTCTTCTTGCTTCTTTTGGTCACATGCTTCCACTCATCTGCTTTTGGAGGTTCTCTGACACTTTTTGCACCTTCTGTGACCAGTAGAGATGCTTCTGTTCTGTCTAGAAAGTCTTCATTCTCTTTGATGAGTTTCAAAGTTGCTATTCTTTCTTCCAGACCCCGCACCTTTTCTTCTAAAAGGGCCACTAGTCTACACTTCTGACAGGTGAAATTGGATTCTTCTTCTGGTCGATCTGTGAACATGTAGCACATGCTGCAGCTCACCATGTAGGTTGTCACATCTGCCATGTTGCTCCTAGATCCTGCTGACTTGCTGTGTGTTTTCCTTCTTGTGTAATCTACTCAGCCAAGCTCTCTTGCAATAATGTCCTACAGGCAAAAATTCTGTTTGGTTTGGTGATGCTTTCGAAGCAGCTGGTCCCGGCTGTACCCAACGATCTTCTAGCTTAGGGAGACTTCGCTTCTCCCAGAAGGCACCTGGAATATGCAAATTAGCCTCCTGAAGCTTGAATCCCTGGTTTGGTGATGCTTTCGAAGCAGCTGGTCCCGGCTGTACCCAACGATCTTCTAGCTTAGGGAGACTTCGCTTCTCCCAGAAGGCACCTGGAATATGCAAATTAGCCTCCTGAAGCTTGAATCCCTGGTTTGGTGATGCTTTCGAAGCAGCTGGTCCCGGCTGTACCCAACGATCTTCTAGCTTAGGGAGACTTCGCTTCTCCCAGAAGGCACCTGGAATATGCAAATTAGCCTCCTGAAGCTTGAATCCCTGGTTTGGTGATGCTTTCGAAGCAGCTGGTCCCGGCTGTACCCAACGATCTTCTAGCTTAGGGAGACTTCGCTTCTCCCAGAAGGCACCTGGAATATGCAAATTAGCCTCCTGAAGCTTGAATCCCTGGTTTGGTGATGCTTTCGAAGCAGCTGGTCCCGGCTGTACCCAACGATCTTCTAGCTTAGGGAGACTTCGCTTCTCCCAGAAGGCACCTGGAATATGCAAATTAGCCTCCTGAAGCTTGAATCCCTGGTAGGTAAGTATGTAGCGGTTGTTTTTTTTACTTTAACGATGGTAACCAGGGTAAACATCGGGTTACTATGCGCGGCCCTGCGCTTAGTAACCCGATGTTTACCCTGGTTACCGGGGACCTCGGGATCGTTGGTCGCTGGAGAGCTGTCTGTGTGACAGCTCTCCAGCGACCAAACAGCGACGCTGCAGCGATCCGGATCGTTGTCGGTATCGCTGCAGCGTCGCTTAAGTGTGACGGTACCTTAAAGCGAGGCGGAAGATGTTGGCGCTATGTAAATAAAGATTATTATATCTTACTAGGCAATGCAAAGAATTCACAATATAATCACCATCTTATTTCCATAAGTAAATATGCTTACAGTTTTCTTGCTTGAAAAGTACCTGTAGTCAAAAAGGAAGCTAGCACTGTGGCTAATGGTCACTTACTAGCGATGCGCGAACGTGTTTGGATAAGGCGAGATGTGAAACATGCAGGCGCGGGGACTCGAATTTATTATTCGAGAATTCTCAAAGACACGCGGTTAGCACCCAAGCATGCCCGGGTAACACCTTATCTGAGCCTGTTCGCTCATCACTATTGCTTACTCAAGACAATATGGCCAGGATAAGCCATCAAATTTTAAGTTATTGGGATCCAAGTGCCAGGATCCTGGTCCGTCACTTTCTTCCGGCACAGCAGCGCTCACAGCCACCCACACTACTATATCCAACATTTCTGCCTGATCCGATAGTAAGGCCAATAATATGGACACTTTTTTATATATTATACGTACCAAGACTTTATGTGGGTAATCATGTGAATCATGCGACTTCATCTGCCAAATAGAACACAAAATATCAGGTTATTTCATCCTGAATATAAAAGTAATAGTAACGATTCACTGTGCTGATATAAACTAAAAACATCACTAAGGCCAGATTCATCAAGTAGTTTCTGACAATTTTCTGGTGTAAGGCTATGTGCACACGTGGGAAAAGAGGTGCAGAATTTTCTGCACAAAATCCGCATCTCCTGGCAGAATCCGCAGCCGCGGATTTGCCGCGGTTTTTATGATGAATTGATGCGGATTTTGTGCGTTTTTTGCCACTGCGGAATTTGAACATGGAGGGGTGCAGAAACGCTGCAGATCCGCACAAAAGAAGTGACATGCACTTCTTTGAAATCCGCAGCAATTCCGCACTGATTTTTCTGCAAGCTTTTTTTTCCCATTGAATAACATTACACTGTACATCACAGTGCGGATCTGCAGCGTTTCTGCGCGGAAAAATCTGCCACGGATCCGCAGCAAATCCACATCGTATGCACATAGCCTTAAACTGCTTTAAATATCCCAATTTTTTCCAAATCCAAAATTGAAATCATGTGTGGCTTTTGGAGTTTTTATTCCAGTATCAGCCAGCTTTGCCAACATGTCAAAATGTTGTTGTCTCTTAGGCAGGTTGGGCCCAGCAAGCATGCATGCATGCATGCATGTACGTATGTATATGGGAGAGGCAGGAGGAAAAGTTGTAAAGGTACAGTGACTTGATTGGGAACACTCCCCCGCAGCCCAAGAAACTAACACTTAAAGGGATTGTTCAATACCAGGACAACCCCTTCTTGTTCTAAATGTTTGAGATGTCATCACTCATGGTCCCGGGGCTCTAGTGCGGTTTTTGTGACACGTGAGCCTGGCTCCCAATCAGTGCTGGCGTCACTGTCCCAAACTTCATACGGTTAGGTAATGAAGAGAACGTGAGCGGCAGCCACAGATCTCCCTACCTCTTCATTACTTAACCGAATGTGGGGACAGCAATGCCAGCACTAATTGGGCGCCAGGATCTTGTGTCGTGACAACCACAGGAGAGCCCCAGGAATGTCAGTGCTGGAACGGCGCTAGCATGGGTGGGGAGTATAAACTTTTTTTTATTTTACCGGGGCCAAGCATGGGGTATGAGAAGGGGTTGTCCTAGTAGTGGACAGCTTTTTTAAGAATGCTGGGTAGAAGCACTGCATTGGGCACAGAGTGCATTGGCATGCATCATCAAGTCTAAAGGGAACGTGTCAGAGTCATGATGCCCAAGCCACAGGCAGCATGAATTACTGCATGGCTGTACAATTGCAGTCTGGCATTTCTTTCTTTTTACAAACCAGCCAGAGTCCATATGAAAGGTCCCGACTAGTCCAGCGCAGCTCCCGGACAGCTTTTATCAACACCACACTATTTGATTGACAGGTCTCTCCCATGCGTACGCATAATGGGGCAAGGGGGTTTCAGAGAAAGATATACCTGGCTGCAGTTGCACAGACAGTGATTGATTCCTGCTCTCCTTGGTTTGGGCAGCACTGACCCATTCACTTTAAAAGGGGTTGCCAGCATTAGAGTAAAAGCGTGACTATGTGACTGCAGACTTGAGAATCCTCACATTGCGCACACTTCGAATATTCTCTGGGATCAGCGGGCATGTTACCACAAGTATGTGATTTGCATACATGCAGTCATGTGCTAACAAGATGGGCGCGGCCTCGCTCAATGCAAGCCTATTGAGCAAGGTCGAACAAATCTGACCAGAAATTTGGAAATCTCATACTAGTGGCCACATGACAGCCCGCTACCGATGCCAAAGAATCCTTACAAAGCACGCCGTCCGATTTGTAGCCTAAGGTTGGACAATCCCTTTGATGCAGTGGTTTTAGAATGTCCCTGCATCAAGTATTAACAAAAATGAAAAATATCCCAAAAAGAAAGAACCAGAAAAAGTAGAGACCCACTGATCCAAGCAAAAGAAAAGGAGATTCCCATCAACTTTACAGGGGATGACTTGCTGATTGCAGGGGGTCCAGGTGCAGAGAACCAAGCAATCCCGAGATCAGGGCCTTGGTACCCAAGAATTAGAAATGAATCGGCAGTGCACACTCTGCCTCCGCTCCATTCATGGCCTATGAATAAAGTTGAATGCCGATCTCAACAGCCCTAAATACAATTAAAGCAATGGAGGCATGGTATCTGCACTTCTGCTCTATTAAGGATTGCTGGTGATCCAAGAGGTCAGACCCCTAGGAATCAGCAATAGTTAATGTTTTGGAAATAACCTACTAACCTAATACAGTATGCCTAAATAAATACTAAAATAACTTACCTCATGCTCAAGATATTCTCGTCTCTTGCGGGCACTCTCATGTCGCCAAAGCTTCAATGAAACAAGTCCACTGATTAAATAGACTAACATAAGGACAAACAAGAAGATTATGGCTGCCGTCTGCCCCCCTTCCACACGACAAAATGTGGAATATAAGGGGTTGTTGAAAAAGGAATAGTAGCACAGTCCTCCTCGGTTTGTGTCATTGACGTACACAATGGCTCCCGCCAAATAGAGAACAAACAGGCAGATGTTAATGCCAAACTCTGTTAGCGGCCACCAGTTAGAATCCAGGAGAATTGTCCTGTAATACATGGACATGCCAAGCACCAGGAGGATTATAGTAGTCAGCCATGCCAAGCCTGCCACCACTAGTACAAAGGGAGTCTTGGGGCCACTATAGTAGTATCCTCCTTGTAAACTAGCTGAATATGAATATGGCTGCGAATAACCAAACATATTGTACCATTCATTGTCCTTGTGGATATAAGCTGTAACACAGGCAAAAACACCAGCTCCGAGCAAGAGTTCCACAACGCCCAGTATTCTCAGCAATCCGGCCCACGACTTCATGTAAGAGTATCGCAAGTTGTACTCTTCTACCCTCTCACTATAGGTTTTCACAGTCTGCGTCTGGCGACCCAAAGACCCATATGGATCATTGGCAATCATGGCATCAGCTTCTTTCTTAGAGTTGTAGCTACCTCCAGAACCTCCATATGGGTCTCGGTACGAGTTTCCAACCAATTCTGCATCCTCAACTGAGCTTTTTCCATGAGGTCCAGAAGCGGGGAGGGACGGTGAACGAGGAGGTGAACAACGTTCTCCTCCAGAAATGTAGTTAATATCAGAAATGGGTTCTTCCCATGCAGTTTCCCTTTTATTCTTGAAAATGTTTTTCCAGGAATCTGGAATAAAACGTCGAACAGGTCTCAGTTCAAGTGCAGTGACTGGTTCCTCACTGTCGCTTGGAAAGAAGTCTGTCCCAAATGGAGGACTAAGTGGCAGTGGAGGTGGTGGCAATGGATCTGCACTCAAAGCCAACTGGCAGTCCTGTAACGTCTGCAGATTACCTCCTGGCTCATGTGACTCAACTGGCACTTGGTCATATTGGATACCACGGCCATTTGTAGCTCTGTGTTTGGATCTTGATGCTGAAGATGATTCTCCTCCAGACATTTGTGTATGCTTGAAGAACACAAAATGACAGTGTGAAAACCAACAAAGAGGAAATCTGTCAATCAAAAGCTACTTTTTACTTTATCCAATAAATACAACAGCAGCAGCTACATAAACATGTCTGGAAATTCGCTACAATGTATCAGTCTGGAATCCAGGCTGCTTACCAGCTTCAGACTGGATAAAACAGCTGAGATGAAGGCCAGCTATCTACGGGGGAATCTTCTCATTCACTTACGGCAACAAAAATTGCACCAAAACCTGATACCTGCACTTTTTGCAGTATTTTTGCACTTGCTCATTGCTTTCTATGGGTCAAAAAATGATGCAAATAACCTGAAAGAAGTGATACGCTGCAGTATAAAAATAAATGCAGCTCTTTTCCAATTCTGTCAGGAAAAAATAAAAACAGAACAGTTTTGCTGGTACTGTAAACCACAGTTTAAAATGTGCATTAAAAAAAAAAAAAAAAGAGGCAAAAACGGAACATTAGCCTAAAACTGAACATAGCCTAAAACTGCAACCATGGACGATGTGACTAGGCTGACTACTACAAAATGCTTGAAATGAAATGAAATCACTGCACTCATCCAGTTCAAAAAAGATTTGCTGAGGTGAACATTTTATTTGAGATACGGTGATGAAGACGAAACGACAGGTGATAAGGCAATTTTTAACATTTTGGCCACCCTGTGGCCTTGATCACAACAAAATGCTGTAACAAATAGAAAAAATACAGTGTATTAACACATGATTATGTACAGTGCTACAAACAGTGGTACAATACTATATACAAAATGTACAATCACAAGAAAGTTCTATATACAATCATAGAAAACATGTTAGGCTACGTTCACATTAGCGTCATGCGACGCTGCGTCGCCGACGCACGGCAACGCATGCATCATGCGCCCCTATCTTTTACATTGGGGACGCATGCGTTGCGTTGTCGTGCGTTTTCGGTAAAACGCACGACGCATGCGTCGTTTCACCGCACCTGGGTGGCGTCGGAGACGCGACAATGTTGCATTTTTCGAGCGTCTAAAAAACGCATGCGTCGCACTTGCGTCGCTCGTGCGTCGACATTGCGTTAAAATCTCCATTGAAACACATTGACAACGCACTTGCGTCGCGTGTGTGCGTCGTGCGTGCGTTGTACGACGCATGCGTCGTTACATAAAATTGAACAAAAAGGTGTCTAGACAGTGTCTAGACAGTGCAAACAGTAGATAAACATCCCCCCTATATAAAGAAAATGTTTGGATTGTTTGTCACTTCTACTGCAGCATCTTGAGGCAAGAAATCCATCACCAGAACACTTCTACACATCCCAGAACACTTCTACTTATCCGCTGTCCAGAGATGTAAGTATACAATGATTCTGTGCATTTTCTACATGTGGTTTAAAATTATTTTTGCAAGTTGTGTTTTATATTCTGCACTGTGGTTAAAGATATTGTTGTATTTTTAGTCTGGTTGTGATGTATGGCGTTGTATAGGATGGCGTTTCATTGTGTCTGCGGCCTTGATGATTGTTCTTTTCAGGATAGAATTTTATTTTCAATTATTTGGTTTGGTGGTGTTTTTTGTATTCAGTTGTGAGGTTTAAAAATTGCGTTATATGATGGCGTTTAATAGTCTCCGGCCCTGACGGTTTTATTGTAAAGTATGGTAGTGCATAGAATGATTATGCGCCCTTTTACATGTAATAATTTTTTTATTGCAAGTTGTGTAGTTCTGCACTGTGGTTGTGTAAAGACATTGTTGTATGTTTCTGGCTGTGATGTATGGCGTTGTATGCCCTTCTATTGTCTCCGGCCCTGTCGGTTTTATTGTAAAGTATGGTGTTTTTAAATATTTACATTTTTTTCCTTTCAAAAATCTATTGTGTTTTTGGGGTTTCTTGCTCCGTGGATTACTGTACTTTAAAAAAAAAAAAATCTTTTGGTATTACAACATGGGGTCTGTTGTAGATCTTATCTTTAGGCTTTAGTTTAATCTGGCATTGGGTTGTCTCAGCCATTGTTTCTTTAATTTAATCAATGTGGCAGTGTTGTTTGCTCAGCGTTAGGTTGGAGTGCAATGTTGTTTGTGGTTTAAATGCCTTTTTTTTTTGTTTTGTTTTTTATATTGCTGGATTGTGCATAGGAGCATAGGAACAATTATTTTGTTCTTTATTTCAGAATTGCATTAATAGTCATGGCCAGCGGCAGTGATTCCAGCACCCCACCGCTGAGGAGTGAGGTGAGTACATGATCTACTATTACTATATTCGCTTTCATTTGTAGATGGGTCACTCAACTTTTTGGTAAACTATTTTGCAGGCTTCTTCAAGTGAGGAGGAGAGCCAGGAGGAAGAGAGGGAGCAGGAGCAGAGACCGGAGCAGGAGCAGAGACCACGGGGCCAAGCTGTGGTTGCAGGACGGAGAGTAAGTTTTTATTTTAAACTTTTTTTTTTTTTTTGGGCGGGTATGGGGGGTGGCGGGATGGTGTGGTGTTGTGTGTGGTAGGTGGCGGTGGAGGAGGTAGGGTCAACTTTTATTTATCTTGCAACAATTAATATTTTCCATTTTTTCTAGGTTTCACAACGGGCCCTGGATGAACCCCTCAACATCGACCTCATGGTGGCATCCATAGAGGAACGGGGCCCGTTGTGGGACAGCCGTGACCCCCGGCACGCGGACCAGGGCATATTGCGGTGTCTGTGGAAAGAGGTGGCACAATTGCTGTGGGATGGCTTCGACAGCGCTTCCCCCACGGTCAAAGCTAGTTTTCGTAAGTATTTCCAAAATGCTGCTGTGACCCATCATGCTAGGATTACACAACCGTCTGTGATGTCTTCTATTGGTATTGCACACGGTTGCGTAATCGTTGTCAATATATTCTCTAAATTTTATTTTGTTTTTTTATTTATTTATACACAGTTCGAAAACTGCGGACCAGATGGCGCTCCATGAAGGACCGTTTCAAGAGGGGCCTGAAAAAGGAAGGACAGGCCCGTAGTGGTGCAGCGGCTTCAAGGACCTCGGTTTACAAGTATAACCGTATACTGCAATTCTTGAGACCGGTCCTTGAAAGCAGAGAGTAAGTCTAGTACCTATGCACACACCTAGTTTTTACAACATGCATATTCACATACTACATTCCAGCCACTTAGCTTATTGCCCAGCCATTTATTTTGGCAAGTACAAAGTATTTAAACAAAAAAAAAAAAGGTGAGTTCACCGAGGCGTGAAAAGTAAAAAATACATACTTTTATCCTCTTCAATCATAAGCAGAGGATGAAAAATCAGCACAATACCATAGACACTATCTACGCGTTTCAGGTGGCAGGGAACATCAGACCTGAAACACGTAGACAGTGTTTTTATTGTATTGTGCAGATGTTTCATCCTCTGCTTCTGATTGAAGTGAATAAAGTATTTTGTTTTTACTTTTCACGCCTCGTTGACCTCGAATTTATATTCATTTCTGGTATTCTCACACTTTACACAGCAGCTCCCTTCTGGGATTACTACAATGGTGAGCGTGACTTACTAGTAATGTCCCTGAAATCGGAAGTATACAGAACACAGAAAGCTAGTAGATTGGCCATGCCCAGCCAATATTTCATAGGGGATTAGTATAGTACCTATCCAGGTGTATCCCCGATTTAGTTATACACAAATAATTAAAATATTATAGACACGCCATACATTCCACTGCAAGGCAGGTTATGTTCCCATGCTTGCTCAGCTCAAAGGACCTGTGATGACGTCTCGGTCACATGACCGTGACGTCATGGCAATTCCAACGTAAGCATAATTGTCTGGCGTTACAAATCGCAATCATGGGTGACTATTTGGAATAAAATAAATGTGTTTTTTTTAATATTGATGGTGCATATGCAGTGTCAAGATTAAAAATAGGTTAATATTAATGGCGGTAATGGATACCTGGCGGTAAAGTTAATTAATGACGCCTGTGAAATTTGATATTTAGTATACTAATGCTTTCCTTATGTTTTCACAGAACACACAGCAGCACCCGCGAGCCTGTCCGACCCTCTGGAGCGGTCCTTTGTGAAGAGCCATCTCAAGCCTCGCAGCCATCCCACAGCGAGAGCAGGTCTGCACCACCACAATCTGGCGAACCGGCAGCCGGTCCATCAGATGTTCCCCTGGCCGAGGCCTCTGTCGCTCCTTCCTTCGGGTCTTCCCGACAGCGTCAGCGGGCCTCGGACAGGGCGCCCATGCCCGAATTTTTACATTTGAGTACCGTCTTTCAGAATGGTTTCAAGGCGCTGTGCGATAAAATGTCAAATATCGAGCGGCGTCTTGAAAACATCGAAACGGATCTCGCGAGGCCGGCGAAACATTTTTTTACTGCCCTTCACAACGGGATGGTTGAACATCTTACGCCGGAACTCCAGATTTCGGTCATGCAGGGCTGCAACAATCTTTATGTCACTGCTCTGCAGCAGGCTCGGGTCATGCAGTCAGCGACAAATGCGCCCACAGTACCATCGCTGGCTGCCATGACTCCGACTCCTGCTGCAGAGCACCACCACAGAGGTCCGCGTGACGAGGGCCACCGCCACCGCCACCACAGAACAGAGCCCCAAAGGTCGGAGCAAGACCGGCCTTCAAGGGCACACGGGCACAGACGGGAAGCCGACCCACACCCAGAGGGAGAGAGGAGGAAAAAAAAGAAGACCAAGACGACGACGACTAGCACTACGACCTTGGCTATGGCTGCTCCCACAACTACCACCAGAACACAGCCTGGGTCGACCCGGAGCACACCAAGTACCCAGGCTGGGTCTACACGGAGCACACCCAGTACCCAGCCTGGGTCTACAAGGAGCACACCGTCAACACAGCCTGGGTCGACCCGGAGCCGGAGTAGCCAGCCAAGGACACTGGTCGTCGTCCCTCCTCCTCCTCCCTCACCTGCTTTGGAAGTATCCCAACAGTGGATGGATGTCGGCATCCCGTCAAGTATCATTGAATATGCTGCTGCTTCCTCCCCCTCGTCCTCCTCCTCCTCGTCCTCCTCCTCGGTCTCTTCCACACCCACCAGAAGTGAGGGATATCAATCCCCTTTAGTTGTGGATGTAGGTACCCCGTAATGTTATGTCCCTAATTTTTTTTCCTGTCCCAAAATAAAAAATTTATTTGGTTTACAAAAAATTGGTTTTTATTGTCTCAAATAAAGTTTTCACCAAATGACACCTTGCGCCGTATACACAAATATTGTCTTTGTAACACCTGATGTGCAATGTCTGACAATATTTTTTAGATTTTTTTTTATTAATTGTTTTATAGGCCTGGCGCTCATTGTACTATCAGCTGTTACAAACACAACCAGCATTGCTCAATATGTCAAGTTTAAAATGTACCATCACACAACGATTTCAGTATAGATAAAGTTGGTTTATTTGTGTAACCAACGTTATCTTTTCTGTAATCGTAAAACGATAGAGCCCCTGCTGTGAGATTTTGGGTGTCAACGAATGATTATGATTTTTTTTTGTTACCCACGCTGTCATTGTTGGATCGGCGAGTTAGACACCGATCAAGCGATGTCTTTATTTTAAAATAGGTAATATTGGGTTACTAGCGCAGTGTTTTAAACACTCAAATAAAAATTAAAAAATACCCCACAAATAAAAAAAGGTGTCAACCACGTCCCTCGCCGTCATCTTTCCGCAATTACTTACACTGTGATTCCCGCCCGTAAATCAGAGCACACCGTTAATAATAAACGCTGTACTGTGGTTTAGGGCTGGCACAGTACGGAAAGCTGACGGCGATGGACGTGTCACACACCGTAATAAAATGTTGTTTTGTATTTTTAATAACTACATTTACAATGGTAAACATCGTGAGTGCGGCCATGCGCTTCATAACATTTCCCAGATTACACGGGACTTGCTCTTTTTGGGTTGCTGGAGAGCTGGCTGTGTGACAGCTCTCCATCAACCACACGACCAATAAACAACGATCACGGTCCGGTGGTATCACTGGTAGTTATCGTTGTAGAATAGTTTTATTAATGTACCTTAAAGGGAACCTGTCACCTGAATTTGGTGGGACTGTTTTTGGCTCATATGGGCAGAGTTTTGGGGTGTTCCAGTCCCACAAAATACAGGTGACTGGTTCCCTTTAAAACATTGGTCAGGTGAGGTGGAAGCAATGTTCACAGTGTCGCCACTATTTGACTCTGGACAAATTCTACCATCCTGAGTACAATAGTGTTAACTCTGTAGAGTTTTGCAAACATGATAGTTTCCCTCCTTGTCAAGCCAGGTTCCATATGAAAATAGTCTTCAGTATTAATTATGGTTAACAAGGTGGGAGCCGATGAAGTTTTATACGTCAAAACTATGGTACTCACGGCTGCAAATTTTATTGTTTTGTCACAGTCCATTTGGGTACTGGTGCTCACATAAATTTTGTGGGACAATCATTACTTTCAATAAAATAGGATTTTTTACAATTACTATGGAAAAACGGATGGGAGATTTGTTTTGTGAAAACGGAAAGGCGGAAAGGCACAATAAACTTTATTAACAAACACAACGCATTAGACAATCGGGTGACATTAATAACCAAACATATGATGGTTACATTACATGGGCTCCACAGTGTTTACATAACATCATAACAACACGTTGAATTACACCATTTGATCTTGCCAAGAAACACGGCCAACATCGGAAACAAAATATGCAGCAAATTGGTCCCTCATATGAGCAATCTCCAAAGTTGTCCGCAGAGGATGAGCTTGATAATCAGGCAATGGATTTTGTATGGGTTCATCGAGTTCCACGTTGACTCTCTCTTTATCAATAATAAAATTGTGTAGAACCACACACGCCTTCACCACCTCATCCACTGTCTCAATTTTCAAATTTATTGCGGATCCTAAGATACGCCATTTGGACACCAGAATGCCAAAGGCGCACTCCACAGTTCTTCGGGCCCTGGACAGTCTATAATTAAAAATACTTTTTGTGCGGTCCAACCCCCGACTAGAGTACGGTTTAAGTAGGTTGCCACACATTTGAAAAGCCTCATCCCCAACCACAACAAATGGCAGGGCCGGGCCTTCGGTGTTAGGAAGAGGTCGTGGATGGGGGAAATTAAAATTGTTCTCGTATAATCTTCGGCCCATGTCAGACTCCTTAAATGTCCGTGAATCATTTGCACGACCAAACGCTCCAATGTCCACAGCGATAAACCTGCAGTCCGCACCTGCAATTGCCATCAGCACGGTGGAAAAGTATTTTTTATAATTATAAAAAAGAGATCCACTTCTTGAAGGCTTGGTAATCCTAATGTGCTTGCCATCCACGGCTCCGATACAGTTAGGGAAATCACAAACTTTTTCAAATTTTTGGGCGTTGGCATGCCATAATTCTCTTGTAGGGATGGGTAAAAATTCCTCCCTGAGGTTGTCCCACAATGCGCGGCATGTGTCTGCAATAATACCCGACAGTGTTGAGACTCCAATCCGAAACTGGAAATGCAGTGATCTCAATGTCTCTCCGGTAGCCAGGAAACTGACAAGAAGAAAAATAAATAAATAAATATAATTAATTTAATTGTTATGAAAGAATTTTTCATTTTTAATTACAATCCCCCACCCCAAAAAACAAAAACACGTTAATTTAAAAAGTGGCAAGAACATATAAATCCTTCACATTCCATTACGTACCGTAGAGTCACCAGCAGACGTTCCTCAGGGGAAATCGATTTACGGAGCTGCGTGTCCTGCCTGGAAATGGCTCCTTCCACCAGACGCAGCAGATATCGGAAGCTGTCTTTTGACATCCTGGTGTACTCAAAATATTTGTCCTGGTTCTCATTTAATTCGCCAAAAAGACAATGGTACACTCCACGACTCTCTCGGACTTCCACTATAGGGTGTAGCCAAAAACGCCGACGACTCCTTCTCCGTTGTTTGTCTCTTTTCCTCTGTTCTTGACAGGCAAAAGCATAAGCTATAGCAAGGGCTAATTCCAGCTGAAAAGTGAGGTAGATACTCTCCATGGAACGATCCATCTTGATGCTCTATGGTTGGAAATAATGTATGCCGGGGTATATATACCACTATTACATTAATACCCACCCCCATCTACCCATTGGTGGCATTATCGATTGTCTAGACACTAGACCCACCCTCTTCTATTCATTGGTGGTGTTATCTAGTGTCTAGACACTAAATTGTGTGTAAAGATCTAATCAGTGTTTGACAACGCATGCGTCGTAAAACGCTGCGTTTTTGTAAAAACGCACCAAAAACGCTGCGTTTTACGACGCATGCGTCCGACGCTTGTGTCACAAAAGTTGCGTTTTTGCGTGCGTTTCTGATGCGTCGTGCGTTGCGTCGGCGACGCAGCGTCGCATGACGCTAATGTGAACGTAGCCTTAGAGATCCATGGATAACAAGAGAATAGTTAAAAACTACCTCCCATAGAGGTGGAGCCGCATATTAATTACTGTAATGAGCGGTAACTGTGACCGCTCAATACAGGAAGAAGATGCAGCGCTGGAAGAAGCAGGGACTGCAGGGACCGTGCCTGGAGTAGGTGAGTATACGGGGAGGGGAGCGCAGCGATGCGCGATATTTACCTCTCCTCGTTCCGGTGCGGCTCCGTCTTCAGCATCCTCTGGCTGTGACGCTCAGGTCAGAGGGCGCGGTGACATAGTTTCAATATGGATATTCAAAAACACTTAACCTACTGATGTCTCAATTATTTTACTTTTATTGGTATCTATTTTTACTTTTGAAATTTACCGGTAGCTGCTGCATTTCCCTCCCTAGGCTTATACTCAGGAAAACTTAATGACTCAGTTTTTTGTGGCAAAATTAGGGGGGTCGGCTTATACTCGGGTCGGCTTATACTCGAGTATATACGGGTATTTAACTCCTGCGACCTATGTTGCAAAGGGTATTAAACAGAGACTGGTTTAGCAAGGGTTAGATAAACCTTAAGGCTATGTTCACACTTTGCAGAATCCACTGCGGATTTTTCCGCAGCAGAATTCCAAAATCCGCAGTGAAAACCCATCGTGGTTTTTACTGCGGATTTATCGCGGTTTTTACTGCGGTTTCTTCTGCGGATTTTCATCTGCAGTTTTCTATTGGAGCAGGTGAAAATCCGCAGAAAAGAAGTGACATGCTGCGGAATGTAATCCGCAGCGTTTCCGCGCGGTTTTTTCCGCAGCATGTGCACTGCGTTTTTTGTTTCCCATAGGTTTACATTGTTCTGTAAACTCATGGTAAACTGCTCCAGATCCGCAGCGGGCAAATCCGCTGCGGATCCGCAGCAAAATCTGCAAAGTGTGAATATAGCCTTAGAGGGACTATAAATCGTATGGTACAGACAGTAAAAAACAGATGCACATACATTAACAAATAAATCTATAGATATTTCTACTGGGTTTTTATAGTACCAGGGTTCACATACAACAAAAGGCTATACCGTACTTGCCCGTGTAACGTTTAGCCAGCAGGGACTAGAGAAAATCGAAATAACAGCGTTGTGTGTACACACTTGCACAGGGCGGATGTAGCCGCTTAAGGCTACTTTCACACTAGCGTTAACTGCAATCCGTCACAATGCGTCGTTTTGCAGAAAAAACGCATCCTGCAAAAGTGTTTGCAGGATGCGTTTTTTCTCCATTGACTAACATTACGCGACGCATTGCGACGGATTGCCACACGTCGCAACCGTCGCGCGACGGTTGCGCCGTTTTTCGGCCGACCGTCGGCCGCAAAAAACGTTCCATGTAACATTTTTTGCAGCCGACGGACCGTCTTTTCCGACCGCGCATGCGCGGCCGGAACTCCTCCCCCACCTCCCCGCACCTCACAATGGGGCAGCGGATGCGCTGAAAAGCAGCATCCGCTGCACCCGTTGTGCGGCGGAGGCAACGCTAGCGTCGGTAACCTCGGCCCGACGCACTGCGACGGGCCGGGCCCGACGCTAGTGTGAAAGAAGCCTAAGTCTGTAAATAGGTACAGCATCGGTCATTCCATGTCAAGTGAACCAATGATTTTTACCTCTATATTTTTAATTCTTTTGAGATTTTGTTATTTGGTAATAGTGTCAGAGAATGCAAAATGTGAAGAAAAAAAAAAATTCTAGATTTTTTTTAAATTGATTTTCAAAGTTTGGAAAAAGTGAGAATTTCGGTGTTGCCTGCCTTTACATTTCTCCTCATAACTCAGGCTAGAAAAAAGATAGAGAAACAAAATAAACACCATTCTACTCAGAACTGGACAGGCTTTCACCAGATATGTCACGAGTGTATCTTTGATAATATTTTACCCATTCGAACGGAAACGCAAAATTTTAAAACGCATTTTCGAAAAAAACGTTTAATTTCAAAATGTCAAACTGCACATGTGCCTGCTATGCTCCTAGCCACATCTGTACCAAAATGCAAGTTGGGATCGTGATGGGATCATATTTTAAAAAATAAAACTATTACATTGTCAATTCAAAAATCTTGATTTCACATCTGTTCAGCCTGTGGTCTAACAGTGTGGGGTCTATAGTTACCAAATACCGTATATACTCGAGTATAAGCTGACCCGAGTATAAGCCGACCCCCCTAATTTTGCCACAAAAAACTGGGAAAACTTAATGACTCCAGTATAAGCCTAGGGTGGAAAATGCAGCAGCTACCGGTAAATGTCAAAAGTAAAAATAGGTGCCAATAAAAGTAAAATTAATTGAGACATCAGTAGGTTAAGTGTATTTAAATATCCATATTGAATCAGGAGACACATATAATGCTCCAGAAAGTTTATGATGGCCCCATAAGATGCTCCATATTAAAATATGCCCCATATAATCCTGCATAAAGGTTAATAATGGCCCCATAAGATGCTTCATAGACATATTTGCCCAATATAATGCTGCACAAATGCTGATTATGGCCCCATAAGATGCTCCATACAGACACTTGCCCCATATAGTGCTGCACAAACGTTATGGCCCCATACAGACACTTGCCCCATATAGTGCTGCACAAACGTTATGGCCCCATATAGTGCTGCACAAACGTTATGGCCCCATACAGACACTTGCCCCATATAGTGCTGCACAAACGTTATGGCACCATATAGTGCTGCACAAACGTTATGGCCCCATACAGACACTTGCCCCATATAGTGCTGCACAAATGTTATGGCCCCATATAGTGCTGCACAAACGTTATGGCCCCATACAGACGCTTGCCCCATATAGTGCTGCACAAACGTTATGGCCCCATACAGTGCTGCACAAACGTTATGGCCCCATACAGACACTTGCCCCATATAGTGCTGCACAAACGTTATGGCCCCATATAGTGCTGCACAAACGTTATGGCCCCATACAGACACTTGCCCCATATAGTGCTGCACAAACGTTATGGCCCAATAGATGCTCCATACAGACACCTGCTCCATTTGCTGTTGCTGCGAAAAAAAAAAAAAAAAAATCACATACTCACCTCTCGTCGCTCAGGCCCCCGGCACTTCCAATATTCACGTGTTCCTCGTTCCGGCGCCGCTCCATCTTCAGCACTGACATTCAGGCTGAGGGCGCGCACTAACCACGTCACCGCGCCCTCTGACCTGAGCGTCACTGCTGAAAACGGAGCGGTGCCGGAACGAGGAGCAGGTGAATATCGCGCAGCGCAGTGCTCCCCTCCATGTTATACTCACCTACTCCTGGCGCGGTGCAGTCCCTGCTTCCCCGGCGCTGCAGCTTCTTCCTGTAGTGAGCGGTCACCGTTACTGCTCATTACAGTAATGAATATGCGGCTCCACCTCTATGGGAGTTGGAGCCGCATATTCATTACTGTAATGAGTGGTACCATGTGACCGCTCAGTACAGGAGGAAGCTGCCGGCGCTGGGAAGCCAGGGACCTGCAGGGACCGCGCCAGGAGTAGGTGAGTATAATTAGACAGCCCCCGCTCCCCCTCACCTGCCAACCGCTGGGTATGACTCGAGTATAAGCCGAGAGGGGGACTTTCAGCCCAAAAAAGTGGGCTGAAAATCTCGGCTTATACTCAAGTATATACGGTAATCCATGATTTTTAGATATTACTGTATTATGTTAGAAGCAAGAGAGGACAGATGAGAAGCTTTCTTAGGGCTGAGAATGACCAGGGGCAGACAGTGAATGCAGAGCGGATGACAGGCCGGCAGCTCCAGCCTCCAGAGGCCATATTCACACCAAATCTTATCACCCAGGAAACTTCTCAAATGGAGGGAGAAAAATTTTCTTAACATCCAGTCCATGTATTGTACAAACCAGGACTACGAAGAGGAGGAGAGTTTGTGAAAACCTCGGTTACAGGAAGCAGAACCCATCACAGGGACTCCGCAATACTGGACTGTCATCACATGTAGGGAAACAGAAATAAAAACAAGGATTTTTTCATTCAGTAAAGACAGTGAAGTGCATGACGTGGTAGAAGGCGGCACAAGATCGGCAATGGATGACAGAACTGGTGATGTAACTTAAGTATATAACCTGGTGCACAGCCTAAAGACAAGAGGTGCTCAGGTAGGTTCCAACACCATACCATACGTAACAAAACCTGGCACTCAACTTTTATGTCTGAGGAGATATTTATTAATCAGCAACGAAACATTTCGGTCCTTTACAAACTGGACCTTCATCAGTCACGTGCTATTTAGCGTGTAGTTATAAGCAATGTGCTCTTATGAGTAGGCAAGATATAGGAGTAGCTGGCAGAAAGCAGACCATGTGGCTGTAAGGGCAGAATCCTATCATGTAATGATAGCCGTCACGACGCGGTGTCCACCGCTAGTCCAGGCGCTATACTGGGAGGACGCCCTCCTAGTATAGCGCCTGGACACCGCGTCGTGACGGCTATCATTACATGATAGGATTCTGCCCTTACAGCCACATGGTCTGCTTTCTGCCAGCTACTCCTATATCTTGCCTACTCATAAGAGCACATTGCTTATAACTACACGCTAAATAGCACGTGACTGATAAAGGTCCAGTTTGTAAAGGACCGAAACGTTTCGTTGCTGATTAATAAATATCTCCTCAGACATAAAAGCTGAGTGCCAGGTTTTGTTACGTATAGAACTGGTGATGTGACCTGTGAATATGATCGGCGCTGGTGTCGGCTACTGGACTCTCCAAAGATTGTGAAATTGAAGAAGTAGAAAGAACTTTTTTGCACCTTCTGGTCCAGCGCCGTCCTTTGTGTATCCAAGAAAACCAGACATTGTAAAAGTTAACAAAAATCCAATATTAACTCAGGTGGAGCCGAGCACCATGACCGGCCGTCCATACTCTGACACAAAAGGAAACGGCCATTGCTAGTAAGCGCTTATGGACATTACATTTCACCCACTAGAAGGGACACATTGATGATAAAAGGCCAGTGTAAAAACCTACTATTAGTTGTTTGATTAGTTCATATTTTATAGAATGAGGATTTAACTACTGTACTTTTCTTCTTAAAGGGAACCCGTCACCCCCCCCCATCCCCAGGCATTTTTAACTAAAAAAAGCCACCTTGTGCAGCAGTAATGCTGCATTCTGACAAAGTGGCTTTTAGTTCTGGGTGCTGTAACTGCCGAAATAATCAGTTTTGTAATTTGTCCTAATTACCTTTTCTTCAGTCCTGGAGGCAGGTCTTTCCCCCCTGCTGCAGACGCTACACAGCCGTCACTCAAATCTTCTTGGCGCAGGGCGCCGCCTCCTCACCGCTGTTTTGAAATGAGCCGACGCCTGCGCTCTTTTCTCCTGCCTTGGGCAGGCGCAGTGAGCGCTGCCCGTCTGTCCTCATATGCAGTCCAGCTGACTGCGCCTGTGCGGACGCCCTGCCTGTGAATCCCAGCCCCGTAGTATGAATAAATAAGAAGACCCTGCGGGGCTGGGATTCACATGATGACCTTTTTTCTTTTTTCCTGCTCAGCATTTTCAACCTGAATGCATTGAACAAGTTGTGTTATGATGAATAAGATGTATTTATTCTGGCACGTCGGTATTTGTTTTTTTGTGTTTCTTTATTGTTGCATATAAATGTTGAATGCAATAAGTTGTAATTTGAAAAGAAAAAAGGAAGAAACTCACACAAACATAAAATCAGAACATTGGATTGAAGTTGATTCTCTGTCCTCCGTAGTACATGCCTGCACAAGGTGCAATCTTGCCTTGTGCAGGCGTGTACTATGGAGGACAAAGAATGAACTTCAATCCAATATTGCAGCCAGCATGCAGCCAGCGGGTAAGGAAAGGGTGAATCAAAAACCCAAAAACCCCGCCTCCATGGCTGAAGATTGTTCCCTCCAAATTCAGGTGACAGTGTCCCTTTAATTCTAGCCCGAGATATGATAAAAAATGTAAAGCCATACCAGGCCAAAATCCGTGCTTTTTTTAAACTTTAGAAAACTGTAAAAAAATTAACCGATGAAGAAGAAAAAAAAAATCAAAACTTTTAATTTGTAATTAACTAAAGGTGTACCTCATAAAAACAAAAAATTAAAAAAAATCTAAAGACGTGAGGTAAAAAAAAAAGGATTCATATTTGGATCACTTGATATGGAATGACCCGCATGTCACTTAAAATATCTACATGTGATTAACGTGGGACTTCTCTGTAATGTATTGGTTGTCTCACATCCATTGGCAGCGCAGTAGGGACCGCGATCCTAGTCCTGGACGCCACACGGGCAAGTACGGTATAGCCTTTTGTTGTATGTGAACCCTGGAACTATAAAAACCCAGTAGAAATATCTATGGATTTATTTGTGTTGCAGCTAACCCTCTTTGTGGTCGATGGTACATGAATATACACACCATCCCGGATAATCTTTCATTCCTGTATGGGGTAAATACCTATTTTTATATTTCTAACCCCTTTACGCAACCGAGTACTTAACTCTTACAGACTTTACAAGTCTGTTTGCAAAATTTAACTTGAAGCTATGAGGTCACTCAGAGCCTAGGTAGATGCACATACCCTAAATAAGTGTTTGTATATGTATATCTGTTTTTTTACCGTTTGTACCATACAATTTATAGTCTCGCTTAAGGTTTATCTAACCCTTGCTAAGCCAGTCTCTGTTTAACCCCTTTCTGACATCGGACGTACTATCCCGTCCATGTGGGGTGGGCCCCTATGACCATGGACGGGATAGTACGTCCAGCGCGATCGGCGGCGCTCACGGGGGGAGCGCCGCCGATCGCGGCCAGGTGTCAGCTGCCTATCGCAGCTGACATCCGGCACTATGTGCCAGGAGCGGTCACGGACCGCCCCCGGCACATTAACCCCTGGCACACCGCGATCAAAGATGATCGCGATGTGCCGGCGGTGCAGGGAAGCTTCCCGCAGGGAGGGGGCTCCCTGCGGGCTTCCCTGAGCCCCCCGCAGCAACGCGATGTGATCGCGTTGCTGCGAGGGTCTTACCTCCCTCCCTCCCTGCTCGAGCCCCGGATCCAAGATGGCCGCGGATCCGGGTCCTGCAGGGAGGGAGGTGGCTTCACAGAGCCTGCTCAGAGCAGGCACTGTGAAGGCTGCAGCGCTGCATGTCAGATCAGCGATCTGACAGAGTGCTGTGCAAACTGTCAGATCACTGATCTGTGATGTCCCCCCCTGGGACAAAGTTAAAAAAAAAAAAATTTCAAATGTGTAAAAAAAAAAAAAAAAAATATTCCAAAATAATGAAAAAAAAATATATATATATATTATTCCCATAAATACATTTCTTTATCTAAATAAAAAAAAAAAACAATAAAAGTACACATATTTAGTATCGCCGCGTCCGTAACAGCCCGACCTATAAAACTGGCCCACTAGTTAACCCCTTCAGTAAACACCGTAAGAAAAAAAAAAAAAAAACGAGGCAAAAAACAACGCTTTATTATCATACCGCCGAACAAAAAGTGGAATAACACGCAATCAAAAAGACAGATATAAATAACCATGGTACCGCTGAAAACGTCATCTTGTCCCGCAAAAAACGAGCCGCCATACAGCATCATCAGCAAAAAAATAAAAAAGTTATAGTCCTGAGAATAAAGCGATGCCAAAATAATCATTTTTTCTATAAAATAGTTTTTATCGTATAAAAGCGCCAAAACATAAAAAAATGATATAAATGAGGTGTCGCTGTAATCGTACTGACCCGAAGAATAAAACTGCTTTATCAATTTTACCAAACGCGGAACGGTATAAACGCCTCCCCCAAAAGAAATTCATGAATAGCTGGTTTTTGGTCATTCTGCCTCACAAAAATCAGAATAAAAAGCGATCAAAAAATGTCACGTGCCCGAAAATGTTACCAATAAAAACGTCAACTCGTCCCGCAAAAAACAAGACCTCACATGACTCTGGACCTAAATATGGAAAAATTATAGCTCTCAAAATGTGGGAACGCAAAAAATATTTTTTGCAATAAAAAGCGTCTTTCAGTGTGTGACGGCTGCCAATCATAAAAATCCGCTAAAAAACCCGCTATAAAAGTAAATCAAACCCCCCTTCATCACCCCCTTAGTTAGGGAAAAATTAAAAAAATGTATTTATTTCCATTTTCCCATTAGGGCTAGGGTTAGGGCTAGGGTTAGGGCTAGGGCTAGGGTTAGGGCTAGGGTTAGGGCTAGGGTTAGGGCTAGGGTTAGGATTAGGGCTAGGGTTAGGGCTAGGGCTACAGTTTGGGTTGGGGCTAAAGTTACAGTTAGGGTTTAGATTACATTTACGGTTGGGAATAGGGTTGGGATTAGGGTTAGGGGTGTGTCTGGGTTAGGGGTGTGGTTAGGGTTACTGTTGGGATTAGGGTTAGGGATGTGTTTGGATTAGGGTTTCAGTTATAATTGTGGGGTTTCCACTGTTTAGGCACATCAGGGGCTCTCCAAACGCGACATGGCGTCCGATCTCAATTCCAGCCAATTCTGCGTTGAAAAAGTAAAACAGTGCTTCTTCCCTTCCGAGCTCTCCCGTGTGCCCAAACAGGGGTTTACCCCAACATATGGGGTATCAGCGTACTCAGGACAAATAGGACAACAACTTTTGGGGTCCAATTTCTCCTGTTACCCTTGGGAAAATACAAAACTCGGGGCTAAAACATATTTTTTGTGGGAAAAAAAAAAGATTTTTTATTTTCACGGCTCTGCGTTATAAACTGTAGTGAAACACTTGAGGGTTCAAAGTTCTCACAACACATCTAGATTAGTTCCCTGGGGGGTCTAGTTTCCAATATGGGGTCACTTGTGGGGGGTTTCTACTGTTTAGGTACATTAGGGGTTCTGCAAACGCAATGTGACGTCTGCAGACCATTCCATCTAAGTCTGCATTCCAAATGGCGCTCCTTCCCTTCCGAGCTCTGCCATGCGCTCAAACGGTGGTTTCCCCCAATATACGGGGTATCGGCGTACTCAGGACAAATTGGACAACAACTTTTGGGGACGAATTTCTCCTCTTACCCTCGGGAAAATACAAAACTGGGGGCTAAAAAATAATTTTGGGGGGAAAGATTTTTTTTTTTAATTTTCACGGCTCTGCGTTACAAACTGTAGTGAAACAATTGGGGGTTCAAAGCTATCACAACACATCTAGATAAGTTCCTAAGGGGGTCTACTTTCCAAAATGGTGTCACTTGTGGGGGGTTTCTACTGTTTAGGTACATTAGGGGCTCTGCAAACGCAATGTGACACCTGCAGACCATTCCATCTAAGTCTGCATTCAAATGGCACTCCTTCCCTTCTGAGCCCTCCAATGTGCCCAAACAGTGGTTCCCCCCACATATGGTGTATCATCGCACTCAGGACAAATTGGGCAACAAATTTTGGGGTCCAATTTCTCCTGTTACCCTCAGGAAAATACAAAACTGGGGGCTAAAAAAATAATTTTTGTGGGAAAAAAATTTTGTTTTATTTTTACGGCTCTGCATTATAAACTTCTGTGAAGCACTTGGTGGGTCAAAGTGCTCACCACACCTCTAGATAAGTTCCTTAGGGGGTCTACTTTCCAAAATGGTGTCACTTGTGGGGGGTTTCAATGTTTAGCCACATCAGAGGCTCTCCAAACGAAACATGGCGTCCCATCTCAATTCCAGTCAATTTTGCATTGAAAAGTCAAATGGCACTCCTTCGCTTCCGAGCTCTGCCATGCGCCCAAACAGTGGTTTACCCCCACATGTGGGGTATTGGCATACTCAGGACAAATTGTACAACAATGTTTGGGGTCCATTTTCTCCTGTTACCCTTGGTAAAATAAAACAAATTGGAGCTGAATTAAATTTTTTGTGAAAAAAAGTTAAATGTTCATTTTTATTTAAACATTCAAAAAATTCCTGTGAAGCACCAGAAGGGTTAATAAACTTCTTGAATATGGTTTTGAGCACCTTGAGGGGTGTAGTTTTTAGAATGGTGTCACACTTGGGTATTTTCTATCATATAGACCCCTCAAAATGACTTCAAATGAGATGTGGTCCCTAAAATAAAATGGTGTTGTAGAAATGAGAAATTGCTGGTCAACTTTTAACCCTTATAACTCCCTAACAAAAAAAAATTTTGGTTCCAAAATTGTGCTGATGTAAAGTAGACATGTGGGAAATGTTACTTATTAAGTATTTTGTGTGACATATCTCTGTGATTTAATTGCATACAAATTCAAAGTTGGAAAATTGCGAAATTTTCATAATTTTCGCCAAATTTCCGTTTTTTTCACAAATAAACGCAAGTACTATCAAAGAATTTTTACCATTGTCATGAAGTACAATATGTCATGAGAAAACAGTGTCAGAATCACCAGGATCCATTGAAGCGTTCCAGAGTTATAACCTCATAAAGGGACAGTGGTCAGAATTGTAAAAATTGGCCCGGTCATTAACGTGCAAACCACCCTTGGGGGTAAAGGGGTTAATGCCCTTTGGTCGCAGGAGTAATATAGTTTTTATCTATTCTCTTGTTATCCATGGATCTCTGACATGTTTTCTAGGATTGTATATAGAACTCTCTCTTGTGATTGTACATTTTGTATATAGTATTGTAGCACTGTACATAATCATGTGTTAATACACTGCATTTTTTCTATTTGTTACAGCATTTTGTTGTGATCAAGGCCACAGGGTGGCCGAAATGTTATAAATTGCCTCATCACCTGTCGTTTCGTCTTCACCACCGCATCTCAAATAAAATGTTCACCTCAGCAAATCTTTTTTGAACTGGATGAGTGCAGTGATTTCGTTTCATTTCAAGTATTTATGGGACCATTGGCTCCGTTCACTTGCACCATCCAACTCTACAGTCGTTCTTCTCTACCTTACTACAAAATGCTGCTCCCTGGGAGCTTCTCCTCACCTAATCCCTTACAATGACAGGTATCTCCCTATGTTTGTGTATAGGGAGAAACCTAAATCAGTCAAGAATAGAATATTAGAAGGCACTGGAGACCTGCATCTAAGACTAGCCATCCTAGTATCACTGGTTATGTCTGTCATTTCTGATTTAAAGGAATCTGTCACTATTTTTTTGCTACCTCGTCTGAGGGAAGCATGATGTAGGGACAGAAAGCCGGGTTCCAGCAGTGTGTCTGTTACAGTGTTGTCTGTGACGCGGGCGGTAGTTGTGGGTGAGGTACGGATGTTCTACGCTACATAAAAATGGTGGTCCTGACTGGGTGTGTGGACCTTAGCTGTGGAGGCGTTGCACTCTTGCAGGCTGCGTGCTGCCGGTGACTTCAGCTGGCCTGGACCAGGTCTTACTAAGATCAATGAGGGAGACCAACACTAACGAATAAACGGTCGTTTACTGAACAAAAACCTGGTGGGAATGATATACTGCAGATAGTGAGTGAATAACTTCATGAATGTTTCTCTTTAGTACATGGAACATCTTTACACATGCTCTCAGTCCTTCCTATAATGACACAGTTCTGCCTTGCGTAGTCCTCGATCCTCACCACAACCCAGCACAATACTTCAGGAACTTCCCTTCCCCAATAACGATACTACAGTCAGTAAGTGAGAGCCCTGTACATCAACTTGTGGTTCCACGTCCTTTTCCCCTTAGGGAAGCTACTTTGCCAATATGGTCGTTACTCAAATTCTCAGCTTGTTGATGTCTTGGAACTACCACCCGGGGCACTCTTCTTCTCATGTTCCCTGCTCCGATCCGTCCCATTACCTTCTGGACTTGCAAGCTCGGTATTGCTTTTCTAGGTTTCCTGCCCCTAGATCCCATCTCCTCTTTCATTTTATCTTGCCTCCTTCCTGCATCTCGCTATCCATTCCCTTGATCTTCACTCACCCAAGGCTCACCCACGTCATGTGGCTCAGCTTACTCATCAGACAGTAGGTCTGCTTCTGCTGCAGTCTGGGCCATATATGACTTCCTGACAGGAAACTCTCTCTGTCCCTTCACTTTAGGCCTTCCCACTCTGGGCTAGTCCCAACTATTAACTCCCTGCTACTGGCCACAACACAACCCATCACTAATAACACACATTACTTAACATGTCACCCATAAAATACATTGCAATAATACAGGTGTCTTTCAGGGGCAATACTTCCATCTTCTTACAGATCACTTACGGAGCTGCTTGCTGTCATTTGATAAATTCACTGATTTCTATGCTGCAGATCTAGCAGTTTCCTAAACTGTGAGCTCTGTATAACCCCGCTCACACCACTGATTGGCAGCTTTCTGCGTACACTAAACATGGACAGAATGCTGCCAAACCGTAGTGGGGGCAGGTTATACAAAGCTAATGAATTTTTGTTGTTGTTGCAAAAATAGAAAAAAAAAATAGAAAAAAAAGGTGGCACTCACAGTTCTTAAAATCCAGACTTTATTAGTACAACGTTAAAACATCTTCAAACAGGCAGGATGAGGACAAGTGGATAAAGGATCGGACGACGGCCGTTTCGCGCATCCTGCCTGTTTGAAGAGGATTTAATGTTGTACTAATAAAGTCTGGATTTTAAGAACGGTGAGTGCCACCTTTTTTTTCTATTTTTGCATGGAAAATTTGGACTGTTTATTTTGGGTTGGCACCCGTGAGTTCACGTGATTATGCTCGGAGCGAGGTGACTGAACATTGTGGATATAGGGCTCTGCTGTGATAACAGTGCGGATTTCTTTCTATCGATATATGCTAATGAATGTTTTTACTAGTCTTCTAGTGATAAAATCACTGTTTTACCAGCAGATTATCTAAGCCACAGCAAGCAGCCCAGTAAGTGATGAAATGGGTCGCACTTACAGCCCCTTAAAATTCTTCTTCTTGCCAGGAGCCATTGAAGCCCTATTTGGTGAGAAATGGCCCTCGTCTATGATGTATTACGTCCATCCCTGCAACCTACTGTTTTAACTTTTTTCAATAAAGAAGAATTTTAAGGGACGGTCTGTGCGACCCATTTAATTCTACGTCCTTCATTTCACTGTTTAATTCTTTTTGGAGTGCACCCGGAGTCCCCCCAACCCCCCATTTTGGCTTCTTCGGTCGTTCCCACTTACAAGGGTGTATGTGGCGGTTGGAAGTTAGATGGTAATGGCACGCATTCCTCGTATATTAGCCAAGTAAGTGATGTATCGCTGGAATCAGGGTCTCGGTCTCTACATTATGCTGGTCTCAGATTAGGTGGCAAAAATAGATTCCCTTTAAGTATTCTATGAAAATGCCACAGCTGACAGGTTGCATTTAAAGTGAACCTGTCAGCAAGACTTTGCTAAGTAACCTACAGACACTGTCAGTTTGGCAGCGCTAAACTGATTAAAATAATACCTGGGGTGAAGAAATCAGTCTTGTGTAATCAGTTTTAGAAGTTTGCAGCTACTGATATGCTCGTGCTCCGGGGTGGGACTAGAGGCAGAGTCTTATCTTCCTGCTCTAAAGGTACCTTCACACAACGATTTCGTTAACGATATCGTTGCAACGTCACGCTTTTTGTGACGTAGCAATGATCCCGCTAACGATCTCGTTATGTGTGACAGCGACCAACGATCAGGCCCCTGCTGGGAGATCGTTGGGGAATGATCAGGACCTTTTTTTGGTCGCTGATCACCCGCTGTCATCGCTGGATCGGCGTGTGTGACGCCGATCCAGCGATGTGTTCACTTGTAACCAGGGTAAATATCGGGTTACTAAGCGCAGGGCCGCATCGGAATGTGAGTATGTAGTGTTTTTTTTTTTTACTTTTACAATGGTAACCAGGATAAATATCGGGTTACTAAGTGCGGCCCTGCACTTAGTAACCCGATGTTTACCCTGGTTACCCGGGGACTTCGGCATCGTTGGTCGCTGGAGAGAGCTGTCTGTGCGACAGCTCCCCAGCGACCACACAACGACTTACCAACGATCACGGCCAGGTCGTATCGCTGGTCGTGATCGTTGGTAAGTCGTTTATTGTAACGGTACCTTAAGCCAGAGAAATCAAGGAGAGACCTTCCCACAGGCCGCCCCGAAGCACAAACAATCTGTCTCTATTATGAAGACCATGTGTGCGCGGCCTGCTGACAGGTTCACATTAAGGACCAGACCTATTTTGTCCTTAATGACCAAAACAATGTTGTTTTTTAATTTATTGTCAAATTTGAGGAGCCATAAAAAAATATTAATAAAATTAACACCATTGTACAGCTGTATAAAGGCTTTTTTTGTGCTGGACATATTGTCAGAACCACCATTTTGAGGCACATATAAAAGTTATTAACCAAGTTTTACACCTCATTATCAGGAAGAACATAAAACATAATTTTATGGATGGGTAGGAGTCCAATTCTATATAGTTTTATCTTTTGTTACTTTAAAAAAATACATGTTTATATTATTTGTACATTTTTCTGTTATTGTAATTACTGCTGTCTTCTATTGCAGATAGAACTATATTATTAAGCCCTGTGACAATCTCATACAGTCTGAAAAAAGGGTAAGGGCTTACAACATATTTACCAAAAATGTTGAGTGGCAGCTAAGCAGGTACAAACTGACATTTACTAGGTGGTTCGTCAATTCAGTCCATGATACTATCCAGATCGTCTATTAAACATCAGTGTTTCACTTTTTAAATAAATGATTAATATACAGAGAACATATCTAAAGAAAAGAAGTGAAATTTCACACTGACTAATTCCCATCCATGCAGTTAATCAGGAATACAAGGCAGACATAGGTCAGTATATATACTACCATTATTAGGAGATAACCTCATAATGACCAACGGCCCGTGTAAATTTACAGAGTGGGATTAAAGGGGTGGTCCGAAGGCAAAGTAATTTTCATTCTAAATCCCTAGTTAGTGCCATAATCTAAACTATTTTCTAATATACTTGCATTAAAAATTTCCTATCCTTCCTTAACTAAACTAACTGCTTTTCTTTCTTTTTTAATACTTCCTTTTGTATGATGCTTCGTTTGAGAATCCCAGTGCATGCTGATATACTCAAAGAGTCATCGGGGGCCTGAGGCTGCCATCACCGCAGCAGGCCCTGCCCCCTCCCACAGACGAAGAGTCACCAATGATGCTCATTTCAGGGGCTGTTCCCTGTTTCAGGGGCAGGGCTAGTCCCTGTGCGATGTGCACAATGACAGTGCACTCTGTAGGTATGAGCCAAAAACAGAGTGGTATCACAATACCCAGCATGCAAAGACCAGTGACATCATTGCAGGGGCAGCGCTTTTCTCTGCACTCTGGGTATTCAGACACCACGCTGTTGCCAGCTCGCTACTGGTATTCTGAGTAGAGATGAGCAAACTTGTCCGTAAAACATTTGCCAATCTCAAATTCGGCACAAACGTAGCACACTCGGATTCGTGTTCAGTTTTCGGAGCATTTTTCCTCAAAGTCAGCAAAACTTGGTCACAGTTAGGTTAATGATCGCGTTTGCATTAATACTTTTGTTAAGAATTTAGCTAGAATAGTGGTTCTGCATGATGAGCGGAGAGAGTGTGTAGGTCAGAGGAGCGATGGAGTGTAATTTTTTTTTAACTACCGTAACTTAATATGTGTATATTCCGGCAGCCAATCAGGGCGCATAAACCATCCACAACGTCATGACACAAGGACTTCTGTCATTGGCTACTGAAGTCACATGTCCCTCTCCACATAAAAAGTGGACAGGTTGTTTTGCTGGAGCCATTTTCTTAGTGTTGACGTATGTCATGAAAATAGGGAAAAACGTGTGTGACGCATCCAGTGTAATGACGGATGCGTCGTCCACAAATTCCGGGGAGAGGAGAGGAAAGACAGGGAGAGACTTTTTCCCGGATCTGAAAATCCGTCCGGGCATGCTCAGAGGGAAAAAAACATGATCCGGCGCTGGATTCCAGTGTGTGAGAGTCAGCGACGGATCCTGCATCCATAGGCTTCCATTATAGCCAACGACGGGCAGCGCAGGATGCATCACTGACTGATTTTCTGACGTGCAGAAAAAACGTTCCTATAAGGGGGGGAGGGAGGGAGGGAGAAAAAAATAAATAAATCAATCGACGGATTGTGACGGAAGCTATAAAACGCAAGTGTGAAAGTAGCCTAAGTAGTTTGTGCTAATAGTGTTGTGCACATTTCCTACTCAAAATCGTTTGAGCTAATACGGTGTTGCAGTCAGGACTCAAAAGTCAACATTTGTTAATACAAATCGTTATTCTTAAAGGGAACCTGTCGGTGTGGGCCTAAGGTTGTGAAACATCTGGTTAAAAGAGGGAAAGGGTACATACAACATGAGTGGGGTAAAAAGCGAGGTCATGGTGGAAGGGGAAATAGGCTTGGTGTTCAACGTGTATGTGGGTTAGGTGGTAATGTTACTGAAAGCTCTACTGAACAAACACAGTCTTGTCCTATCCAAAGGCAACTGACAACATCTGTTACTGGACGGGCTACTCAACTTCCTTTCTCTAGCAGCTGCACATCGGTACACCTTGTAGATGAGGGGCAGAAAGAGTATGTACTCCAGTAGATGGAAAGCGCTGCATCAAGTGGCCCTCGGTCCTACAGTTGTGGTGTTGTACAAGAATGTTTCCTCCTACAAATGCCAAAGGGCATGAACTCTACCATCTCCAATCTGCTGGCCACGCAAATGCTGCCTTTCCGTCTGTTGGTTAAAGACGGTTTCTCATAGTTTATAGCCATCGCAGTCCCCCAGCACCAGTTACTCAGTTGTCATTACTTCTCTAAAAAGAGCTATGCCTGCGCTACACCAGCATGTCGCAGACAACATCACCCATTCCCTGAAAACAATCTATGTCTGCCAGGGTTCATTTCATCATTGACACCTGGACGAGCAAACATTGGCAGGGGCGTTACAGCTCCCTCCTTGGCACCTTTGGTGGCTGTTGGGGCTGGCACTCAAGGGACTGCTCCACAAGTCTAGGAATCCCCAAGACTTGCGGGACAAACCTCTGTATCTAACACTTCCTCCACTGCTTCTGGCTCCTCCACCTCCTCTATGGCCTCCACCTACGCCCTCGAGCTCTCCCTTAAGGAGACACACGTTTCAACAGTGCAGAGAGAATCCCCACTCACTTACTTACTGCAAAGCCAGGGCTCACTGGATTCGGGCAGTGTTTAAATATGCCTTCGAGATCGCAGTCACACAGCTCAAGAGTTGTGGACTGCTATCTAGGCAGAGTTTGAGCAATGACGGTCTTGACTGAACCAGGAGGTAGGTATGGCTGTGTGAGATAACTGCAGAAAGAACGTCGCTGTGTGCTCACTTCCACCAATCGCACACAGCAGGTCATTGGCTTACATCGCTACAGAGGTCTTTGAGCCTACTGGTTAATCGTTTGATATCTGATGTGCCGACACGTTGAATTTCCAATCTGCATATGTTGCAGCCACTGTGACAACAGCGACGAGCCCGTCCTTTTGCATAGCCTGGGTCAACGCAGTATGGAGAGTGGGCACAGATGAAGGACCTCTGTACCCTTTCGCACAGTTTCAAAATGGCTACTAAGATGGTTAGCGCTGATGATGCCATCATCAGCATCACTATTCCAGTCACCTACCTGCTGGAGCACACTCTGAATAGTTTACGGGAGGAGGTGATGGTCCAAGAGGAAGAGGTGGAAGCAGTGGAGGATTTGAAAACGATAACAATATCTCTTAGTTCCAAACTGTTATCGCACAGGCGGGTGCCATGGGAGGGTGGATTACAGCAATCGAGGGGAGCTCATGGTACCAGACAAACTGTTCGTGAAGGCGCAGGAGCCGAGCAACAAAATGGAGAAGGCCGAGAAAGAGGTGATGGGCACGTAACAGTCGAGATGAAGAGAATAATGATTTCCACTCTATTGCCCGTGGTTGGCAGGAGGGGACAGAGGAAGCAAGCTTGAGGGTTACCGCGTCACTAACACACCAAGGTCTCGGACCTCATAGAAGCGCCCGACACATGAGCGCCTTCTTACTGCACTATCTGCAACATGATGCTCATATGTGTGTTACCACTGTTAGATCCACGGTACAAGAGTACCTTGAAAGGTACACACGCATGCTGGAGTACCAAAACACGCTTGTAGTCAATTTTAAGAGTGCTTTTCCCCAAGAAAGCAGTAAGGCACACAGTGTGCATAGCAGTTCTAGACCTCCAACCCTGGAAACGTTAAGGCGTCAACGCAAAAACATTAACATTTTTTAGACCAGCCAGTGCACCAGAAGAACAGAGTACAAGTCAGACACGTTGTGAACGACTGTAGACGATGGTGCATGAGTATCTCGAGCTCAATTTCAATGCCATCAGGGTGAATTTGAACGCTTTTGCATTTTGGTCTTCAAAAAATGGAAGAGTGGCCTGAGCTCGCCTGTCACCCTTGGAGGTTTTGTCATGCCTGGCAGCCAGCGTTCTCTCAGAATGTATCTTTAGTGCAGCTAGTGGTGTCCTGACGGATAAGTACATCCGGTTGTCTCCTGAAAGTGTAGACCACCTAACTTTCATCAATATGAACAAGTCGTGGATCTGCAATGTCTTTTGAACTCCAGTCACAGACTGGGCAGACTAGGCAATGGTGTTGTTGGGTCTCCATCTGGTGGGTTGCCTGTTGTGGTAAGAGTGTCAGAGGCCCATTATACTGTTTCTACTGTGGAAATTGATGTCACTTTAGTGGTGTGTGACAATGATTTTTTTGAAATGTTTGCACTCCAAATTGGGTCTCCTTCATGTGTGTTGCCTGTAGCAGAAGGGCTCCCAGACTGGCAGGCCTGCACTTACTTTCAGTCAACTATCTGTGTTCATTTTACTACCAATAGTACTCTATGAATCTGATGTTTGTGCCATCTGACTGTGGCTGGGAAAAAAAAACAGTCTGCGCCGTTGCATGAAGTATCAGGGCTCCCAGCAAAGAAGGCTTACACTGATCCCTCACCCACCTCATCTTACACTTCAATTCATAGCTGTAAATGCTAGCCCAGACCCTGTTACCTCATGAATTACCCATGGCTCACTGCTGCTGTGTCATTATCAAATGTCTACTGTGGGTCAATTGATGTCACTTTTCTTGGTGTCTGCCCCTAATTTTTGGAAATATTTTTACTCCAAGTTGGGTATCCATGTGTGTTGTCTGAATTTGGCAGGCCTCACACAACACCAGTCACTCATCCACCTTTTACTGATCAATGTTTCAGCTAGAAAAGCTGGTCCAAGCCCTGTCCCATGCATCCTTGCTGCACAATTATAGTATTTATACTGTAGGTCAATTGATGCCACTTTTCCTGGTGTTTGCCCCTAATTTGAGCTTTTTGGGAAGGTTTGTATCCCCCCCTTAAGGTGTTGTCTATGTATTTGGTTCTGCCTCACATTGAATTCAATGGGGTTTGGGTATGTTTAACGTACATCGGACGGTCGCTCATCTCTAGTTCTGAGCCGACAATAGAGCGCTCGCTGTCATTGTGCACCTTGCACAGGGAGAGCACAGGCCCTGAAATGAGCATCACTGATGTCGCTTTGTTTCAGGGAGGGGCGGGGGTTTTGACACTGCCCACTGATGACACCGTTTGAGTATCCCAACAAGCACTAGAACTCTCAAATGAAGCATCATCAAAAAGGAAATAGGGGGGAAAAAGCAGTTAGTGCAGTAAGGGAAGGGTAAGGAATTACTAATTCAAGTGTATTAGAAAATAGCTTGGATTATAGTACAAAATAGATATGGAATTACAATGAAAGTTACTTTGCCTTCGGACCACCCCTTCAATATCGCAGGAGCAGGTGAAGTGCCGACCTCTGCAGACCCAGCTGAGGACCCGGGAGCGGTTTATGGCCACTTCTGTTTTCTCTCTGACCTGAGTGAGCATTGTGTAGTGACTAGGAGCGACGGCAGCGCCAATTCTGGTGTAGGACATGATGGTCACAGGGTGGCTGCCAGCATAGCGGAGCTTTGCATATTATCTACATGACCGTAACAACCAGTTATTGGGTGTGAAATGTGAACAGAAAAAATATAAACACAAAACTACACAGTATTTTATATGGATCCAAAAACGGCGCTGAGTGAAAAAAGAAATGGCCGCTGAAAAGTAAAAGAAAAACTTGGCCGGTCATTTAGGGGATAAAACTTTTGTTGGCCCCCAATACACGTCCGCCATACTCAACGAGGTCTCATCCCACAGAAACACAACATGAAGTGACAAACAATGACGACTACATGAGGCCTGCCGCTCTGGTCTCACTACAGCTCTGGGCATGCTGGGAGCTGTAGTGCCACAGGTTCCAGAGCACTGCGCAATACAAACTCCTCATTACCAAGTGTAAAAGTAGGGGAGATCAGGACAAGGACTGGACACCATAGCAGAGACTACAGAGAGCCCTCACCTGCTGTGTGATGGGCGCAGGTCAGAAGCTGCAGTCTAGCATGTCTCTTTAACTCGCACCTCGCTCTTCTTCCAGTCCCTGCCGCTCTCAGATCCCGGACTTAGTGGCGCTCTCCATACACAGCACTCTCACCTGCAGGCTGCACTCTCTCCCGGGACAGCTTCCTCTCTCTCGGTCACATGACTCTCTTCCTATCCCAGGCTGACGTCATGGCTGGCCCCGCCTCCTCTGCAGGTAGCTGGGCCGGACCCTGACTCACCTTCTGGCTGCTCACTCGCGCCCTCTGGTGTCCGCTCTGGTGCTGACGCTGTTTCCAGTGACCATACATGCAGTGTGATGTGTTGTATTCTGCACACAGGAGGCTGAGAGGGGGGAGCTGTACACCAGCTGGCACCAGCACAACTCCTCAATTCAGGCAAAAAGACACATGTGACTACAATGACAAGTAATTACTACTTGCCAACCATTTGCCTGTTATTTTAAGTAACCATTACTGACTACCACATTTTTTGTTCTCGATTTCTTTTAGTGTTTCTTAAAGCCAGAGAGTTGCGAGTTGCCATTTGAAATGACTTTAGTTTTGTGCCATGCCTGTGATCTGCTTTTCTTCTACAAAATTAAACAACTGAATGAACATCCTCCATGGTCGGTGATTCCATAATTTTTGCCAGGGGTTGTACAAAAGAAAATGTAATGCATTTGACAATAACATAAAGGAATATGTGTGGACACACAGCCATGTAGAAATGAAGATCGAGAATCAAAAAGAGACCAAAATATTATATGCAAGCATAAATGAGACAACCAGTACACGAAGAAAAAAATCAAATGAGACTCTAGAAATAATAAGAAAGTGTTAAGCAATTAGTTCCGCACAACACGTTCTTATTACAGAACACCAAGTTTTATCTACAATTATTTATTATTACCTGGATGAAGCATTCTAGTGCGAAACGCGCGTCAGGTGTGGATGGTGCCTGGATAACTTGTGTGATTTCCTCTTGCAGACTATGTTTGCACTTAATGGATAATACTGACACATACTGGGCATGATGCATATCAGTATTTCAATGGCATCACAATTTGTGTTTTGATGTTAATTATTGCCCTTCACTTTTTATATGCTAATTGGTGGCTTGTACTATGTAAATTTGACAGGATATGTGCCATGTCTGTTAGGGCTAGCGGAACGCACCAAATAATAAGACAGAGTAAGGTGCGTTCACAGCCCAGGGTCCACCGTGCAGAGATGGACCGTGCAGAGATGGAACCTGCTGCCAAGTAATGACGGACTATATGGCGGTACAATGTGAATACACACACGGGTTAACCTTACCCTGTGTGAAGGAAGCGAACCCTGTTGCGTCACAGGGCCGCGGTACTGCACCAAGAGCGCAAGCAAGGAGTCTCAGAACTCAATCCCAAGACACAGGAGTTGAGTACCTAGACCTCATGCGCTCGACTGTTATGTTTGCTAATGACAGGTGTTATGAAGGCAATCCAGAAACACAGTGTGCTTAGCGATCAGAGCGCACACAGTGATCTGACAAATACCCAAAAATACAAGAACGAGCTCTGAGACGTGGAAACTCTGTAGACTGCACACCTGATCCTATCCTAAACACAACTAAAAGCGGCTGTGGATTGCGCCTAACAACTACCTAGGCAACTCGGCACAGCCTAAGAAACTAGCTAGCCTGAAGATAGAAAAATAGGCCTGACTTGCCCCAGAGAAATTCCCCAAAGGAAAAGGCAGCCCCCCACATATAATGACTGTGAGTAAGATGAAAAGACAAAACGTAGGGATGAAATAGATTCAGCAAAGTGGGGCCCGATATTCTAGGACAGAGCGAAGACAGTAAAGCGAACTTTGCAGTCTACAAAAAACCCTAAAGCAAAACCACGCAAAGGGGGCAAAAAAAAACCACCGTGCCGAACTAACGGCACGGCGGTACACCCTTTGCGTCTCAGAGCTTCCAGCAAAACAAAAGACAAGCTGGACAGAAAAAAAGCAACAAAAAGCAAAAAGCACTTAGCTATACAGAACAGCAGGTCACAGGAACAATCAGGAGAAGCTCAGATCCAACACTGAAACATTGACAAGGAGCAAGGATAGCAGCATCAGGCGGAGTTAAGTAATGAAGCAGTTAACGAGCTCACCAGAACACCTGAGGGAGGAAGCTCAGAAGCTGCAGTACCACTTGTGACCACAGGAGTGAATTCAGCCACAGAATTCACAACAGTACCCCCCCCCTTGAGGAGGGGTCACCGAACCCTCACCAGAGCCCCCAGGCCGACCAGGATGAGCCGCATGAAAGGCACGAACAAGATCGGAAGCATGAACATCAGAGGCAAAAACCCAGGAATTATCTTCCTGAGCATAACCCTTCCATTTAACCAGATACTGGAGTTTCCGTCTAGAAACACGAGAATCCAAAATCTTCTCCACAATATACTCCAATTCCCCCTCCACCAAAACCGGGGCAGGAGGCTCAACAGATGGAACCATAGGTGCCACGTATCTCCGCAACAACGACCTATGGAATACATTATGTATGGAAAAGGAGTCTGGGAGGGTCAAACGAAAAGACACAGGATTGAGAACCTCAGAAATCCTATACGGACCAATAAAACGAGGTTTAAATTTAGGAGAGGAAACCTTCATAGGAATATGACGAGAAGATAACCAAACCAGATCCCCAACACGAAGTCGGGGACCCACACGGCGTCTGCGATTAGCGAAAAGTTGAGCTTTCTCCTGGGACAAGATCAAATTGTCCACTACCTGAGTCCAGATCTGCTGCAACCTATCCACCACAGAATCCACACCAGGACAGTCCGAAGACTCAACCTGTCCTGAAGAGAAACGAGGATGGAACCCAGAATTGCAAAAAAATGGAGAAACCAAGGTAGCCGAGCTGGCCCGATTATTAAGGGCGAACTCAGCCAACGGCAAAAAGGACACCCAATCATCCTGGTCTGCAGAAACAAAACATCTCAGATATGTTTCCAAGGTCTGATTGGTTCGTTCGGTCTGGCCATTAGTCTGAGGATGGAAAGCCGAGGAAAAGGATAGGTCAATGCCCATCCTACCACAAAAGGCTCGCCAGAACCTTGAAACAAACTGGGAACCTCTGTCAGAAACAATATTCTCAGGAATGCCATGCAACCGAACCACATGCTGAAAGAACAAAGGTACCAAATCAGAGGAGGAAGGCAATTTAGCCAAGGGCACCAGATGGACCATTTTAGAAAAGCGATCACAGACCACCCAAATGACTGACATCTTTTGATAAACGGGAAGGTCAGAAATGAAATCCATCGAAATATGTGTCCAAGGCCTCTTTGGGACCGGCAAGGGCAAAAGCAACCCACTGGCACGAGAACAGCAGGGCTTAGCCCTAGCACAAATCCCACAGGACTGCACAAAAGTACGTACATCCCGTGATAGAGATGGCCACCAGAAGGATCTAGCCACTAACTCTCTGGTACCAAAGATTCCAGGATGACCAGCCAACACCGAACAATGAAGTTCAGAGATAAGTTTATTAGTCCACCTATCAGGGACGAACAGTTTCTCTGCTGGACAACGATCAGGTTTATTCGCCTGAAATTTTTGCAGCACCCGCCGCAAATCAGGGGAGATGGCAGACACAATGACTCCTTCCTTGAGGATACCCGCTGGCTCAGATAAACCCGGAGAGTCGGGCACAAAACTCCTAGACAGAGCATCCGCCTTCACATTTTTAGAGCCCGGAAGGTACGAAATCACAAAGTCGAAGCGGGCAAAAAATAACGACCAACGGGCCTGTCTAGGATTCAAGCGCTTGGCAGACTCGAGATAAGTCAAGTTCTTATGATCAGTCAATACCACCACGCGATGCTTAGCTCCTTCAAGCCAATGACGCCACTCCTCGAATGCCCACTTCATGGCCAGCAACTCTCGATTGCCCACATCATAATTACGCTCAGCGGGCGAAAACTTCCTGGAAAAGAAAGCACATGGTTTCATCACTGAGCAATCAGAACCTCTCTGTGACAAAACCGCCCCTGCTCCAATCTCAGAAGCATCAACCTCGACCTGGAACGGAAGAGAAACATCTGGCTGACACAACACAGGGGCAGAACAAAAACGACGCTTCAACTCCTGAAAAGCTTCCACAGCAGCAGAAGACCAATTAACCAAATCAGCACCCTTCTTGGTCAAATCGGTCAATGGTTTGGCAATGCTAGAAAAATTACAGATGAAGCGACGATAAAAATTAGCAAAGCCCAGGAACTTTTGCAGACTTTTCAGAGATGTCGGCTGAATCCAATCCTGGATGGCTTGGACCTTAACTGGATCCATCTCGATAGTAGAAGGGGTAAAGATGAACCCCAAAAATGAAACTTTCTGCACACCGAAGAGACACTTTGATCCCTTCACAAACAAAGAGTTAGCATGCAGGACCTGAAAAACCATTCTGACCTGCTTCACATGAGACTCCCAATCATCTGAGAAGATCAAAATGTCATCCAAGTAAACAATCAGGAATTTATCCAGATACTCACGGAAGATGTCATGCATAAAAGACTGAAACACAGATGGAGCATTGGCAAGTCCGAACGGCATCACTAGATACTCAAAATGACCCTCGGGCGTATTGAATGCAGTTTTCCATTCATCTCCTTGCCTGATTCTCACCAGATTATACGCACCACGAAGATCTATCTTAGTGAACCAACTAGCCCCCTTAATCCGAGCAAACAAATCAGATAACAATGGCAAGGGATACTGAAATTTAACAGTGATCTTATTAAGAAGGCGGTAATCAATACACGGTCTCAGCGAACCATCCTTCTTGGCTACAAAGAAGAACCCTGCTCCCAGTGGTGATGACGATGGGCGAATATGTCCCTTCTCCAGGGATTCCTTCACATAACTGCGCATAGCGGCGTGTTCGGGCACGGATAAATTAAATAATCGACCTTTAGGGAATTTACTACCAGGAATCAAATTGATAGCACAATCACAATCCCTATGCGGAGGTAGAGCATCGGACTTGGGCTCTTCAAATACATCCTGATAATCAGACAAGAACTCTGGGACCTCAGAAGGGGTGGATGACGAAATCGACAAAAATGGAACATCACCATGTACCCCCTGACAACCCCAGCTGGATACCGACATGGAATTCCAATCCAATACTGGATTATGGGTTTGTAGCCATGGCAACCCCAACACGACCACATCATGCAGATTATGCAACACCAGAAAGCGAATAACTTCCTGATGTGCAGGAGCCATGCACATGGTCAGCTGGGCCCAGTATTGAGGTTTATTCTTGGCCAAAGGTGTAGCATCAATTCCTCTCAATGGAATAGGACACCGCAAAGGCTCCAAGAAAAACCCACAACGTTTAGCATAATCCAAATCCATCAGATTCAGGGCAGCGCCCGAATCCACAAACGCCATGACAGAAAACGACGACAAAGAGCATATCAAGGTAATGGACAGAAGGAATTTGGACTGTACAGTACCAATGACGGCAGACCTAGCGGACCGCTTAGTGCGCTTAGGACAATCAGAAATAGCATGAGTGGAATCACCACAGTAGAAACACAGACCATTCAGACGTCTGTATTCCTGCCGTTCAACTCCAGTCATAGTCCTATCGCACTGCATAGGCTCAGGTTTAACCTCAGGCAGTACCGCCAAATGGGGCACAGATTTAAGCTCGCGCAAGCGTCGACCGATCTGAATGGCCAAAGACAAAGACTCATTCAAACCAGCAGGCATAGGAAATCCCACCATGACATCCTTAAGAGCCTCAGAGAGACCCTTTCTGAACAAAGCTGCCAGCGCAGATTCATTCCACTGAGTGAGTACTGACCATTTCCTAAATTTCTGACAATATACTTCTATATCATCCTGACCCTGGCACAAAGCCAGCAAATTTTTCTCAGCCTGATCCACTGAATTAGGCTCATCGTACAGCAATCCGAGCGCCAGGAAAAACGCATCGACACTACTCAATGCAGGGTCTCCTGGCGCAAGAGAAAATGCCCAGTCTTGAGGGTCGCCGCGCAAAAAAGAAATAATAATCAAAACCTGTTGAATAGGATTACCAGAAGAATGAGGTTTCAAGGCCAGAAATAGCTTACAATTATTTTTGAAACTTAGAAACTTAGTTCTATCTCCAAAAAACAAATCAGGAATAGGAATTCTTGGTTCTAACATAGATTTCTGATCAATAGTATCTTGAATTTTTTGTACATTTATAACGAGATTATCCATTGAAGAGCACAGACCCTGAATATCCATGTCCACACCTGTGTCCAGAATCACCCAAATGTCTAGGGGGAAAAAAAAAAAAAAAAGTGAACACAGAGCAGAAAAAAAAAAAAAAAATGATGTCAGAACTTTTTCTTTCCCTCTATTGAGAATCAGTAGTTTGGCTCCTTGTACTGTTATGTTTGCTAATGACAGGTGTTATGAAGGCAATCCAGAAACACAGTGTGCTTAGCGATCAGAGCGCACACAGTGATCTGACAAATACCCAAAAATACAAGAACGAGCTCTGAGACGTGGAAACTCTGTAGACTGCACACCTGATCCTATCCTAAACACAACTAAAAGCGGCTGTGGATTGCGCCTAACAACTACCTAGGCAACTCGGCACAGCCTAAGAAACTAGCTAGCCTGAAGATAGAAAAATAGGCCTGACTTGCCCCAGAGAAATTCCCCAAAGGAAAAGGCAGCCCCCCACATATAATGACTGTGAGTAAGATGAAAAGACAAAACGTAGGGATGAAATAGATTCAGCAAAGTGGGGCCCGATATTCTAGGACAGAGCGAGGACAGTAAAGCGAACTTTGCAGTCTACAAAAAACCCTAAAGCAAAACCACGCAAAGGGGGCAAAAAAAACCACCGTGCCGAACTAACGGCACGGCGGTACACCCTTTGCGTCTCAGAGCTTCCAGCAAAACAAAAGACAAGCTGGACAGAAAAAAAGCAACAAAAAGCAAAAAGCACTTAGCTATACAGAACAGCAGGTCACAGGAACAATCAGGAGAAGCTCAGATCCAACACTGAAACATTGACAAGGAGCAAGGATAGCAGCATCAGGCGGAGTTAAGTAATGAAGCAGTTAACGAGCTCACCAGAACACCAGAGGGAGGAAGCTCAGAAGCTGCAGTACCACTTGTGACCACAGGAGTGAATTCAGCCACAGAATTCACAACACTCGACACCGCTACTGGGGTGTCAGAGTGACAGAAATAGAAGCACGAGAGTGCATGCAGTGCCGCCCTGGCTAACCACCCAGGCTTGGGTCAGGAAAGCACTGTGAAAGCGCACGGCGCCGCACTGGCGGTCACAGCAATAAGACGCTGTATTGTGTGTTTACGTGCTGATGGCTAAGTCGGGCGCTAGATAGCAATCCTTCATTCGCGACCATTCAACAACACTAGGAATGGGAATGATTTAGGAGCTTTCATCCATCTACACACACACATTATATCAAGTCAATACTAGCGCATGGCCGTGCGGTCATGCGCAGCTTATATATTTGCAGCACGTTCAGGACCTTCCAATAAAGGACCAATGGGAAGCTGCTACCGAAGTTTTGCACTTTCATGACCTTCCTGGAGGACCAATGGGATGTGCTGCAGTACCTGAGCATGTGACCCTCGATCTCCAACGGGAGATCTTGCCCTGGGCATGCTCAGAAAGAGAAAAGCAGGACTTCGTCCCAAAAGCATCTGCTCGCCGCTGCCCAACACTGACTTCAAAGGCAGAAGCAGGAAAAGTAGCAGTAACTCTTTGTACAGAGTGGGACTGAGCAAGACGCTGGGACCGACGTCTCCGCTGAGCAGACTCCACTGCGGCAGGAGAAGAATAGGAGATCGCAGTGGAGACGGCCCGAGATTCCCCCTGTGCAGAAGCGGGAACTCGACCCCTAACAATGTCCTGTGTGCTATCCAAGCCCTCTATATTATTCCCTCAACTGCAGTATATACTGTACATTACAGCCACAAGATTATTAAATACTAGATGGCAGCCCGATTCTAAAGAATCGGGAGTCTAGAATCCATATATACTTTATTTATTCAAATGTAAGAATAATACAATTAATAAATAATAGTAAGAAAGAACAAAAATAATAGGCAGTATATGGAGAAAACAGCAAACAAAAGTTCAAAATTGGTGTGAAAATGTCACTGAACCACTTCACAACTAAATATATATAGTTTTGGTAAATGGTATTATCATTTTTTTGACGAAATTCGGCAGGAGCTTGAAGAGCAACGTCACTGGGCCCGCCTCCACGCAGTAGAAACTTGCTGTGAGGTAAAAATTCAAAAATCACACCAAAATGGCGGGCGGAGTGTGTCACAGTATGGCACGTTTCTGATTGGTCGCTCGCAGCAGGCGGCAACCAATCAGACACTGGACACTGTTGACGTCACTTATCTCCGGACATTAGCTCCGGACATTAGCTCCGGACATTAGCTCCGGACATTATCTCCGCACATTAGCTCCGGACATTAGCTCCGGACATTAGCTCCGGACAAAGCCACGGAAGTTGGCACAAATTGCAATAAGTAGTATTCTAGGCAATTAATCTCCGGACATTAGCTCCGGACATTAGCTCCGGACATTAGCTCCGGACAAAGCCACGGAAGTTGGCACAAATTGCAGGAAGTAGTATTCTAGGCAATTATATATTAGATTAGCTAGATCCTTGATATTTATACCTTTATATACACGTATTACTTACCATCCAGGTTCACCCACCCATGATTCTATTTGTGGTGTTTCTGTTTTTACCAAATACACATATTGTATTTCCTATTAATTGTACATGTTTTTATTGTTGAATAAAGTTTATTGGTCTTGTTGGATTTTCTCTTTAGGTGTTCCAGTGTTACTTTGTGGCAATAACTCCGGAATGTTTCAACATACCCCAGTGATTTTGAGAATGTTCTTAAGTGTCACATTCTACTTTCTGTTAATGGTAAGTTTAGGTTGATAATTTTATACATTTTTTATAAATAAACGCAAAACATATCTTAAACCTGACAAATTTAAAAATTTTTCGAATTTTCAAATTTTGAATGATTATCTCGTTAACCCCTTCACCCCGAAGCCTGTGTTCAACTTCCTGACCAGGCCATTTTTTTTCATTTCTGACCACTGTCACTTTTAAGAGGTCATAACTCTGAAACGCTATAACGGATCCTGGTGATTTTGAGAATGTTTTCTCGTGACATATTGTACTTTATTTTTCAATTTCAAAAACCTGACCGGCACATCCAAACATAGACTCAGTGTGAACAGGTGCTGAACCTAGAGTCGCCAACTCGTATATAGTTAAGTAAATAAGGCAGCACACTGCAGCGCTAGAACATACAAACTTGAAAACACGAAATTTGAACTGCATTACTGCACTAGAAATATGAAAAATAAGAGCTTTTAGCGCATAAAAATGGCCAATTTTATGTGTACCTGGTAGCCCCTTTACGGCATCTCTCTTATACCAGGTCCTACGCTTGCCTTACCTCGCTGAGAATAAACGTCTCCATCTGAATGGGTACATGTGAAACCTCTTCTTAGACTAAAATTCTTTCTCTCTGTGGAGGGGTATCGGCAGTGGCGTATGAAGGTGGGTGCGGGGGGGGGGGGGGGCGGCACAATGCGGGGGGCGGGCATCTAGCCCTGCTGGCACAAGCATCTTTTCAGTCAGTGCAGGGCCAGGCAGTGCAGGCACATCGGGGTTAACAAGGCAGCCAGCGTGACATTGTTTGTGGGTGGAGAGTTCTCCTGCTCTGCTCTCCCGCCCGCCCCTCACTGACTGCTGAACTTACATCAGGACAGGCAGATTCCGGAGGAGCTCCTTGGCAAGCCTTGCCGCCCTGAGTGAGTGCGATGTATCCCTGTATTCTGACAGTCTGGGTGACCTGGGGCGGCCACAGCTGATATACTGTATATTATATACTTCAGCAGCCGCCCAGGCCCCCAGCACCTGTCCTGTATATGTATATACTGTATCTATACAGCTTGCATGACAGTATATATAATATATATACAGGACAAGTGCTGGGGGCCTGGGTGGCTGCTGAAATATATACACTGCACAGTACCACTGCCCTGTATATATACACTGCACAGTACCACTGCCCTGTATATATACACTGCACAGTACCACTGCCCTGTATATATAAACACTGCACAGTACCACTGCCCTGTATATATACACTGCACTGTACCACTGCCCTGTATATATACACTGCACAGTACCACTGCCCTGTATATATACACTGCACAGTACCACTGCCCTGTATATATATACACTGCACAGTACCACTGCACTGTATATATACACCGCACTGTACCACTGCCCTGTATATATACACTGCACAGTACCACTGCCCTGTATATATACACTGCACAGTACCACTGCCCTGTATATATATACACTGCACAGTACCACTGCCCTGTATATATACACTGCACTGTACCACTGCCCTGTATATATACACTGCACAGTACCTCTCCTATCCTGTATATATACACTGTAGAATTTACAATAGCTGTCACTCATGTTAGAAGTGAAATCTGGCACTGTACTATACCTAGATTTCTCTGCCGTATCTGGGCATCATGAATCGTGGTATGTGTTAAAGGGGGGGGGGACCCACTGAGACTCTTTTGCCCGGGGCCCTCAAAAACATGGAGCCGCCCCTGGGGGTGGGTCACCGGGCCGCAGCCGGCGCTGCAGCTGTTTAACGCTATTGACGTGTGGGCCCGCGCCCGCACGTCAATAGTTAACAGCCGCCAGCCAATCTGAGGCTGGCAGCTGACGTCAGTCCCAGTGTGCATGTCGCCGGCGTCTGACATCATTGTCAGTCGCCGGCGAGTGCACGTTTCAGCTGCGTGGAGAGAGCAGGAGCGCGGTCAGGTAAGCAGAACTTGTATTTTGCAGTCCCGATCATGTGATGGTAACATTCACCGGCGAAACAATTAAAGTTCTACATCTGAGGTCTTATTCCTGCTGGGGGGGGGGCGCCAAGCTCGGGACCAGCCCCGGGCGGCAAAAGCTCTAGCTACGCCTCTGGGTATCGGACCTGCTTGTTATGAACTGGTGATTTAGAATCACAATGGACCTGGTGGTTAAGAGCACACAAAATGACCTGAAAGTTACTAATAACATAGGACGAGCTCTGAGACGTGGGAACTCTGCTGACCGCAATCCCTAATCCTATCACACCACACTAGAAGTAGCCGTGGAGCGCTCCTGACCAGACCTAGGCGCCTCGGCACAGCCTGAGAAACTAGCTAGCCCTGAAGATAGAAAAATAAGCCTACCTTGCCTCAGAGAAATTCCCCAAAGGAAAAGGCAGCCCCCCACATATAATGACTGTGAGTAAAGATGAAAATACAAACACAGAGATGAAATAGATTTTAGCAAAGTGAGGCCCGACTTACTGAATAGACCGAGGATAGGAAAGATAGCTTTGCGGTCAGCACAAAAACCTACAAACAACCACGCAGAGGGTGCAAAAAGACCCTCCGCACCGACTAACGGTACGGAGGTGCTCCCTCTGCGTCCCAGAGCTTCCAGCAAGCAAGACAAACCAATATAGCAAGCTGGACAGAAAAAATAGCAAACAAAAGAAACACAAGCAGAACTTAGCTTATGCAGGGAAGACAGGTCACAAGAACGATCCAGGAGAGAGCAAGACCAATACTGGAACATTGACTGGAGGCAAGGAACAAAGAACTAGGTGGAGTTAAATAGAGCAGCACCTAATGACTTAACCTCGTCACCTGAGGAAGGAAACTCAGAAGCCGCAGCCCCACTCACATCCACCAGAGGAAGACCATGGACAGAACCAGCCGAAGTACCACTCATGACCACAGGATGGAGCTTGACCACAGAATTCACAACAGTACCCCCCCCTTGAGGAGGGGTCACCGAACCCTCACCAGAGCCCCCAGGCCGACCAGGATGGGCCAAATGAAAGGCACGAACCAGATCGGCAGCATGAACATCAGAGGCAAAGACCCAGGAATTATCTTCCTGACCATAACCCTTCCACTTAACCAGGTACTGGAGTTTCCGTCTCGAAATACGAGAATCCAAAATCTTCTCCACCACATACTCCAACTCCCCCTCAACCAAAACCGGGGCAGGAGGATCAATGGATGGAACCACAGGTGCCACGTATCTCCGCAACAATGACCTATGGAATACATTATGGATGGAAAAAGAAGCTGGAAGGGTCAAACGAAACGACACAGGATTAAGAACCTCAGAAATCCTATACGGACCAATGAAACGAGGCTTAAACTTAGGAGAGGAAACCTTCATAGGAATATAACGAGACGACAACCAAACCAAATCCCCAACAAGAAGTCGGGGACCCACACAGCGCCTGCGGTTAGCGAAACGTTGAGCCTTCTCCTGGGACAAGATCAAATTGTCCACTACATGAGTCCAAATCTGCTGCAACCTATCCACCACAGTATCCACACCAGGACAGTCCGAAGACTCAACCTGCCCTGAAGAGAAACGAGGATGGAAACCAGAATTGCAGAAAAACGGCGAAACGAAAGTAGCCGAGCTGGCCAGATTATTAAGGGCGAACTCAGCCAAAGGCAAAAAGGACACCCAATCATCCTGATCAGCAGAAACAAAGCATCTCAGATATGTTTCCAAGGTCTGATTGGTTCGTTCAGTTTGGCCATTTGTCTGAGGATGGAAAGCCGAGGAAAAAGACAAATCAATGACCATCCTAGCACAAAAGGCTCGCCAAAACCTCTAAACAAACTGGGAACCTCTGTCAGAAACGATGTTCTCCGGAATGCCATGTAAACGAGCCACATGCTGGAAAAACAATGGCACCAAATCAGAGGAGGAGGGCAATTTAGACAAGGGTACCAAATGGACCATCTTAGAGAAGCGGTCACAAACCACCCAAATGACCGACATCCTTTGAGAGACAGGGAGATCCGAAATGAAATCCATAGAGATATGTGTCCAGGGCCTCTTCGGGACCGGCAAGGGCAAAAGCAACCCACTGGCACGAGAACAGCAGGCTTAGCCCGAGCACAAGTCCCACAGGACTGCACAAACGAACGCACATCCCGCGACAGAGACGGCCACCAAAAGGATCTAGCCACCAAATCTCTGGTACCAAAGATTCCAGGATGACCAGCCAACACCGAACAATGAACCTCAGAGATAACTCTACTCGTCCATTTATCAGGGACAAACAGTTTCACCGCTGGGCAACGGTCAGGTCTATTAGCCTGAAATTTTTGCAGCACCCGCCGCAAATCACGGGAGATGGCAGACAAAATTACCCCCTCTTTGAGAATACCCGCCGGCTCAGGCAAACCCGGAGAGTCGGGCACAAAACTCCTAGACAGGGCATCCGCCTTCACATTCTTAGAGCTCGGAAGGTACGAAACCACAAAGTCAAAACGGGAGAAAAACAGCGACCAACGAGCCTGTCTAGGATTCAACCGTTTGGCAGACTCGAGATAAGTCAAGTTCTTGTGATCAGTCAAGACCACCACGCGATGCTTAGCTCCTTCAAGCCAATGACGCCACTCCTCGAATGCCCACTTCATGGCCAGCAACTCTCGATTGCCAACATCATAATTACGCTCAGCAGGCGAAAACTTCCTGGAATAGAAGGCACATGGTTTCATCACCGAGCCATCAGAACTTCTTTGTGACAAAACAGCCCCTGCTCCAATCTCAGAAGCATCAACCTCGACCTGGAACGGGAGCGAAACATCTGGCTGGCACAACACAGGGGCAGAAGAAAAACGACGCTTCAACTCCTGAAAAGCTTCCACAGCAGCAGAAGACCAATTGACCACATCAGCACCCTTCTTGGTTAAATCAGTCAACGGTTTAGCAATACTAGAAAAATTATTGATGAAGCGACGATAAAAATTAGCAAAGCCCAGGAACTTTTGCAGACTCTTCAGAGATGTCGGCTGAGTCCAATCATAAATGGCCTGAACTTTAACAGGGTCCATCTCGATAGTAGAAGGGGAAAAAATGAAACCCAAAAATGAAACCTTCTGAACACCAAAGAGACACTTTGACCCCTTCACAAACAAAGAATTCGCACGCAGGACCTGGAACACCATTCTAACCTGCTTCACGTGAGACTCCCAATCATCCGAGAAGACCAAAATATCATCCAAGTATACAATCAGGAATTTATCCAGGTACTCTCGGAAGATGTCATGCATAAAGGACTGAAATACTGATGGAGCATTGGAAAGCCCGAATGGCATAACCAGGTACTCAAAATGGCCCTCGGGCGTATTAAATTCTGTTTTTCATTCATCGCCCTGTTTAATACGCACAAGATTATACGCACCACGAAGATCTATCTTGGTGAACCAACTAGCCCCCTTAATCCGAGCAAACAAATCAGACAGCAGCGGCAAGGGGTACTGAAATTTGACTGTGATTTTATTAAGAAGGCGGTAATCAATACTAGGTCTCAACGAACCATCCTTCTTGGCCACAAAAAAGAACCCCGCTCCCAATGGCGACGACGACGGGCGAATATGACCCTTCTCCAAGGATTCCTTTACATAACTCCGCATAGCGGCGTGCTCAGGCACAGACAAATTAAATAGTCAACCTTTAGGAAACTTACTACCAGGAATAAAATCGATAGCACAATCGCAATCCCTATGCGGAGGTAGGGCACTGGATTTGGGCTCATCAAATACATCCCGGTGATCCGACAAGAACTCTGGGACCTCAGAAGGGGTGGATGATGAAATAGAAATGGAACATCACCATGTACCCCCTGACAACCCCAGCTGGACACAGACATAGATTTCCAATACAATACTGGGTTATGGACCTGTAGCCATGGCAACCCCAACACCACATCATGCAGATTATGCAACACCAAAAAGCGAATATCCTCCTGATGCGCAGGAGCCATGCACATGGTCAGTTGGGTCCAGTACTGAGGCTTATTCTTGGCCAAAGGCGTAGCATCAATTCCTCTCAATGGAATAGGATACTGCAAGGGCTCCAAGAAAAACCCACAGCGCCTAGCAAACTCCAAGTCCATCAAATTCAGGGCAGCGCCTGAATCCACAAATGCCATGACAGAATAGGATGATAAAGAGCAGATCAAAGTAACGGACAAAAGAAATTTCGACTGTACCGTACCAATGGTGGCAGACCTAGCGAAACGCCTGGTGCGCTTAGGACAATCGGAGATAGCATGAGTGGAATCACCACAGTAAAAACACAGCCCATTCCGACGTCTGTGTTCTTGCCGTTCAGCTCTGGTCAAAGTCCTATCACATTGCATAGGCTCAGGTTTATGCTCAGATAATACCGCCAAATGGTGCACAGTTTTACGCTCACGTAAGTGTCGATCGATCTGAATGGCCAAAGACATAGACTCATTCAGACCAGCAGGCATAGGAAATCCCACCATGACATCCTTAAGGGCTTCAGAGAGACCCTTTCTGAAAATAGCTGCCAGAGCACATTCATTCCATTGAGTGAGCACAGACCACTTCCTAAACGTCTGACAATATATCTCTACCTCATCCTGACCCTGACACAGAGCCAGCAGGATTTTCTCTGCCTGATCCACTGAATTAGGTTCATCATAAAGCAATCCGAGCGCCAGAAAAAAACGCATCAATATCACATAATGCAGGATCTCCTGGCGCAAGGGAAAATGCCCAGTCTTGAGGGTCGCCACGTAATAAAGAAATAATGATATTTACTTGTTGAACTGGGTCACCAGAGGAGCGGGGTTTCAAAGCCAGAAATAGTTTACAATTATTTTTAAAACTCAGAAACTTAGCTCTATCTCCAGAAAACAAATCAGGAATAGGAATTCTAGGTTCTAACATAGAATTGTGAACCACAAAGTCTTGAATATTTTGTATTCTTGCAGTGAGATGATCCACACAAGAAGACAGACCTTTAATGTCCATCACTACACCTGTGTCCTGAACCACCCAAATGTCTAGGGGAAAAGAAAGACAAAACACAGTGCAGAGAAAAAAAAATGGTCTCAGAACTTCTCTTTTCCCTCTATTGAGAAGCATTAGTACTTTGGGCCTCCAGTACTGTTATGAACTGGTGATTTAGAATCACAATGGACCTGGTGGTTAAGAGCACACAAAATGACTTGAAAGTTACTAATAACATAGGACGAGCTCTGAGACGTGGGAACTCTGCTGACCGCAATCCCTAATCCTATCACACCACACTAGAAGTAGCCGTGGAGCGCTCCTGACCAGACCTAGGCGCCTCGGCACAGCCTGAGAAACTAGCTAGCCCTGAAGATAGAAAAAAAAGCCTACCTTGCCTCAGAGAAATTCCCCAAAGGAAAAGGCAGCCCCCCACATATAATGACTGTGAGTAAAGATGAAAATACAAACACAGAGATGAAATAGATTTTAGCAAAGTGAGGCCCGACTTACTGAATAGACCGAGGATAGGAAAGATAGCTTTGCGGTCAGCACAAAAACCTACAAACAACCACGCAGAGGGCGCAAAAAGACCCTCCGCACCGACTAACGGTACGGAGGTGCTCCCTCTGCGTCCCAGAGCTTCCAGCAAGCAAGACAAACCAATATAGCAAGCTGGACAGAAAAAATAGCAAACAAAAGAAACACAAGCAGAACTTAGCTTATGCAGGGAAGACAGGTCACAAGAACGATCCAGGAGAGAGCAAGACCAATACTGGAACATTGACTGGAGGCAAGGAACAAAGAACTAGGTGGAGTTAAATAGAGCAGCACCTAATGACTTAACCTCGTCACCTGAGGAAGGAAACTCAGAAGCCGCAGCCCCACTCACATCCACCAGAGGAAGACCATGGACAGAACCAGCCGAAGTACCACTCATGACCACAGGAGGGAGCTTGACCACAGAATTCACAACACCTGCTGTAATTAAAACACCTGTGGCTAGGAGGCGGAGTGCACGATCAGAAGGCTAGAGAATACATTTCAAAAACCTGACCGGCACATCCAAACATAGACTCAGTGTGAACAGGTGCTGAACCCAGAGTCGCCAACTTGTATATAGTTAAGTAAATAAGGCAGCACACTGCAGCGCTAGAACATACAAACTTGAAAACACGAAATTTGAACTGCATTACTGCACTAGAAATATGAAAAATGAGAGCTTTTAGCGCATAAAAATGGCCAATTTTATGTGTACCTGGTAGCCCCTTTACGGCATCTCTCTTATACCAGGTCCTACGCTTGCCTTACCTCGCTGAGAATAAACGTCTCCATCTGAATGGGTACATGTGAAACCTCTTCTTAGACTAAAATTCTCTCTCTCTGTGGAGGGGTATCGGACCTGCTGTAATTAAAACACCTGTGGCTAGGAGGCGGAGTGCACGATCAGAAGGCTAGAGAATACATTTCAAAAACCTGACCGGCACATCCGAACATAGACTCAGTGTGAACAGGTGCTGAACCTAGAGTCGCCAACTCGTATATAGTTAAGTAAATAAGGCAGCACACTGCAGCGCTAGAACATACAAACTTGAAAACATGAAATTTGAACTGCATTACTGCACTAGAAATATGAAAAATGAGAGCTTTTAGCGCATAAAAATGGCCAATTTTATGTGTACCTGGTAGCTCCTTTACGGCATCTCTCTTATACCAGGTCCTACGCTTGCCTTACCTCGCTGAGAATAAACGTCTCCATCTGAATGGGTACATGTGAAACCTCTTCTTAGACTAAAATTCTCTCTCTCTGTGGAGGGGTATCGGACCTGCTGTAATTAAAACACCTGTGGCTAGGAGGCGGAGTGCACGATCAGAAGGCTAGAGAATACATTTCAAAAACCTGACCGGCACATCCAAACATAGACTCAGTGTGAACAGGTGCTGAACCTAGAGTCGCCAACTCATATATAGTTAAGTAAATAAGGCAGCACACTGCAGCGCTAGAACATACAAACTTGAAAACACGAAATTTGAACTGCATTACTGCACTAGAAATATGAAAAATGAGAGCTTTTAGCGCATAAAAATGGCCAATTTTATGTGTACCTGGTAGCCCCTTTACGGCATCTCTCTTATACCAGGTCCTACGCTTGCCTTACATCGCTGAGAATAAACGTCTCCATCTGAATGGGTACATGTGAAACCTCTTCTTAGACTAAAATTCTCTCTCTCTGTGGAGGGGTATCGGACCTGCTGTAATTAAAACACCTGTGGCTAGGAGGCGGAGTGCACGATCAGAAGGCTAGAGAATACATTTCAAAAACCTGACCGGCACATCCAAACATAGACTCAGTGTGAACAGGTGCTGAACCTAGAGTCGCCAACTCATATATAGTTAAGTAAATAAGGCAGCACACTGCAGCGCTAGAACATACAAACTTGAAAACACGAAATTTGAACTGCATTACTGCACTAGAAATATGAAAAATGAGAGCTTTTAGCGCATAAAAATGGCCAATTTTATGTGTACCTGGTAGCCCCTTTACGGCATCTCTCTTATACCAGGTCCTACGCTTGCCTTACCTCGCTGAGAATAAATGTCTCCATCTGAATGGGTACATGTGAAACCTCTTCTTAGACTAAAATTCTCTCTCTCTGTGGAGGGGTATCGGACCTGCTGTAATTAAAACACCTGTGGCTAGGAGGCGGAGTGCACGATCAGAAGGCTAGAGAATACATTTCAAAAACCTGACCGGCACATCCAAACATAGACTCAGTGTGAACAGGTGCTGAACCTAGAGTCGCCAACTCGCATATAGTTAAGTAAATAAGGCAGCACACTGCAGCGCTAGAACATACAAACTTGAAAACACGAAATTTGAACTGCATTACTGCACTAGAAATATGAAAAATGAGAGCTTTTAGCGCATAAAAATAGCCAATTTTATGTGTACCTGGTAGCCCCTTTACGGCATCTCTCTTATACCAGGTCCTACGCTTGCCTTACCTCGCTGAGAATAAACGTCTCCATCTGAATGGGTACATGTGAAACCTCTTCTTAGACTAAAATTCTCTCTCTCTGTGGAGGGGTATCGGACCTGCTGTAATTAAAACACCTGTGGCTAGGAGGCGGAGTGCACGATCAGAAGGCTAGAGAATACATTTCAAAAACCTGACCGGCACATCCGAACATAGACTCAGTGTGAACAGGTGCTGAACCTAGAGTCGCCAACTCGTATATAGTTAAGTAAATAAGGCAGCACACTGCAGCGCTAGAACATACAAACTTGAAAACACGAAATTTGAACTGCATTACTGCACTAGAAATATGAAAAATGAGAGCTTTATTTATTTATTGTACTTTATGATAGTGGTAAAATTTCTTCGATATAACTTGCATTTATTTGTGAAAAAATGGAAATTCCAACTTTGAATTTCTATGCCCTTAAATCACAGAGATATGTCACACAAAATACTTAATAAGTAACATTTCCCACATGTCTACTTTACATCAGCACAATTTTGGAACCAATTTTTTATTTTTTTTGTTAGGGACTTATAAGGGTTAAAAGTTGACCAGCAATTTCTCATTTTTACACCATTTTTTTAGGGACCACATCATATTTGAAGTCACTTTGTGGGGACTATATCATAGAAAATACCCAAGTGTGACACCATTCTAAAAACTGCACCCCTCAAGGTGCTCAAAACCACATTCAAGAAGTTTATTAACCCTTCAGGTGTTTCACAGGAATTTTTGGAATGCTTAAAAAAATGAACAGTTAACTTTTTTCACAAATAATTTACTTCAGCTCCAATTTGTTTTATTTTACCAAGGGTAACAGGAGACATTGTACTCCAAAAGTTGTTGTAAGATTTGTCCTGAGTACGCCGATACCCCATATGTGGGGGTAAACCACTGTTTGGGTCCATAGCACAGCTTGGAAAGGAAGGAGCGCCGTTTTGACTTTTCAATGCAAAATTGACTGGAATTGAGATGGGACGCCATGTCGCATTTGGAGAGCCCCTGATGTGCCTAAACATTGAAATCCCCCACAAGTGACACTATTTAGAATGCAGACTTAGATAGATTGGTCTGCAGGCATCACGTTGCATTTGCAGAGCCCCTAATGTACCTAAACAGTAGAAACCCCCCAAAGTGACTCCATATTAGAAACCAGACCCCCAAGGAACTTATCTAGATGTGTTGTGAGAACTTTGAACCCCCAAGTGTTTCACTAGTTTATAACACAGAGCTGTGAAAATAAAAAATCTTTTTTTTTCCCACAAAAATAATTTTTTAGCCCCCTATTTTGTATTTTTCCAAGGGTAACAGGAGAAAGTGGACCCCAAAAGTTGTTGTCCAATTTGTCCTGAGCATGCTGATACCCCATATGCTGGGGTAAACCCGTTTGGGCGCACGGGAGAGCTCGGAAGGGAAGGAGCACTGTTTTACTTTTTCAACGCAGAATGGGCTGGAATTGAGATCAGATGCCATGTCGCGTTTGGAGAGCCCCTGATGTGCCTAAACAGTGGAAACTCCCCAATTATAACTGAAACCCTAATCCAAGCACACCTCTAACCCTAATCCCAACCATAACCCTAACCACACCTCTAACCCTAATCCCAACCATAAATGTAATCCAAACCCTAACTTTAGCCCCAACCTTAACTTTAGCCCCAACCCTAACTTTAGCTCTAACCCTAACCCCGACCCTAACTGTAGCCCTTACCCTAACTTTAGCCCCAACCCTAACGGGAAAATGGAACTAAATAAAATTTAAAAAAATGAATTATTTTTCCCTAACTAAGGGGGTCATGAAGGGGGGGTTTGATTTACTTTTGTAGCGGGTTTTTATTATTGGCAGCTGTCACACACTAAAAGACGCTTTTTATTGCAAAAAATAGTTTTTGCATCTCTACATTTTGAGAGCTATAATTTTTCCATATTCATGTCCAGAGTCATGTGAGGTCTTGTTTTTTGCGGGACGAGTTGGTGTTTTTATTGCTACCATTTTCGGGCACGTGACATTTTTTGATCGCTTTTTATTCTGATTTTTGTGAGGTAGAATGAGCAAAAACCAGCTATTCATGAATTTCTTTTGGGGGGTGCTTGTGCCATTCCACGTTTGGTAAAATTGATGAAGCAGTTTTATTCTTTGGGTCAGTAAGATTACAGAGATACCTTATTTATATCATTTTTTTATGTTTTGGCGCTTTTACACAATAAAAACTATTTTATATAAAAATAATTGGTTTTGCATCACTTTATTCTGAGAGCTATAACTTTAATTTTTCTGCTAATGGAGCTACATGGCGGCTTTTTGTGCGGGACAAGATGACGTTTTCAGCTGTACCATGTTTATTCATATCCGTCTGTTGGATCGCATTTTATTGCACTTTTTGTTCGGCGGTATGTTGATAAAGCATTGTTTTTTGCCTTTGTTTGCGTTCACTGAAGGGGTTAGCTAGTGGGAAAGTTTTAAAGAGCGGGTCGTTACAGACGCGGCGATACCAAATATGCTTACTTTGTTTTTTTTTTTTATTTACATATTTTTCCAATAAATCCATTTTATTTTTAATTTTGGGATTTTTTTTTATACATTCGAATTTTTTTTTTTACTTTATAACATTGTCCCAGGTTGGGACATTACTATATAAAGTCAGATCGCTGATCTGACACTTTGCATAGCACTGTGTTGGATTAGCGATCAGACAGGCAGTGCAGGAGGCTTGCTGGCGCCTGCTCTCAGCAGGCGCTGACAAGCCATCTCAGTGAAGGACCCCGTGGCCATTTTGGATCCGGGGTCTCCATGGAGAGCACCGGAACAACGCGATCGCTGCTAGCACTGATCGTGGGTATTGCTGCGGGGTATCAGCTGTCACATACAGCTGACACCCACACGCAATCGCCGCTGCCGTACTAGTTGAACCTTGAGTGTGCTAGTTGCTAATCCGAGTTGCAACCCTGCCTGTAGAAATTCTAGGTTAGGTCCCACCGAAGCAACCTCACCTAAAGGTTCCCCCAGGAAGTCTAAGAACTTTTTCCATGTTCTACCGTAGATTCTGGATGTGATAGGTTTCCTACTCTTCAACAGGGTGGAGACTAACCCTGGTGAGAATTCCTGGCGACTCAGTAGTGCCCTCTCAAATTGCAGGCTGCCAGATGGAAGCCCTTCACTTGAGAGTGGCCCACTGGTCCCTGGGTAAGCAGGTCCAGAACCTCTGGCAGGATCCATGGATATGTAATTGACATCTGCCTTGGAAGGGAGAACCATGGCCTCAGCCAAAACGGAGCTATGAGAATTACTCTCTCGATGCTCTCTGATCTTCCAGACTACTGTCTGAATCATTGCCATCAGGGGGAACACGTAGGCCAGGGAGAACTTCCAGGGTATTTGTAGGGCATCTACTGCAAAAGGATGTTCCCTTGGATTTAGGGAGCAGAACTTCCTGACTTTTCTGTTGTGTGAGGTGGCAAACAGGTCTATCTCTGGTTTGCCCCAGCTTGCACTATTTGATGGAAAATCTGAGGGTTTAAGGACCATTCCTGCTGGCTCAAGTCTCTGCGACTCAGGAAGTCTGCTTGGATATTTCGATGCCCCTTACATGTATTGCCATGAAAGAGGACAGGTGTTGTTCTGCTAACTGGAATAGTAGATTTGATATCTTCATGAGGCCCCGGGACCTCATCCCCCCCTGTTGGTTAAAATAAGCCACCACTGCTCAAATGTCTGTCATGACTCGAGTATGGCGGCCCCGAAGCAAGCGGAAAAAATGTCTCAAGGCCTTTTCCGCTGCCCGCAGTTCTTTCACAATCGAACTGTGATTCCTTTCTAGCGAGGACCAGGTTCCTTGTACTGAGTGGGATCTCAGGTGTGCTCCACAAACTGTACCACTTGCGTCGGTTGTGATAATGTCCTCGACTGGTTTATGCCACAGGATCATCGATGTCAGATGCTTCTTTACAGTCCATCAGATTAGGGAATCTCTTACGGCCAAGGAAAGACCTTTTTCCTTCTAAATGTCCTTTCAATGATTTCTGCGCCGACAGAACTTCCCACTGCAGCTGTCTTAGGTGAAACTATGCCCACCCTACAGCTGGTATACATGATGTTAACGAGCCTAGTAGGGACATTGCATTCCTCAGTGTCATTGCTGGCTGTTGTATTGCTGTAGGAACCAGGCCCCTTATTTTGATTATTTTGCGGTCTGGCAGGAGGCAAAGCTGTCGCTTGGAGTCCAGTATTAACCCTAGGAAGGATTGCACCTTTTCTGGCGCTAATCTTGACTTGTGGGTATTTACTAACCATCCTAACTCTATTAGAGTTGACATCACTTCTCTTACTTGACGTGTGCTGTGGGCCTCCGACCTCCCTACCACAAGGAAGTTGTCCATGTATGGGACGATTACTATATCCTGGGATCGAAGGTATGACATTACTATGGCCATCACTTTGGTGAAGACCCTGGGAGCTGTAGCCAGGCCGAATGGAAGGGCTGTATATGGATAATGTTTGACCTGACCTTGGACATAGAGCGCTACCCTCAGTTACTTCTGATGGATTGGGATATTATAATAGGCATCTTTAAGTCTATCATTGCCATGAAGCAGTGGTGGAACAAGATTGTTTATAGCCGTGTTGATTGATTCCATCTTGAAGGAGAAATTCTGTACCCACTGATTGAGCTTCTTCTGGTTGACTATGGTTCTCCCAAAACTATCTGGTTTTTGCATAAAAAAGAGGGGGGAATAAAATCCCCTTCCTTCTGAGTCGGGACTTCCTGTACAACTTGTTTCTGTACTAGTCCCAAGACCACTGTTTCCAGAGCCAGTTGTTCCTCCTGTGACTTCCTTCGGGGTGTCATTGTACAATTTTGCCTGGGTGGACGGATGAATTTTATCTTTAAACTGTCCTTGATTATATTTAATACCCACGTACTGGGGGAGATGTTTACCCAGGCAGGGAGGAAGAGAGAGACCGCCTTCCCACTACCTCTGATCTGATGTTATTGGGGAGATTTTTTTGATGACGTAAAGGGCCCTTTGAACATGTAGCCCGACCCTCTTTTTTCTTTAAAGTCCCAATTTTTCCTATCTCCTGGGGAACCTCCATTAAATCTTCTCCTTTGAAAGGCCTTTTGGATTTTCTAGTACAGCTGGGAAAGCCTTTCTTTCTGTCCCCTGCTTGCTCCAAAATTTCTTCCAATTTTTTTTTACCAAAAAGGAATTGACCATCAAACGGGATGGAACACAGTCTTTTCTTTAAGCCAGAGGGCTCGTATTGCCGCATTGGACAAGCCCACTGCTCTGGCTGTTAATCTTGCAGAATCCGCTGAGGAATCTGCTAAGAAAGCTGCTGCACCATGCACTAAGGTCATATTTTCTAGTATATTGCCTCTTGGCACTTTATCCCTCAGCTGATCCTCTATCTGCTGTAGCCAGATCATGAGAGCACGGGCAGTACATGTCCCAGCTATTGCTGGTTTTAATCCCCCTGCCGTCGCTTCCCAGATGTGTCTTAAAAAGCCATCTGCCTTTTTATCAAGCGTGTCCTTTAGTACGCCCGAGTCCTCTAATGGTAGTGATAATTTATTTTAAAGACATGGTCAGGGCACCATCAATTTTAGGGATTTTTTGCCAAGGTTCAGAGTTTTTCTCCTCTAATGGGTACCTTCTCTTTGATGTAGAAGGTAAAGTACCCGACCTCTCAGGCTTTTTCCTTATCAATGCCTTTATTTTCGCATTGAAAGGGAGCGTGCGTTTCCTTTTTTCCTCCAAACAGAACATCCTCTAATGACCTAGGTGGTGTTTTTTCCTCAAGGCCCAATGTAGACCTGACTGCTTTGACCAGTCTCTCTACATCCTCAGTTGGGAAACATGGTCGGCCCCCTATATCACTGTCTGAGGAAGATTCTGAGGACTGGGGAGAAGAGCAGGCAGAGGGAGACAGGGATCTTTCCCGATTTTCTTGGCCTAGAGAGGCCTCTGAATCCGTAGGCACCTTGCGGCCTCTTTTCCCAGCTTTTTTAAAGGCTGCCTTTAAGGAGCATTTTACTTCCGCCTGTATTATAGCCCTAAGGCTAGTGGTGAAATCAGGGGTCACATGAAAGATGAAGAACTTGAGCATAAAATACTACATGGATGGAAATTGGTAAGGGAACATATCATAAATGAGCAATGGAGGGATAGCCAATTTAGAATAATGCATAAAATAATATGTGGCTTTAATATACCGCCAACTCCACAGAACCCTGATAGGCAGATGAGTTGCCCCAAATGTGGCGCATCGAGAACAGATATGGAGCATGGCATGTGGTCGTGTCCCAAGACACAAGAGTTATGGACAATGGTTCAAGATATGTATCTACAGATGTGTGGGATCTGGGTGGATTCTAGCCCGATGTGCTGGCTGTTTCATTATACGACAGGCAAAACAAGAGGGGGTCAGTTACATGATCTGTTCCATACTATTGCTTTGGTGACAAAACGTTTAATTTTGCAATATTGGTTGGCTAGTACACTCCCAGGGATAAAAGAGATTAAAGCAGGACTAATGGCTGTCCTATATTTAGAAAAAAGAGAAGCAGAAAGGGATAAAGATAAGATGACGAAAAGATTTTTTAAAAAATGGAGAGTGTTCATAGAATCCTTATTGTCGACAGGGGAAATTCAAGAGATAATGAGGTCCTTTGTTAATTCAGATTGGTATTTGTTAGAAGATTTAAGTGGTAGTTTGGATAAATTAAAATTTGTCACATGATAAATGCATCAGTTGGTGTATGTTCTGGATTTGATTGTCGGATTCCAATCATTGAAGCTGGTTAGATGTGGACATTAGGGGATATGTTAATACTATTTGTGTTACAAAGATTAATGTTTGTTCTATTTCTATGTAATAATTTAAAGCAACATTTGCAATATGTATTGTACTTATTTGTTTTAAAAAAAAAAAAACAACCAATAAAAATGATGTTTTAAAAAAAAAAAAAAAAAAAAAAAAGAAATCAGGGGTCTCTTCCCATATGGTCTTGATAGTCAGCACAGATCTTTCTGCGACTGAACTGCCAGCGGGTTTTTGCAAAGGGCACATTCTCGTCCTTTGTTTTACAGCTAGACTTCATCGACCCCTAGTGATCAAGCAGAAAAAATGGACCCAGTTACCATAAGGGTGACATTCACGACCGCTGTCAGTCAAGGATACCGGTTTCAGAAGCTGATCAGATGCACGTACAACGTCCGTTCTGGACGTCGAGGAGTCTTGCCGGACAGGACGACGGCCGCTCCTACTCCTCCTGGTATGCTGGTGGCTCGGCAGAGCTCCTGCTGCTGTAATGGTGGCTGCTGTTCTTGCTGCCCCACTTCCATGATGAAGCTCTGGGCATGAGTGCATCTTCTGTGGTCATCCCTCTTTATGAGCGATCCACTGCACTCGCCTCCTCCGATGCCCATCGATTGTCCCTCCCCCCTGCCACACCGCAAGGATTAGCCAGCCGGCAGTTTTTTTGTTCATGGGCGCTGCCATCTTGGATCCTGCGCCCGCCCCAATATCACGCAGACACACCCATTCCCAGCATGCCTTGCGCGTGACGCATAAGCAGCCGCCCCTCCTGGATGCCGGCAGCGGGCGGGCGGCACGGCAGCCAGAGAAGAGTCCTGGACTCCTGACCGTGCTGCACTCACACCCGCTCGGACGCTAAGGCCCTGCGGACAGCACCTCCATCACCCGAAGACCAGCGCACAGGCCCTGCCTGTTCTTCCACGCCGGGACGGAAGTGGGTAAGTAGACTGTGACCGCCGTCTTCAGCACGAAGGGTTCATGTCAGGACAGGAAACCCAACTGAAGCGAGGGAGAGGTACCACCTTTTATTTTCAGTAGCGTTTCTGTCCTGACTGGGCGAATCCTCTCTCTCAGGTGTGCTATTATGGGGGAAGGGAAAATACAATCTTCATTATAATTTTGCTTCCTTCCTAAATCATAATTCAGGGGTACATGCAATTGGGATGGTTACTGGAAATTACAGGGAATCTGTCACTTAATGATGAGCGGATAGCGTCAGAGCATGCTTGGGTGTTATACGAGTATCTTGTAGGGCTCATATATTATATTCAAGTCCCTGCAGAAGCATGAGTTGTGGTTTAGGGAATCCCTGCATGTGTTCAGACTGTAAGGCTAAGTTCACACTTGCGTGTGGCTGGACTGCATAGTTCCTCCCTTAAACCTACTTCCGCATGCGTCCTGATCTTTAACATTGCGTATGCAGGGACATGCGTTGTATGCGGAGTTTTGATGTGCCCGCCGACCGCACGGGAACACAACTTTTTGCATTCCCGTGCGGTCGATGGGCACGTCGAAACTCCACATCCGCATACAACGCATGTCCCCGCTTACCCAATGTTAAAGATAGGTACGCAGGACTCATGCGGAAGCAGACGGAGCTTAAGGGAGGAACTACGCAGCCATATGCAGACCAGCCACATGCAAGTATGAACCCGGCCTAACAAACAGGCGAACCCCCTGCGTGTTTTGCGTCTAACAGCTGCAAATCATACAGTCGCAGGGATGCAAACAATCTACGAGCACAAGATACTCGGATAACATCCGATCATGCTCTGATAAGACGCTATCCGAGCACATTCGCTCGTCACTTCTGTTAACCCTTTGGAAGTACCTAAGCTATTAATATGGGCATACAGGTTTAGAATACTTACAATAATCATACCTTTATGCCTCATATCTGCAGTTTTGTTCTTCAGAAATAATTTTTTAATACTTAATGTTAACCCGGTCTTCCAGGTTCTGGGGCGTGTGGTGCCTGGAAGAAAACACCTGTCTCCTGCCTTCATTAGAAAGCCTGTCGCCTCTCAGCAGTGCCATAGTGCCCTTTGACATCTAGTGGTTGTCCCTCACCTGACGATATTCCACCCTTGTATAGGCGTTGAATTCTTGTTTCTTCTGTGCAGGTACCTGCATCCGAGTGTCTGCCTCTTGTAGGTGTACACTTCTGAAAAAAAAATGCACGTCGGATAGAACGTTCGCTCTGCCGTCACCATTCCATTTTTTGACCCCGTTGGTGTATGCATCCGAACCCTCTTTTTTCTGGGATTTCAGACATATGCCCGATGGGGACTGCATCGGTAATGAGACATTCTATCGGTACAGACACCACTTCTAGAGATGGCGCAGACATCCAGAGGGGTGTGCACAGGATCCGCTGAAAGGTGAATATACCTCTGCTTATTATTTTCAATCAATCCATGCATAAAAGAAAAATTATTTTGTGGTCAAACAACCCCCTTTAACATGAGTACAAAAACTTCACAACACAGGTAATAAAAGTTTCACGGTATGGGTTTCTGTGTAATAGAAGCAGCATGGAAGCCTTACATCACAAAGCACAATTCCAAGTGTCTGTTGGGAGTTGTGTAAAGCAGAGGTCCCCAACTCCAGTCCTCAAGGCCCACCAACAGGTCATGTTTTCAGGATTTCCTTTGCATTGCACAGGTGATGCAATTATTACCTGGGCAAGACTAAGGAAATCCTGAAAACATGACATGTTGGTGGGCCTTGAGGACTGGAGTTGGGGACCCCTGGTGTAAAGCATCATGGCATTGGACTTTGAAGAAGTAGAAATGTGGTTTATGGAGTGAGGGATAATGCTTCAATGTATGGCATCTAATGGACAAGTCTGTGTTTGGTGAATTTCAGGAGAACGCCACTTTGCTGACTGCACTGGGCCAAATGTAAAGTGTGATGGAAAATGGATGATGATACAGGGATCATCTGGAGACAAGTTAAGAAAAAGGTTCACGCTTCTTAAAATTTAACACATCTTTGGACAGTTATGTGCCAGAATTCGAAATAATTTCCTACCATCAGCAACCATATTAGCACAATATTGTATGGTAATTCCTGGTGTAAATTATAGTCAGTCTGTTGGACGGTGTGTGGTCAAGTCTAGATATAAGCGAATTTGATCGGGTCAGGGCTTATTCGGCAAGCTATAGCGCTTACCAAATAGGCTGCAGAGGGAACCCAGCTTCCTGATCGCTCCGGCTGATCTGCTGTTCGGCTCCACGGCTGCATGTGTCGCGGCTGTGTGACAGATATGACACATGCATGGAGAGCCCAACAAACAGGCTCTCTGTGCATGTGCTGTGACTGTCACACAGCCGCGACACATGCAGATGATCAGTCGGAGCGATCCAGGAAGCCGGGTTCCCTCTACAGGTTATTCGGTAAGCGCTATTGCTTGCCGAATAAGTCCTGACCCGATCAAATCCGCTCATCTCTAGTCAAGTCTCTCTCACTAAGGACTGGTCTTTTTCTTGTCACTTTTGAATTAATCTTCAAAATGTGTACCTTTTTTCCACATCATACATAATGGTGTAAAGCCCTTACCAGAGTTGAAATGAAAAAGATATAAGAAGTCTTTGGATAAACTCTTATGGTATCCGGCTGCTTAAAAATCTGAATTATCCATGCAATTTTTTTTTAATCTCTTTTGTTAATTTATTAGAAATTATGTTTTTAGTCGGTTTGTTTTTTTTATGTTAGGCTCCAAAAAATGGATACAACTTCTGCTATTTCTCCATCTTCTGATTCATGCTCATGTTGCTGGGTTCATTTACCCAAATTTACTAGAGTTAAGGGAGAAAGAAGAGGGGAAAAAAAAAAAAAAAAAAAAAGTCCTAGGACCCTGGTCTAGATACAATATTGATCAGTACATTGAGGCACATGGATAACATCGGGGGCGCCTACTAATCAGAAGATGCACCTGGAATGTCACAGGTACAACATTTGCTGTCCTACTGTCTGGCCAATACAGACTATTGATTGCTACTGGGACAATATCCTGCAAATCTTTTTGCTCAACTCAACAAATTACCCAAATAAGGTTTCTTTATTGTACAAAAAAACACAGCCTACTGCCATCATATGGCGTAGAAAGGGAACATAAAAAGAGGAATACTATACAAGTTTATAGTAAGGGGTTCAGTCAATCCTCCAAACCCTAACCTTTGGATCTCTGTAATAATTATAGCAATTTACAGTATGTACATAGGGTCCAATTCATATGTCTTCAGCACTAGCAGTGAATGCTGAAACACAGCACAGTATGTTATGTTCTAAAGCAAAGAAATCACAGATAATAATGGTCAACTGTCATAATTCAGTTATTATCCTTCATCCACTGCTGGATCCACTGGAAAATCTGTTCCAGGTTTTGCTCCAGGTCTTCTGGTGTGTTACTGGAAAGCTGGTGGACTATGTCCTGCCGATACGACTCCACCGCCTCTTCATAGATGGTTTGGAAAATCTCACATTGAACGTTGTCTTGCAGTTTCTTCTGCTTGTATCCCCTGAACAAAAATGAAGAAATAAAAAAACAAAAATGTCAAACACCAAATTCTGAGCGAGAAGCCTTCTTCTAGTTGCTTGTAGTGATGAGCGAATGTGCTTGGATAATGTCTTAGGCCCCTTTCACACATCAGTCGCAATCCGTTGAATTTTTAAAAACGGATCCATCGCAGATTGTGAAAAACTGATGCGACGGATCCGTTTTTTCACTGGATCTGACTACGATTTGGCTAATTGGATCCTAAACAAATTGGAGCATGCTCAGTTTAAAAAAAACTGAATCAGACGCCAGATTACGTAATTTGACGGATCCGCCGCCATAGGCTTCCATTCTAGCAAACGATGGACGGTGACGGATCTGTCGCTGTCCGTTTTTTTGACAGACAAAAAAAGTTACTAAGTCCGTTGTCTCCGGCCGCCGGCGAATGAAACATGAGGCCATCCAGCGCGCTAATACAAGCCTATGAGAAAAAAACGGATCCGGCTGCATCAGTCGCCGGATCCGTTTTTCTTTAAAATTAGACGGATTGCGACTGATGGCAAAAAAACTGATGCGTGAAAGGGGCCTTATCTGAACACGCTCGGTTCTCAGATAATCTGGAGAGTGGTCGGATAGTATGTTCGAGGCCCTGCGGGTACATGATTTGCAGCTGCAGAGTTGCGAACATAATATATGAGCACACCCAGATAAGACGTTATCCGAGAACGTTCACTCATCATTAGTTGCTTGCATTGGTATGAATTCTCTTCCAATATCAAACTGGGAATAAATAGGTTTTCCAGACAGATAAAAAGTATTTTGATTTATTAAAAAAATATCCCCTTTCTGACCTCGGACGGGATAGTACATCCGAAGTCAGAACCCCCGCTTTGATGCGGGCTCCGGCGGTGAGCCCGCATCAAAGCCGGGACATGTCAGCTGTTTTGAACAGCTGACATATGCCCACAATAGCGGCGGGTGAAATCGCGATTCACTTGCCGCTATTAACTAGTTAAATGCCGCTGTCAAACGCCGACAGCGGCATTTAACCCCTTTCTGACATCGGACATACTATCCCGTCGAGGTGGGGTGGGCCCCTATGACCACGGACGGGATAGTACGTCCAGCACGATCGGCGGCGCTCACGGGGGGAGCGCAGCCAATCGCGGCCGGGTGTCAGCTGCCTATCGCAGCTGACATCCGGCACTATGTGCCAGGAGCGGTCACGGACCGCCCCCGGCACATTAACCCCCGGCACACCGCGATCAAACATGATCGCGATGTGCCGGCGGTATAGGGAAGCTTCCTGCAGGGAGGGGGCTCCCTGCGGGCTTCCCTGAGCCCCCCGCAGCAACGCGATGTGATCGCGTTGCTGCGAGGGTCTTACCTTCCTCCCTGCTTGCTCCAGGCCCAGATCCAAGATGGCCGCGGATCCGGGTCCTGCAGGGATGGAGGTGGCTTCACAGAGCCTGCTCAGAGCAGGCACTGTGAAGGCTGCAGCGCTGCATGTCAGATCAGTGATCTGAAAGAGTGCTATGCAAACTGTCAGATCATTGATCTGTGATGTCCCCCCCCTGGGACAAAGTAAAAAAGTTAAAAATTTTTTTTCCAAATGTGTGTAAAAAAAAAAAAAAAAAAAAAAAAAATTCCTAAATAATGAAAAAAAAATATATATATTATTCCCATAAATACATTTCTTTATCTAAATAAATAAAAAAAACAATAAAAGTACATATATTTAGTATCGCCGCGTCCGTAACGGCCCGACCTATAATACTGGCCCACTAGTTAACCCCTTCAGTAAACACCGTAAGAAAAAAAAAAAAAACGAGGCAAAAAACAACGCTTTATTATCATACCGCCGAACAAAAAGTGGAATAACACGCGATCAAAAGGATAGATATAAATAACCATGGTACCGCTGAAAGCGTCATCTTGTCCCGCAAAAAACGAGCCGCCATACAGCATCATCAGCAAAAAAATAAAAAAGTTATAGTCCTGAGAATAAAGAGATGCAAAAATAATTATTTTTTCTATAAAATAGTTTTTATCGTATAAAAGCGCCAAAACATAAAAAAAATGATATAAATGAGGTGTCGCTGTAATCGTACTGATCCGAAGAATAAAACTGCTTTATCAATTTTACCAAACGCGGAACGGTATAAACGCCTCCCCCAAAAGAAATTCATGAATAGCTGGTTTTTGGTCATTCTGCCTCACAAAAATTGGAATAAAAAGCGATCAAAAAATGTCACGTGCCCGAAAATGTTACCAATAAAAACGTCAACTCGTCCCGCAAAAAACAAGACCTCACATGACTCTGTGGACAAAAATACTGAAAAATTATAGCTCTCAAAATGTGGTAACGCAAAAAATATTTTTTGCAATAAAAAGCGTCTTTCAGTGTGTGATGGCTGCCAATCATAAAAATCCGCTAAAAAACCCGCTATAAAAGTAAATCAAACCCCCCTTCATCACCCCCTTAGTTAGGACAAAATTAAAAAAATGTATTTATTTCCATTTTCCCATTATCCCATTAGGGCTAGGGTTAGGGCTAGGGTTAGGGCTACAGTTTGGGTTGGGGCTAAAGTTACAGTTAGGGTTTGGATTAGGGTTAGGGGTGTGTCAGGGTTAGAGGTGTGGTTAGGGTTACCGTTGGAATTAGGGTTAGGGGTGTGTTTGGATTAGGGTTTCAGTTATAATTGGGGGTTTCCACTGTTTAGGCACATCAGGGGCTCTCCAAACGCAACATGGCGTCCGATCTCAATTCCAGCCAATTCTGCGTTGAAAAAGTAAAACAGTGCTTCTTCCCTTCCGAGCTCTCCCGTGTGCCCAAACAGGGGTTTAACCCAACACATGGGGTATCAGCGTACTCAGGACAAATAGGACAACAACTGTTGGGGTCCAATTTCTCCTTTTACCCTCGGGAAAATACAAAACTGGGGGCTAAAAAATAATTTTTGTGGGAAAAAATTTTTGTTTTATTTTTATGGCTCTCCATTATAAACTTCTGTGAAGCCCTTGGTAGGTCAAAGCGCTCACCACACATCTAGATAAGTTCCTTAGGGGTCTACTTTCCAAAATGGTGTCACTTGTGGGGGGTTTCTACTGTTTAGGTACATTAGGGGCTCTGCAAACGCAATGTGACACCTGCAGACCATTCCATCTAAGTCTGCATTCAAATGGCACTCCTTCCCCTTCTGAGCCCTCCCATGCGTCCAAACAGTGGTTTCCCCCCACATATGGGGTATCAGCGCACTCAGGACAAATTGGACAACAAATTTTGGGGTCCAATTTCTCCTGTTACCCTCGGGAAAATACAAAACTGGGGGCTAAAAAATAATTTTTGTGGGAAAAAATTTTTGTTTTATTTTTATGGCTCTCCATTATAAACTTCTGTGAAGCACTTGGTGGGTCAAAGTGCTCACCACACCTCTAGATAAGTTCCTTAGGGGGTCTACTTTCCAAAATGGTGTCACTTGTGGGGGGTTTCAATGTTTAGGCACATCAGGGGCTATCCAAACGAAACATGGCGTCCCATCTCAATTCCAGTCAATTTTGCATTGAAAAGTCAAATGGCGCTCCTTCGCTTCCGAGCTGTGCCATGCGCTTAAACAGTGGCTTACCCCCACATGTGGGGTATTGGCGTACTCAGGACAAATTGTACAACAATGTTTGGGGTCCATTTTCTCCTGTTACCCTTGGTAAAATAAAACAAATTGGAGCTGAATTAAATTTTTTGTGAAAAAAAGTTAAATGTTCATTTTTATTTAAACATTCAAAAAATTCCTGTGAAGGACCAGAAGGGTTAATAAACTTCTTGAATGTGGTTTTGAGCACCTTGAGGGGTGTAGTTTTTAGAATGGTGTCACACTTGGGTATTTTCTATCATATAGACCCCTCAAAATGACTTCAAATGTGATGTGGTCCCTAAAAAAAAAAAAATGGTGTTGTAGAAATGAGAAATTGCTGGTCAACTTTTCACCCTTAGGGTATGTTCACACGTTCAGGATTTCCATCCTTTTTTTTTCAGGACAGTTTTTTTAAAAAACTGCAGCTCTTGGCAGAAAACGCAGGTCCTTTTTTTGATGCGTTTTTTTATCCTTTTTTTATGCAGTTTTCTATGCAGAGACTGTGTGTTTCCTAGGAAGCTTTTTAGGGCTAAAATGGCTGAAAATACCCTAACCCTACCCCTATTCTAACCTTAGTGAAAAAAAAAAAAAAAAATTCTTAATTTTTTTATTGTCCCTACCAATGGGGGTGACAAAGTGGGGGGGGTGTCATTTACTATTTTTTTATTTTGATCACTGAGATATAACCTATCTCAGTGATCAAAATGCACTTTGGAGCGAATCTGCCGGCCGGCAGATTCGGCGGGCGCACTGCGCATGCGCCCGCCATTTTGCAAGATGGCGGCGCCCAGGGAGAAGACGGCCGGACGGACACCGGGACGCCGGGTAAGTATAAGGGGGGGAGATTAGGGCAGGGGGGGGGCATCGGAGCACTGGGGGGGGGGGCATCGGAGCATGGGGGGGCGGGATCGGAGCACGGGGGGGGGGGCAGCCACACTCCGCCCACGCACTTCCGCCCGCTCCCCCGCACTTCCTGCTGCAGCGGTTCTGCACATCAAATCGCAGTAAAACCCGCAGATATATTTTTGATCTGCGGGTTTTACTGTGATTTTGACCTCACAATGGAGGTCTATGGGTGCAGAACCGCTGCGGTTCAGGAAAAAGAAGTGACATGCTCCTTTTTTGCCGCAGCTATTCTGCGCGGCTTTTTAAACGAAATTACGGACCATGTGCACAGCAGTGACTGTTTTCCATAGGGTTACATTGTTATGTACCCTGCATGGAAAACTGCTGCGGAACCGCAGCGGCAATACCGCTGCGGTTCCGCAGTAAAAAACGCACTGTGTGAACATGGCCTTATAACTCCCTAACAAAAAAAAATGTTGGTTCCAAAATTGTGCTGATGTAAAGTAGACATGTGGGAAATGTTACTTATTAAGTATTTTGTGTGACATATCTCTGTGATTTAATTGCATAAAAATTCAAAGTTGGAAAATTGCGAAATTTTCATAATTTTCGCCAAATTTCCGTTTTTTTCACAAATAAACGCAGGTACTATCAAAGAATTTTTACCATTGTCATGAAGTACAATATGTCACGAGAAAACAAAGTCAGATTCACTGGGATCCGTTGAAGCGTTCCAGAGTTATAACCTCAAAGGGACAGTGGTCAGAATTGTAAAAATTGGCCTGGTCATTAACGTGCAAACCACCCTTGGGGGTAAAGGGGTTAACCGGCGCTTCCGGCCGGAAATGAGCGCATCGCTCACCCCCGTCACATGATTGGGGGTCAGCGATGCTTCTGTATAGTAACCATAGAGGTCCTTGAAACCTCTATGGTTACTGATCCCGGCTAGCTGTGAACGCCACCCTGGGGTCGGCGCTCATAGCACACCTGCATTTCTGCTGCATAGCGGCGATCTAATGATCGCCACTATGTAGCAGAGCCGATCGAGTTGTGCCTGCTTCTAGCCTCCTATGGTGGCTATTGAAGCATGGCAAAAGAAAAAAAAAAAAAGTGAATAAAAAATAAAAAAAAAATATAAAAAGTTTAAATCACCCCCCTTTCGCCCTATTCAAATTAAATAAAAAAAAAAAAAATCAAACCTAGACATACTTGGTATCACCGCGTTCAGAATCGGTCGATCTATCAATAAGCATTAACCTGATCGCTAAACAGCGAAGCGAGAAAAAAAATTTGAAACATCAGAATTACGTTTTTTGGTCGCCGTGACATTGCATTAAAATGCAATAATGGGCGATCAAAAGAACGTATCTGCACCGAAATGGTATCAATAAAAATGCCAGCTCGGCTCGCAAAAAATAAGCCCTCAACCGACCCCAGATCATGAAAAATGGAGACGCTACGGGTATCGGAAAATGGCGCAATTTTTTTTTTTTTTAGCAAAGTTTGGAATTTTTTTTTACCACTTAGATAAAAAATAACCCAGACATGTTAGGTGTCTATGAACTCGTAATGACCTGGAGAATCATAATGGCATTTAGTGAACCTAGCAAAAAAGCCAAACAAAAAACAAGTGTGGGATTGCACTTTTTTTTGCAATTTCACCGCACTTGGAATTTTTTTTCCCACTTTCTAGTACACGACATGCTAAAACCAATGAGGTCATTCAAAAGTACAACTTGTTTGTAATAAAAAAAAGTTATGGCTCTGGGAAGGAGGGGAGCGAAAAATGAACACGGAAAAATGGAAAATCGCAAGGTCATGAAGGGGTTAAGGCCATGTGCACACGTTCAGGAATTTTCCCGTTTTTTTTCGCTATAAAAACGCATACATTAAGCGTCCTATTATTAGAATGCATTCCGCATTTTTTGTGCACATGCTGCATTTTTTTCCACGGCGGAATCGCAGCATGTTCATTCTTTGTGCGGAATCGCGGGGATTCTGCACACATAGGAATGCATTGATCCGTCTCACTGTAATTAGCGGCTGTAGGTGTTGGATGATGGGAGCGGTTGACCCATCAGCTGACACCAGTGACCGGAGGTAAAGTTTATACCTCCGATTACAGCTGCGGGCTTACGCTGTCTTTTGACAGCGTGGGAACCGCGGCTCTCTGACCGGCAGAGATGATTTCCCCACTGATCAGAAGTGGTGTTTGCCGCGCTGTCATGCACATGACAGCGCAGCAAACATCGGAAGAGGGATAGTCTTATATGGCGAGCATATCCCAAACTATTTTAGCTGGAAACGTTGGAGGTCGTCCTATACGCCGGAAAATACGGTATGTATTTTTGAAATCCTAGCACTGCAGTTGTCTTAATTAGATGCACCTGAAGAACCGTGTGGAAGATGCAGCCTGTTCAGTGTGAACTGTGCCTGGAATTGAACAGTTTAGTTTGGCGCTGGAAGCTCAGGCAGAAAAGGGGATACCAAGACTGCTAGAATTGTGGGTCTTCTGTGTGTGACATTTGCACCAGGAGAAAGGACTTATCTGTTCTGGTGGACCCACACTGACATGTATGTGCCCTGCTAAATGAACTATTTGCTGTGATACCTTTGTGCCCAGAAGAAGTTGTTTTGGTTTTGAATCCTTTGGGAGTTTTATGTTTGTATCAAACAGCATTGCCCGTGTTTGACTAAACACACACAACACAAGAACCTGATTTAACCTCTTTCCCACCTTTGACGTATAGTTATATCTAAGGTGGGCTCCCCCTGTTTGCGGTGAGCCCGCAACTTTTCCAGCACGTCAGCTGATTTGAACAGCTGACATGTGTCCCTAACAGCCGCTTGTGGAATCGAGATCCACCCGCGGCTGTTAACGTGTTGCAGAGATGTTTTTTAACCCCTTCATGACCTTGGGATTTTTCGTTTTTTTCCAGTGTTCGGTTTTCGCTCCCCTCCTTCCCAGAGCCATAAACTTTTTTTTCATTTTCTTCGTTAACATGGCCATGTGAGGACTTATTTTTTGCGGGACGAGTTGTACTTTTGAATGACATCATTGGTTTTACCATGTGCTAGAAAATGGGAAAAAAATTCCAAGTACTGTGAAATTGCAAAAAAAGCAATCCCGTGCGTGTTTTTTTTGTTTGGCATTTTTTTGCTAGGTTCACCAAATGCTAAAACTGACCTGCCATTATGTTTCTCCATTCTCCAGGACATTACGAGTTCATAGACACCAAACATGTCTAGATTATTTTTTATCTACCGTAAGTGGTGAAAAAAAAAATCCAAACTTTGCTTAAAAAAAAAAATGCGCCATTTTCCGATACCCGTAGCGTCCCCATTTTTCGTGATCTGGGGTCGGGTGAGGGCTTATTTTTTGCGCGCTGAGCTGACATTTTTAGTGATACCATTTCGGTGCAGACATGATCTTTTAATCGCCTGTTATTGCATTTTAATGCAATGTCGTGGCGACCAAAAAACGTAATTCGGGCGTTTCGAGTTTTTTTCTCGCTACGCCATTTAGCGATCTGGTTAATCCTTTTTTTCTATTGATAGATCGGGCGATCTAACGTGGTTATACCAAATATGTGTATATTTGATTTTATTTTTTTTTTTATTTTGAATGGGGGGGAAAGGGTGGTGATTTAAACTTTTATATTTTTTTTTATTTATTTCATATTTTTTAACTTTTTTTTTTTTTTTTTTTACTTTTGCCATGCTTCAATAGCACTCATGGGAGGCTAGAAGCTGGCATAGCCTGATCGGCTCTGCTACATAGATCATCAGATCGCTCCTATGTAGCTGAATTACAGGCTTGCTATGAGCGCCGACCACAGGGTGGCGCTCACAGCAAGCCGGCATCAGCAACCATAGAGGTCTTAAGGAGACCTCTGGTTACTATGCCGACGCATCACTAACCCCCGATCATGTGACAGGGGTCGGTGATGCACGCATTTCCAGCCGAATGGCCGGAAGCGGTAGTTAAATGCTGCTGTCAGCGTTTGACAGTGGCATTTAACTAGTTAATAGCGGCGGGTGGATCGCGATTCCACTCGCCACTATTGCATGCACATGTCAGCTGTACAAAACATCAGCACCGGAGCCCACATCAAAGCAGGGGATCTGACCTCGGACGTACTATACGGTCCAAGGTCACAAAGGGGTTAAAATAAGAATGAAAAAAAATATATACATAATAGGCATCGCTGAGTTCAGAAACGCCCGATCTATCAAAATCTAAAAATAATTAATCTGATTGTAAATGGTGTAATGAGGGGAGAAAAAAAACAAAAAACAATAAGCCAGAATTACTTTTCTAGTCGTCGCAAATTGCAGTAACAGTCAATTAAAAGATCGTATCTACCTTAAAAAGGAATAGATAAAAAAAAGTCACCTTAGCGCGCAAGAAAGCAGCTCTCACCCAGCCCGAGATCATGAATAATGGAGACGCTACTGGTCTTGGAAAATGGAGCCATTTTTATTTATTACAAATTTTGGATTATTTTTTCACCACTTAAATAAAAAAAAAGAACCTATACATATTTGGCATCTGCAAACTCGTAATGACTTGGAGAACCAGAATCTCAGGTCAGTTTTAGCATTTAGTGAACATGGTAAAAAAACAATTGTAGTACACTACACGATAAAACCAATGGTGATGTTCAAAAGTACAACTGGTCCAGAGTAAAACAAGCCCTCACACGTCCATATTGATGAAAAAAATAAAAATAGAATAAAAATATGGCCCTGTGAAAAAGGGGAGCAAAAAACCAAAACGGAAAATCCCAAGCGATTAATCTATTATCTGTTCGGTTTTCCATTTTTCTCCACTTACCGGCTTTCCAGCCTATCATATAACAACGAATTGTCTGTCCGCAGCACAAATACTATTTGGAACCATCTTTCTGGAAAAAAGTCACAGCCGTGATAGTCTACGATGATACCTCCTTCACTCATTCTGTCCTCCAACTCATCTATCACCTGCAAGAAAGGAAACAACTGAAACTCTCGACTCCAACATGACTTAGGATTAAATAGATTTTCAACAACAGTTTTGTCAACATCTCTATATTCTGGTAAAGTAGGAAAACTGCTCCAATGGTCACTGAAATTACTTGAAACTGACAAATTTCAATTTAAAAGTACGGAATGAATATCAACTAATACAAATCAGACATTGCTTTTGTACTGTGGATCATCAGAAATGTATAAAAAAAAGCAAACTGAGCGGAGCAGAGGCAGCAGATAAGTGCACAGTTAAACAATATCATAGTTTGGCGTTTTCCTTACTAGTTTTCCATTGTTTTTTTCTGCTTATATCTGTATTGTTAACCCCATTTAATATGTGCTATATGGACAATGCCACCAGGTGTGCATCTTATGTGATGTATGCATGCCTTGAACAGCTGTTTGAAGGTGGATATATCTGCGCTTGATGTCAGCGAGTTACATGATTGGAAGCCCAGGTAACGGATCTAAATGTGCAGCTTCCAACACTCAGAAGCATTGCAAACATGGAGATGAGTGTTGAGCTCACTGAGCATGCGCTGGCTGGGGACAGTGATATGGAGGAGGGTGTAGGTGGGGAAGATCAGCACCTAGAAGAAAGCAGCCGAGTGACGGTTACAAGAAGGGGTAGAGGAAAAAGTGCCGGGGAGCTCAATCTTGATCTGGCACAACCTAGTAAATATGCGTGTTTGTCTGATATTAGGAATGCAAGACCAGGAATGGGATCATTACACCAGGACGTTGCTCCTAGCAACCAAGAAAACGACTGCTGTGGGAAGAAGGGAGATAGAACTGCAGCAAAGGCCAGACAGATGTTGGTGGTAGGGAACTTTATAATTGGGGGGACAGACAGAGTCATCTGTCCCTGAGATCGTGGATGCTGAACAATGTGTTGTCTGACGGGTGTTCAGGCTCGACATATTGCGGATTGGAAAGATAGATAGCTGGGTGGGGTTGGGAAAAACCCAGCGGTCATGGCACACATTAGTACCAATAGCAAAGTTAAAGGAAGGAGAAAGATCCTTAAAAACGATTGCAGAGAACTACTAGGAAAGATGAAGGCCAAGACCTCCAAGGTGGTGTTTTCGGAAATACTGCCGATGCCACGAGCATCACTAGAAAGAACAGCAGGAGCTATGGCCAGGTTCACATTGCGTTACGGCGGTACGTTTAACGGACGTTACACTGCGGCATAACGCAGTGTAACGTAGTCCGTTAACGCCGCCATAGACTGCAATGTCGGACGCATCGCTAGCGATGTGCAGTCATTTGAGTGACGGACCCGGAGACGCGGGCTGCAGCGTTTCTGGGTCCATCACTGCTAGCGCAGATGGAGCTAGCAGATGCTCCATCTGCGCTAGCGCTGTGCAAAGTCGGCACTTGCGTTAGCGCAGTCCGTTTAACGTGTGCGTTGAACAGACTGCACTAACGCAATGTGAACCTAGCCTAAAGGTACCGTCACACTCAGCAACTTTGCAACGAGAACGGCAACGATCCGTGACATTGCAGCATCCTGGATAGCGATCTCGTTGTGTTTGACACGCAGCAGCGATCTGGATCCCGCTGTGATATCGCTGGTCGGATCTAGAAGTCCAGAACTTTATTTCGTCGTCAGGTCGGCGTGTATCGTCATGTTTGACATCAAAAGCAACGACGCCAGCAATGTTTTACATGGAGCTAACAACCAGCGAGAACGATAAGTGAGTCGCTGTTACGTCACTGGATCGCTCCTGCATCGTTCTGGAGTTGCTGTGTTTGACATCTCTACAGCGACCTAAACAGCGACGCTGCAGCGATCGGCTCGTTGTCTATCACTGCAGCGTCGCTGAGTGTGACGGTACCTTTAGGGAGATAGTTAAGTGGCTTAGAAATTGGTACAGGAAGGAAGGGTTTGCGTTCATGGAGAACTAGGCCAACTTGTCTGTAGACTACAGGCTCTATGGTAGGGACGGGCTGCATCTAAATTGAGAGGGTGCAGTTGTGCTTGGAGAAAAAAAAAAGGTCAGTTAGATGGAAGTGCTTTTAAACTAAGAACTGGGGGAGGGTAGTTGTGCTAATAAGGGGATAGATAGAGTAGACAAAGAGTGAGACAGTAGGGGGTCAATGAGAATTTAGGGGGGTTGGGATGTGCAAGGAAAGTAGGGAGTTGAGTAGGAGTAATAAATGCTAATTACAGGACAAACATTAAGGTACCGTCACATTAAAGACTTACCAACGATCACGACCAGCGATACGACCTGGCCGTGATCGTTGGTAAGTCGTTGTGTGGTCGCTGGGGAGCTGTCACACAGACAGCTCTCTCCAGCGACCAACGATCAGGGGAAAGACTTCGGCATCGTTGAAACTGTCTTCAACGATGCCGAAGTCCCCCTGCAGCACCCGGGTAACCAGGGTAAACATCGGGTTACTAAGTGCAGGGACGCGCTTAGTAACCCGATATTTACCATGGTTACCATTGAAAAAAACAAAACAAAAAAAAAACAAAACAAAAAAAAAAAAAAAAAACCACACTACATACTCACATTCCGATGTCGGTCACGTCCCCCGCCGTCAGCTTCCCGCACTGACTGTCAGCTTCCCGCACTGACTGTGTCAGCGCCGGCCGTAAAGCAGAGCACAGCGGTGACATCACCGTTGTGCTCTGCTTTACGGCCGGCGCTGAGTCAGTGCAGGGAAGCCGACAGCGGGGGACGTGACAGACATCGGAATGTGAGTATGTAGTGTGTTTTTTTTTTTTTTTACAATGGTATCCATGGTAAATATCGGGTTACTAAGCGCGGCCCTGCGCTTAGTAACCCGATATTTACCCTGGTTACAAGTGAACACATCGCTGGATCGGCGTCACACACGCCGATCCAGCAATGACAGCGGGTGATCAGCGACCAAAAAAAAGGTCCTGATCATTCCCCAACGACCAACGATCTCCCAGCAGGGGCCTGATCGTTGGTCGCTGTCACACATAACGAGATCGTTAGCGGGATCGTTGCTACGTCACAAAAAGCATGACGTTGCAACGATATCGTTAACAATATCGTTATGTGTGAAGGTACCTTTAGTCCAACATGTCCCAAAGGTCAAATTATTGTTTGTTTTTTTTCAGATGTACAGAATGAAATTCATACGTAAAGGAATAAAATAGTACAACTTACTCTGTCTTCATCAAGAACAGGACACTCGTACTCTTCATCAAACCCTTCATACAAGTTGCCTACAAAAACAGAAACCCAATAAGTGATATTTACTAAGTAAAATGCACCTGTGCGACTGCCGAGTACACATGAATCGGTAAATTTATGCACTATGTATTCTTAATTTTTCATAATTTCTAGTGCAGTAATGCAAAGTGCTACTTTATTTTGTTGGTTATATATGGAGATAGCTACTTAGTAAGCACCTGTACATACTCGATTTCTGTTTGGAGGTCAGTTTTTTTTTACTAAATGTGGTTTAGGCACACTATGGGGCTCAGAGAGGAAGGGAACATTTGGATTTGAGAGCGCAGAATTTCTTTTGGGGGTGAGGAGCCATTTCGCTTTTCTGGAGCATTTGTACTACCAGTAACGTGGAAGCCCCCTATATTTCTAACAGATTAAGGAATCAATATCACCATTACACACTGAACGGGAAACCACTGGGTAAATCTGACAGGGAGAAGGACTTGGGGATCCTAGTTAATGATAAACTTACCTGGAGCAGCCAGTGCCAGGCAGCAGCTGCCAAGGCAAACAGGATCATGGGGTGCATTAAAAGAGGTCTGGATACACATGATGAGAGCATTATACTGCCTCTGTACAAATCCCTAGTTAGACCGCACATGGAGTACTGTGTCCAGTTTTGGGCACCGGTGCTCAGGAAGGATATAATGGAACTAGAGAGAGTACAAAGGAGGGCAACAAAATTAATAAAGGGGATGGGAGAACTACAATACCCAGATAGATTAGCGAAATTAGGATTATTTAGTCTAGAAAAAAAGACGACTGAGGGGCGATCTAATAACCATGTATAAGTATATAAGGGGACAATACAAATATCTCGCTGAGGATCTGTTTATACCAAGGAAGGTGACGGGCACAAGGGGGCATTCTTTGCGTCTGGAGGAGAGAAGGTTTTTCCACCAACATAGAAGAGGATTCTTTACTGTTAGGGCAGTGAGAATCTGGAATTGCTTGCCTGAGGAGGTGGTGATGGCGAACTCAGTCGAGGGGTTCAAGAGAGGCCTGGATGTCTTCCTGGAGCAGAACAATATTGTATCATACAATTATTCGGTTCTGTAGAAGGACGTGGATCTGGGGATTTATTATGATGGAATATAGGCTGAACTGGATGGACAAATGTCTTTTTTCGGCCTTACTAACTATGTTACTATGTATTATGGACATCGGTGGGGATTTGCTTTTTTGTATGGATTGATTTGAAGATTTTATTGGGAACATTTTACATAACATTTGGGATCACATTTATTCTGGGCTCTATGCTGAGCACTTACTTTGTGGTTTCCATCTAAGGCTGGGGTCACACTTGCGAGTGCAATGTGAAAGACTCGCGCCAGTCTCTCGCATCAATACCGGGCACTAGTGACCAAAGTGTGCGCCTGCATGCATTTCTATGCAGCTGAAGGCTCTGGTCTGAACCGCCGGCGGCGGCAGTGTTGGGTATTGATGCGAGTCTCTCGCATTGCACTTGCAAATGTGATCCCGACCTAAATCTCCGAGTGACATGTTTCAGATGAAACCCCCCAGGGGATCTATTCACTATAATGAGGCAGTTACTCTGGACTCATCTGGCCTCTGCGTTGTCCTTTTCCACACTTTTATGCACTCCTAAAACGATGGACAATGCCGGTTCACAGGCCAAGCAATGTCCACAGTGACTCCATCTGCCTCATTATAAGGAATCTTCTACAGGGGTTCCATCCGAAGCACATATTTCAGAGATTTACATGGAAACCCCGATGCAAGCGTTCAGCATAGAGCGCAGAATAAGTGTAAGCAGAGCCTTAAGGTACCTTCACACAACGATATTGTTAACGATATCATTGCAACGTCACGCTTTTTGTGACATAGCAACGATCCCGCTAACGATCTCGTTATGTGTGACAGCGACCAACGATCAGGCCCCTGCTGGGAGATCGTTGGTCGTTGGGGAATGATCAGGACCTTTTTTTGGTCGCTGATCACCCGCTGTCATCGCTGGATCGGCGTCACACACGTGTTCACTTGTAACCAGGGTAAATATCGGGTTACTAAGTGCAGGGCCGCGCTTAGTAACCCGATATTTATCCTGGTTACCATTGTAAAAGTAAAAAAAAAAATAAAAACAGTACATACTCACATTCCGATGTCTGTCACGCTGTGACGTCACCGCTGTGCTCTGCTTTACGGCCGGCGCTGACACAGTCAGTGCGGGAAGCTGACGGCGGGGGACGTGACAGGCAGGGCCGCGCTTAGTAACCCGATGTTTACCCTGGTTACCATTGTAAATGTAAAAAAAACAAAAAAAAAAAACACTACATACTTACAATCCCGGTGTCTGGTCATGTCCCTCGCCGTCAGCTTCCCGCACTGACTGAGCGCCGGCCGTAAAGTACAGTGGTGACATCACCGCTGTGCTGTACTTTACGGCTGGCCGGCGCTCACCAGTCAGTGTGGGAAGCTGCAGGTGAGGGACATGACCAGACACCGGGAATGTAAGTATGTAGTGTTTTTTTTTATTACATTTACAAAAGTAACCAGGGTAAACATCTGGTTACTAAGCGCGGCCCTGCGCTTAGTAACCCGATGTTTACCCTGGTTACCAGGGGACTTCGCATAGTTGGTCGCTGGAGAGCTGTCTATGTGACAGCTCTCCAGCGACCACACAGCGACGCTGCAGCAATCGGGATCGTTGTCTAGATCACTGCAGAGTCGCTAAATGTGACGGCACCTTAAGTGCGCGTGAGCTGACATAGTTCTACGCATAAGCAAATCCAGTTTACAGGGGACAGTGCATTGGCAGGAACATGTTGCATAACAGCTTGTTTAAACGGCAAGATAATCACGAAAAGGAGGGTTTTTAACCCTTCCCGACCTTTGACATACCCAGTACATCCTAGTTGGGAAGGACTTCCCCCACCTTGGACATATAGCGTACGTCCTGGCCATTTTGTGCGCACAGCAGCTGTGCGTGCGTTATCGCCACAAGCTGTTCAGCTGATATCATATCCGACACTCAGTGCCCACACCACTTCCGTCAGTTTAACCCCGTAAATGCTTTGATTGATATAGAGCACATCATTTATAAGGCAGGCAGAGGGAGGGGGCTCCCTCTGCCCTCCGATCAATTGCCATGGTAACCCAGTGTCGTCATGACGATATCTGGGTCACCAGGCTACGACAAGCCCCATAGACCATGTGCAGAGCACAGTCTGAGGGGCTTGTGTCAATGCAAAACTGACAGTTATAAACCACTAGATGGTGGCCCGATTCTAACGCATCGGTTATTCTAGAATATGTATGTAGTTTATTTATGAAGTTTGCAGAATAATGTAATTTATACATAGGCTTTGGCCAGCCGGGCGCAACCAATTAGCGAAGCGTGGTTCAAATTCCGCGCCAATTCATGGCTGGATTGCACCCGTCGCTGATTGTTCGCTGTCGGCCAGGCGTGACCAATCAGTGAAGCCATGGGCGGCTCCAGGTTTTTGAGGGCACCGGGTGAAAGTCTCAGTGGCCCCCCCTCTTTAACAGATACCACGATTCATGATGCACAGATACAGCAGAGAAATATACCACAGCCAAGTAGCATATAACACCGCCCACGTAGCATATAGCACAGCCACGTAGCATATAGCACAGCCCACATAGTATATAGCACAGCCACGTAATATATAGCACAGCCACGTAATACATAGCACAGCCACGTAATACATAGCACAGCCACGTAGTATAGAGCACAGCCACGTAGTATAGAGCACAGCCACGTAGTATATTGCCCGGCCACGTATATTGCACAGCTACGTAGTATATAGCACATCCCACATAGTATATAAACACAGCCACGTAGTATATAGCACAGCTCACGCAGTATATAAACACAGCTCACGCAGTATATAACACAGCCACGTAGTATACAACACAGCCACGTAGTATACAACACAGCCACGTAGTATACAACACAGCCACGTAGTATATAACACAGCCCACGTAGTATATAGCAGAGGCAGTATATAACAGCTCACGCTTTATATAGCACAGCGATGTAGTATATAGCACAGCCTCGCGAGACCGCAATGCATGGCCTGGAGCGTCGCGAGGAGCGGGAAAGGTGCCGGAAGGTGAGTATATAATGATTTTTTTTTTATTATTATTTTTAACGTTTGATCTTTTTACTATCGATGCTGCATAAATACAAATTTATGGTTACAAAATATTTTTATGTAAAAAAGGGGAAAATAAAAAAGCGTACACATTTGATATTGCCGTGTCTGGAAAGACCCGCCGCATAAAACTATCACACTAGTTAACCCCTTAAGTGGGGGAGGGCATTTCCAGATGAGTAGCTGAGCAGACCTATAGCGGCTCAAAGCAGCAGACAGTGGCGGGGGAAACCCACACTATCACTCACCACGGCCTCAGGCAGGGTCTGGGGGGGGAAAGGGTTGTCTATTTCCCTGGCACCAGGTCAGACCTCACCTGAGAGGAGCCACAGCGTAATGGAGAAGGCACAGGAGGAAGAAGGCAGATCTTCACGCAGGAGCCGGGAGAAACAGCTCATAAAATCCCAAATGTTGCATCTTTTTTGCCGGGTTAAACATCTCATAAAATCCCAAATGTTGCATCTTTTTTTTATTCATATATCATAACCGGTCCTAACCCAGGTGATGATAAAAATAGACAATGCGGACACTTGTCCCTTGAGCGAGCCCAGGGCAAGGCCTGACTCTAAACCTGATTGGAGAAACTCCAGAATTGAAAACACCAGAGGAGAACGTCCATGGGCGTTGCACCATGAAAAGAAGATGCGCCAGGTGCGATAATAAATGCACATGATACGGGTTTCTTAGCGCAAATCATGGTAGAAGAAACCCTTGTAGAGAATCCGGCTTGGGCTAAAATCCAGGATTCAACGGCCACGCCGTCAAAGACAGGGCCCCAGAGTTCTGGTGGCAAATCGGGCCCTGTGAGAAGATCAACGCGATCTTGAAGCCGCCAGGGGACGTCGGCAACCATTTGGACGAGTTCCGCTTACCATCCTCGGTGCGGCCAGTCTGGCGCAACGAGGATCACTGGTCTCCACTCTGCCCTGATCTTCTTGATGACTCTCGGGAGCAGAGGAAAAGGCGGAAATATGTAGGGCAGCTGGAACCGATGCCACATCAGGACCAGAGCGTCTGCCCCGATGGCGCAAGGATCGCGGGTCGAGCAATGAACTGGGGAACCTGGTTGTTGAGCCTCGAGGCCATGAGATCCACATCCGGCATCCCCCCAGCAAAGACAAATCTGCTGGAAGACTTCCGGATGGAGGGACCACTCGCCCGAGGCAAGACCTTGGCAACTGAGGAAGTCCATTTCCCAATTCTCCACACCCGGTATGGGCATCGCCAAGATGAGCGAGTGATTGGTCTCGGCCCAGCGCAGGATGTGGCAGACTTCGAGCCTGGCTGCCCTGCTGCGGGTTCCTCCTTGCCAGTTGATATACGCCACGGCTGTGGCATTGTCGGATTGGATTGTGATGGGATGACCTGCGAGAAGGTGGTGAAAGTTGCGTAAGGCAAGTGTGATCGCTCGAATCTCCAAGATATTGATTGGAAGACACGACTCTTGTGGACCAACGACATTGTGCCGTGTGGTGATTCAAAACTGCGCCCCAGCCCAAAAGGCTGGCATCGGTGGTCACCACTAACCAGCGCACAGGGAGAAAGGATTTCCCTTGGTTCAGGGAGGACTGTAGCGTCCACCACCTGAGGGTCTGCCGGACCTGTGGGGACAGGCGAAAATGACGGTCTAGGGAAAACGGACTCCTGTGACAGGCTAACAGCAGCGCCTGTTGCAGGGGACGGAGATGTAACTGCGCAAACGGGACGGCTTCCAATAAATACTATTCAACACAATCAGGGCACCATCAAGTAAATAATTTAAAAATACCCATGGGATCCTCCTGCAGTATGTCTTGTATATAGGATCAACAACCAAAGAGCAAAAAGACATACAAAAAAGCAGGGATCACCTTAAGAAATGTCAAATTTTATTATTACACAAACCCAAAACACCAGGATTTTTTTAAAAACATTTAAAAACAATCGGTAAGTATACCATTAATGTAACAATCAGGAGCACTGGTTAATACAGTCAAGGCAGGTATGTACCATACAATCACAATATAATAAAGCACAAATGTTAGATTTTAAAGGAGGCAAACCTTTATAGCATAACTGAATGCATTTATCATCTCTGAATAGATTGGCACCAAATACAAGGTAAAAAAAACCTATAACCACATGGGTAACCCCAACCAAAGGATAAGGGGACGTGAATATCAACACTGTTAATATTCAATATACATACATCTAGCATCCCATATGGGGAGTGGGAACAAGGCTCGGTAAAGGATCGACATTGACTGATAGGATTGCTACTTCCAATAGGTGGCACTAGAGTTCTAGTTCTCTTCCTCTCTGAAGAGACAATTTGCATATTTCCCAGAGGAGCATTGCGGCTTTAAGTCTCCTCACCTCGACATGCTTATCATGTCACTCTCCACAAGGAGAAACGATACTTCTTGGATCCTGTGTAAATCTCAAATACATGATTCGGACAGAACCTCCTGCAGAAGAGTCCCTATAATGAGGCAGATGAAGCCACTGTGGACACCTATTAGCTTGTGATCCGACGGTGCTCATCTTTTTAGACGTGCAAAAAAACCCACAGCTTTGTGTACTTATGAAAAGAAGGACACCGCTGAACAGAGGCCAGACTGAGTCCAGAGTAACTTTGTTGCTCATTATAATGAATGGACCCCTCAGGTGTTTCATCTGAATCACGTCACTCAATGATTTAGATGGAAGCTCCAAACTAAGTGCTCAGCGTAGAGCGCAGGATAAATGTGATGCAAAATGGTATCTAAAACTGTTCCCAACAAAAGCTTCAAGGTGCTCACCACATGTCTAGATAATTTCCTCTTCGGGGGTCTAGTTTCCAAAATGGGGTTATTTGTGAGGGGTTTCCACTGTTTAGTCACATCAGGGGCTCTCAAAACGCAACATGACACCCGCGCACACCATTCCACTAAAGTCTGCATTAAAAAACATCACTCCTTCCTTTCTAAGCCCTACTGTGTGCCCGAACAGTAATTTTCACCCACACATGGAGTATCTGCATACTCTGGAGAAATTGCACAACAAATTTTGGGTTTCATTTTCTTGTGTTACCGTTGTGAAAATAAAAAAAGTTGGGGCTAAAAACATCTCATCTTTTTATTTTCACAATTGTGTGTTATAAACCTCTGTGAAGTACCTGGGGTTTCAAGGTGCCCACCACACATCTAAATATTCCTTGAGGGGTCCAGTTTTCAAATTGGGGTCACTTCTGGAGGGTTTCTATAGTTGAGGCACGTCTGGGACTCTCCAAATATGAGTTGGCATCCGCTATCGATTCCAGCCAATTTCGCGTTCAAAAAACTCAAACAGTGCTCCTTCCTTCCTGAGCCCTGCCATGAATCCAAACAGTAGTTTCCCCCCACATATGGGGTATCGGCGTACTCAGGAGAAATTGCACAACAAATTTTGGGGTCCATTTTGTTAAAAAAAAAAAATTAAATGTTAATTTTTTCCTCTTCCACATTCTATTAATTTCGGTGAAGCACCTGAAGGGTAATAAAACTTCTTGAATGTGGTTTTGAGGACTTAAACACTAGAAAATATCCACCGCAGAAAATACGGATCACATCTGACTAAAGACATGGGGGGTATATCTGCATCTCCAGAGAAATATCTAGGCTGCAAAAAATCCTTCACAGACCAAGCTGGACAAAACAAAAACATGAAAATGCACAGAACTATAAAGTCCACTGCAGGTGGACAGCAAAAACCAAGCCAGGACTTATCTTTGTAGAAAAGCACAGCAAACTGGAGAGACCAGCAGGGAAGTGAATCCTTCCAGAACAATGGACAACTGGCACTGACTAAAGGATCCTGCAAAGCTATATACCCCAGTCAGTTTTGCAATTAGTAGATACACCTGTCCACTCCTGCAGTCCAGGCACAACTGCATTACTCTCTACAACCACCGGAGGGAGCCCAAAAGCTGAATTCACAACAGCTGCAATTTTTAGAATGGTGTCACTTTTGGGTATTTTTTGTCATACAGGTTCCTGAAAGTCACTTTAAATGTGATTAGGTCCTAAAAAAATGGCTTTGTAAATTTGATTGGAAAAATGAGAAATCCTTTGTCAACTTCAAACCACTCTAACTTCCTAACAAAACAAAAAAAAGTTTTAAAAATTTAGCTAATATAAAGTAGACATGTGAGAAATGTTATTTACTATTTTGTGTGACATAACTCATTTAAAGGCACAAAAATTTAAAAGTTTGAAAATGGCCAAATTTAAGTTTTTTTTCATGAATTTACGCAAGTCATATCAAAGAAATTTTACCACCATCATGAGGAACAATGTGTCACGAAAAAACACTCTCAGAATCAATGTGATCCGTTGAAGTGTTCCAGAGTTTTTACCTCATAAAGTGACAGCGGTCAGAATTGTAAAATTTGGCTTGGTCGTTAAGGTCAAAATTAGCCCTGTCACTGAGGGGTTACTGCTGCTAGGACTCTTGAAGAAAGTCTGCTTCTCCCTTTCACTTAGGGCTCATGCACACAATCGTATTTTTGGTCCAAGTTCTATCAGTTTAAAAAAAAGAACGGACAGCACTCGGACCAATGTTATTCAATAGGACTATGCAGAAAGCTCTGCTTTCCGGCCGCTGTGCTTACACAGGGCAGAGAAGCAGAGCGCCGAGGGACAGACAGCGGAAGTAAGTATGTAGTGTTTTTTTTTTTTTTTACTTTTACGCTGGTAACCAGGGTAAACATCGGGTTACTAAGCGCGGCCCTGCGCTTAGTAACCCGATGTTTACCCTGGCTACCGGCATAGTTGGTCGCTGGAGAGCTGTCTGTGTGACAGCTCTCCAGCGACCAAACAGCGACGCTGCAGCGATCCGGATCGTTGTCGGTATCGCTGCAGCGTCGCTTAGTGTGACGGTACCTTAAGGCTGTGTTCTCTAATTTGTAGATAAAGATCCCTGATACATAGAGCCTGAATCTCTCCAACCCTCTTGGCTGTAGTGATCGCCACTAAGAAAGCCGTTTTCCGAGTGCGAATAGAGATAGGCCTATCATCCCCCGGAGCGTAAATACCTTTACATAGGGCCCTAAGGACTAGGTTAAGGTCCCAGGATGGGGACAACTGTCTAATGGTGGGATGCATTCTCTGAGTGGCCCGAATAAACCTTATTATCCATGGGTGAGATGCCAAAGGATAGTCCAGGAATGAGCTTAGTGCGGACACCTGGACCTTTAATGTGCTAGGTCGAAGACCCATGTTAAACCCTTTCTGCAGAAAGTCCAAGATAACAGGGATGTCCGGAGAGCCTGATACAACCTCGGACCTGCCACCTTCTAGACAAAAACGTTTCCAAATCTTTTGGTAAATGGCTGAAGTAATGGGTTTTCTACTACCTTGGATAGTAGATCTGACCTGGTCTGACAGGCCTTTTGACTTCAGGATGTCCTTTTCAGGATCCAGGCTGAAAGACAGAGTCTGCTTGGGTCTGGATGATACACTGGACCCTGGTGAATGACTCTCCCCTTGATGGGTAATATGACTGGTGGATTGTCGATTGCTAGAGTCCCCAGCACAGGAAACCAGCTCCTTCTTGGCCAATACGGGACGACTAGGATGACCGTTGCCTGATCCTCCTTGATCTTCCGAAGAACAGCTGGAATTAATACCAGTGGTGGGAAGGCATATGAGAGGGGTTGATCCCATTCTTGGCTCAGAGCGTCTACCCCTTCTGGAAGATCCGAGGGGTTCAGGGAGAAAAATCTTGAGGTCTTCGAGTTTCTCCTGCTTGCGAATAGGTCGATGCTGGGAGTTCTGTTATGGCTGGCAATCAGGCAACACAGCGTGCAGTAATCAGCGCACATACAGAGATCTGGCAATAACCAAAAACAATAGGACGAGCTCTGAGACGTGGAATCTCTGTAGACTGCAGTACCTGATCTATCCTCACACAACTGGAAGCAGCAGTGGATTGCGCCTATCAACTACCTATGCAACTCGGCACTGCCTGAGGAGCTGACTAGCCTGAAGATAGAAATACAAGCCTGACTTACCTCAGAGAAATACCCCAAAGGAATAGGCAGCCCCCCACATATAATGACTGTTAGCAAGATGAAAAGACAAACGTAGGAATGAAATAGATTCAGCAAAGTGAGGCCCGATATTCTAGACAGAGCGAGGATAGCAAAGAGAACTATGCAGTCTACAAAAAACCCTAAAACGAAAACCACGCAAAGGGGCAAAAAGACCCACCGTGCCGAACTAACAGCACGGCGGTGCACCCCTTTGCTTCTCAGAGCTTCCAGCAAAAGATAATAACAAGCTGGACAGAAAAAACAGAAAACAAACTAGAAGCACTTATCTAGCAGAGCAGCAGGCCCAAGGAAAGATGCAGTAGCTCAGATCCAAACTGGAACATTGACAAGGAGCAAGGAAGACAGACTCAGGTGGAGCTAAATAGCAAGGCAGCCAACGAGCTCACCAAAACACCTGAGGGAGGAAGCCCAGAGACTGCAATACCACTTGTGACCACAGAAGTGAACTCAGCCACAGAATTCACAACAGTACCCCCCCCTTGAGGAGGGGTCACCGAACCCTCACCAGAACCCCCAGGCCGACCAGGATGAGCCACATGAAAGGCCCGAACAAGATCTGGGGCATGGACATCAGAGGCAAAAACCCAGGAATTATCTTCCTGAGCATAACCCTTCCATTTGACCAGATACTGGAGTTTCCGTCTAGAGACACGAGAATCCAAAATCTTCTCCACAATATACTCCAATTCCCCCTCCACCAAAACAGGGGCAGGAGGCTCCACAGATGGAACCATAGGTGCCACGTATCTCCTCAACAACGACCTATGGAATACATTATGTATGGAAAAGGAGTCTGGGAGGGTCAGACGAAAAGACACCGGATTGAGAATCTCAGAAATCCTATACGGACCAATAAAACGAGGTTTAAATTTAGGAGAGGAAACCTTCATAGGTATATGACGAGAAGATAACCAAACCAGATCCCCAACACGAAGTCGGGGTCCCACACGGCGTCTGCGATTAGCGAAAAGCTGAGCCTTCTCCTGGGACAAGGTCAAATTGTCCACTACCTGAGTCCAGATCTGCTGCAACCTGTCCACCACATAATCCACACCAGGACAGTCCGAAGACTCAACCTGTCCTGAAGAGAAACGAGGATGGAACCCAGAATTGCAGAAAAATGGAGAGACCAAGGTAGCCGAGCTGGCCCGATTATTAAGGGCGAACTCAGCCAACGGCAAAAATGACACCCAATCATCCTGGTCAGCGGAAACAAAACATCTCAGATATGTTTCCAAGGTCTGATTGGTTCGTTCGGTCTGGCCATTAGTCTGAGGATGGAAGGCCGAGGAAAAAGATAGGTCAATGCCCATCCTACCACAAAAGGCTCGCCAGAACCTCGAGACAAACTGGGAACCTCTGTCAGAAACAATATTCTCAGGAATGCCATGTAAACGAACCACATGCTGGAAGAACAAAGGCACCAAATCAGAGGAGGAAGGCAATTTAACCAAGGGCACCAGATGGACCATTTTAGAAAAGCGATCACAGACCACCCAAATGACAGACATCTTTTGAGAAACGGGAAGGTCAGAAATGAAATCCATCGAAATATGTGTCCAAGGCCTCTTCGGGACCGGCAAGGGCAAAAGCAACCCACTGGCACGTGAACAGCAGGGCTTAGCCCTAGCACAAATTCCACAGGACTGCACAAAAGCACGCACATCCCGTGACAGAGATGGCCACCAGAAGGATCTAGCAACCAACTCCCTGGTACCAAAGATTCCTGGATGACCGGCCAGCACCGAACAATGAAGTTCAGAGATAACTTTACTAGTCCACCTATCAGGGACGAACAGTTTCTCGGCCGGACAACGATCAGGTTTATTAGCCTGAAATTTCTGCAACACTCTCCGCAAATCAGGGGAGATGGCAGACACAATGACTCCTTCCTTGAGGATACTCGCCGGCTCAGATAACCCCGGAGAGTCGGGCACAAAACTCCTAGACAGAGCATCCGCCTTCACATTTTTAGAGCCCGGAAGGTATGAAATCACAAAATCAAAACGAGCAAAAAATAACGACCAACGGGCCTGTCTAGGATTCAAGCGCTTGGCAGACTCAAGATAAGTAAGGTTCTTATGATCAGTCAAAACCACCACGCGATGCTTAGCACCCTCAAGCCAATGACGCCACTCCTCGAATGCCCACTTCATGGCCAGCAACTCTCGGTTGCCCACATCATAATTACGCTCAGCAGCAGAAAATTTCCTGGAAAAGAAAGCACATGGTTTGAACACTGAGCAACCAGAACCTCTCTGTGACAAAACCGCCCCTGCACCAATCTCAGAAGCATCAACCTCGACCTGGAACGGAAGAGAAACATCAGGTTGACACAACACAGGGGCACAGCAAAAACGACGCTTCAACTCCTGAAAAGCTTCCACGGCAGCAGAAGACCAATTAACCAAATCAGCACCCTTCTTGGTCAAATCGGTCAATGGTCTGGCAATGCTAGAAAAATTACAGATGAAGCGACGATAAAAATTAGCAAAGCCCAGGAATTTCTGCAGACTTTTTAGAGATGTCGGCTGAGTCCAATCCTGGATGGCCTGAACCTTAACCGGATCCATCTCGATAGTAGAAGGGGAAAAGATGAACCCCAAAAATGAAACTTTCTGCACACCGAAGAGACACTTTGATCCCTTCACGAACAAGGAATTAGCACGCAGTACCTGGAAAACCATTCTGACTTGCTTCACATGAGACTCCCAATCATCTGAGAAGATCAAAATGTCATCCAAGTAAACAATCAAGAATTTATCCAGATACTCACGGAAAATGTCATGCATAAAAGACTGAAAAACAGATGGAGCATTGGCAAGTCCGAACGGCATCACCAGATACTCAAAATGACCCTCGGGCGTATTAAATGCCGTTTTCCATTCATCTCCCTGCCTGATTCTCACCAGATTATACGCACCACGAAGATCAATCTTAGTAAACCAACTAGCCCCCTTAATCCGAGCAAACAAGTCAGAAATCAATGGCAAGGGATACTGAAACTTAACAGTGATCTTATTAAGAAGGCGGTAATCAATACACGGTCTTAGCGAACCATCCTTCTTGGCTACAAAAAAGAACCCTGCTCCCAATGGTGACGACGATGGGCGAATATGTCCCTTCTCCAGGGACTCCTTCACATAACTGCGCATAGCGGTGTGTTCAGGTACGGACAAATTAAATAAACGACCCTTAGGGAATTTACTACCAGGAATCAAATCGATAGCACAATCACAATTCCTATGCGGAGGTAGGGCATCAGACTTGGACTCTTCAAATACATCCTGAAAGTCCGACAAGAACTCTGGGATGTCAGAAGGAATGGATGACGAAATAGACAAAAATGGAACATCACCATGTACTCCCTGACAACCCCAGCTGGTTACCGACATAGAGTTCCAATCCAATACTGGATTATGGGTTTGTAGCCATGGCAACCCCAACACGACCACATCATGCAAATTATGCAGTACCAAAAAGCGAATAACTTCCTGATGTGCAGGAGCCATGCACATGGTCAGCTGGGCCCAGTACTGAGGCTTATTCTTGGCCAGAGGTGTAGCATCAATTCCTCTCAACGGAATAGGACACCGCAAAGGCTCCAAGAAAAATCCACAACGTTTAGCATAATCCAAATCCATCAGATTCAGGGCAGCGCCTGAATCCACAAACGCCATGACAGAATATGATGACAAAGAGCACATTAAGGTAATGGACAAAAGGAATTTGGACTGTACAGTACCAATAACGGCAGAGCTATCGAACCGCCTAGTGCGTTTAGGACAATTAGAAATAGCATGAGTAGAATCACCACAATAGAAACACAGCCTGTTCAGACGTCTGTGTTCGTGCCGTTCTACTTTAGTCATAGTCCTGTCGCACTGCATAGGCTCAGGCTTACTCTCAGACAATACCGCCAGATGGTGCACAGATTTACGCTCGCGCAAGCGACGACCGATCTGAATGGCCAAGGACATAGACTCATTCAAACCAGCAGGCATAGGAAATCCCACCATTACATCCTTAAGAGCTTCAGAGAGACCCTTTCTGAACAAAGCCGCTAGTGCAGATTCATTCCACAGAGTGAGTACTGACCATTTTCTAAATTTCTGACAATATACTTCTACATCATCCTGACCCTGGCATAAAGCCAGCAGATTTTTCTCAGCTTGATCCACTGAATTAGGCTCATCGTAAAGCAATCCCAGCGCCTGGAAAAATGCATCAACATTACTCAATGCAGAATCTCCTGGTGCAAGAGAAAACGCCCAGTCCTGTGGGTCGCCGCGCAAAAAAGAAATAATAATCAAAACCTGTTGAATAGGATTACCAGAAGAATGAGGTTTCAAGGCCAAAAATAGCTTACAATTATTTCTGAAGCTCAGGAACTTCGTTCTGTCACCAAAAAACAAATCAGGAATCGGAATTCTTGGTTCTAGCATCGATTTCTGATCAATAGTATCTTGAATCTTTTGTACATTTACAACGAGATTATCCATTGAGGAGCACAGAGCCTGAATATCCATGTCCACAGCTGTGTCCTGAAGCACTCTAATGTCTAGGGGAAAAAAAAGACTGAAGACAGAGCTAAGAAAAAAAAATGATGTCAGGATTTCTTTTTTCCCTCTATTGGAAATCATTGAAGTCTCCTTGTACTGTTATGGCTGGCAATCAGGCAACACAGCGTGCAGTAATCAGCGCACATACAGAGATCTGGCAATAACCAAAAACAATAGGACGAGCTCTGAGACGTGGAATCTCTGTAGACTGCAGTACCTGATCTATCCTCACACAACTGGAAGCAGCAGTGGATTGCGCCTATCAACTACCTATGCAACTCGGCACTGCCTGAGGAGCTGACTAGCCTGAAGATAGAAATACAAGCCTGACTTACCTCAGAGAAATACCCCAAAGGAATAGGCAGCCCCCCACATATAATGACTGTTAGCAAGATGAAAAGACAAACGTAGGAATGAAATAGATTCAGCAAAGTGAGGCCCGATATTCTAGACAGAGCGAGGATAGCAAAGAGAACTATGCAGTCTACAAAAAACCCTAAAACGAAAACCACGCAAAGGGGCAAAAAGACCCACCGTGCCGAACTAACAGCACGGTGGTGCACCCCTTTGCTTCTCAGAGCTTCCAGCAAAAGATAATAACAAGCTGGACAGAAAAAACAGAAAACAAACTAGAAGCACTTATCTAGCAGAGCAGCAGGCCCAAGGAAAGATGCAGTAGCTCAGATCCAAACTGGAACATTGACAAGGAGCAAGGAAGACAGACTCAGGTGGAGCTAAATAGCAAGGCAGCCAACGAGCTCACCAAAACACCTGAGGGAGGAAGCCCAGAGACTGCAATACCACTTGTGACCACAGAAGTGAACTCAGCCACAGAATTCACAACAGAGTTCCCCACCGAATACATAATCTCCGAAAGATGCTCTGCTTCTATTCCCACTCTGTTGGACACAGTTCCCGTCTGCTTAAGTAATCTGCAATTACATTCTGAGATCCTTCTAGGTGGATAGCTGTTATAGATAGCACGGTGTTCTCTGCCCAGCTGAAGATCATCTCTGCTAGATCCTGCAGTGGTTGTTATCTTGGTCTTCCCTGATGGTTCAGGAATGAGACTGTCGTTATATTGTCGGAGAAATTCTTACGTGGCGATCTAAGAGCACGGGCCGATTGTGCCTCAACGCTTGCCATACAGCGTAGAGCTCTTTGAAGTTGGATGATCTGTCTCTTATACTTTCTGGCCACTTGCCTTGCAAGATTCTGCCTTGTAAATGAGCTCCCCAGCCCCATGCACTGGCGTCTGTAGTGATAACTACGTAGGGAGAGGTGATAACTACGTAGGGAGAGGTGATCCATAGAACGCCCACTTTTAGGTATTCTGTGCGAGTCCACCAAAGGAGAGATCTCCGAGTTGGACCTGTCAGCCTCAATGGAGCCTCTAGAGAAGACTGGCGGCGATCCCATACCGACAGGATCTGCCTTTGTAGATGTCTTGAGTGCGACTGCGCCCACCTGACACATGGTATGCAGGTTGTCATTAGGCCGAGAACCTTCATAGCCATCCTTATGGTAACCCGATGTTCCAATAGATACGTGACTCGAGTTTGAATTATCCGTTGCTTGACATCCAGTAAGCAGGATATTCTGCGTCTGGAATCCAGATGCACTCCCAGGAAGGTCTTCCTTTGTTCTGGTAGAAGATTGGATTTCTGCCGGTTTAGTACCCATCCGAGATGCTCCATCACTGCGATTGTCCGATCTCTGTGATCTTCCAGGAGCTTTACTGAATCTGCCACAAGAAGGAAATCGTCCAGGTACGGAATTATTATGATGCCCTGTTTCCTCAGGAAGGCCACCATCTCTGATACAAGATTTGTAAAAATACGAGGCGCAGAAGCCAGCCCGAAGGGGAGGCCTTGAAATTGACAGTGGCAGGTCCGGGTTGGCAGAGCTACTGCAAACCTCAGCAGGTTCTGAGACAAGGGGTGTACTGGAACCTGGTAGTAGGCACTCTTTAGGTCGATAGTACACATGACCGCATCTTGATTTATGAGCTGAATTGCTGAATGGATAGATTCCATGCGGAACCTTTTGTATCTCACCCAGGCATTCAAAAGCTTTAGGGAGGAATAGTGACCCTTTCCCATCTCTGAGTGAGGGACCGGAATTATTACCTCGGTCCTGAGCCTGAGCATGTCCTGTAAGTCTTTTAGTATGGCCGAATCTGCTGTGACGATAGTAGGTGCAATGTACCTCTCTGGGGGAGGAGCGTAGAGTTCTGTGCTGTATCCCTCGGAGACAGTACTGAGAACCCACTGACTGAGTAATCTGAGCCCACTTTCCTGCAAACCTCCGAAGCCTTCCCCCGATGCCAGTGGCGTCATAGTGACTTATTTTTGTAGGATGGGCTAAAGAAAGAACCTCTGTTCCTGTTACTCTGTCCATGGGAGCCTCTGTAGGATCCTCTGCTGGACCGACCCTGACCTTTAGGGTCGAACTGCTTTCTAGAGAAGAAACCTCTCCGAAAGGACTGAGAACGTTTAGGCCTGTCCTCAGGAAATCCCTTTTTTTTTATCACAAGCTGACTCAAGGATAGAGTCCAAAGCAGGTCCAAACACCCTCTGTCCTGAGAACGTTATAGAGCAGAGTTTGGATTTAGAGGCGTTGTCACCTGACCATGACCTCAGCCACACAGCTCTCCTAGCCGCGTTAGATAGTGAACTGTTACGGGCTGAAAATCTGACTGATTCAGCTGTCATATCCGACAAGAAAGCAATTGCTGACTTCATTATAGGAAGGGAATGTAGAATATCTGATCTAGGAGTCTTATTGGATAACTGCTCTTCCAACTGCCCCATCCATAAGTACATAGACCTGGCCACCGAAGTGGCTGAAATGTTTGTTCTAATCAGGGCTGCAGAAGCTTCCCAAGCCCTCTTAAGGAGGATGTCGGCCTTCCTATCCATAGGGTCACGAAGACTAGAGGAGTCTTCGAAGGGTATAGCAGTCTTTTTAGTGACTTTTGCCACGGGAACGTCAATTTTAGGGACCTCTTCCCATAACTTGACTTCCTCAGAGTCAAATTGTAGACGACTTTTAAAGTCATGAGATAGCACCAATCGGCGCTCAGCCTCCTTCCATTCCTACAGGACCATAGTTTGATATGATCACTTATGGGAAACACGGTCAGGTTTTGTGCCACAAGTCCCCCGAACATCAAGTCCTGTCTGGACTGTGGTTTAGAAGTATCTTCAATCTGCATCGTATTCCTAACAGCCTGGAAAAGTTCATCTGTCTCTTCAGACTGGAAGAGATACTTCCTGGCTCGGTCCTGGTTCTCCAAAGGAATTTCTCCCTCCTCTTCTGATAGCAAATCCCTGAGCTCGGAATCTTCATCAGAAGAATACTCAGGCTCCCCCTGGGTTTCCTCCTGCCTGGGACGCTTGCGACCAGCTATGGGACTGGTGGGCCGAGACTGCGAAAGGCTGGATATAGAAGCCTGCACCTCTTCCCGTATTAGGGATCTCATCTCAGAAAGCAGGGATGTCTGCTCATCTTTCATGACCTTAGAAGTGCAGGATGCACAGAGGGTCATGCCGTTGGAGTCTGGGAGCTTAGTATAGTATACAGGCCATCTGACGCTCTTCGTCGTGACCTGCCCAGATTTTTTAACCGTGGCTGGGGGAGCAGCGGGGATTCCCTTTATCCTAAACGACATAAGATAGGGAGTAATAGGCTAGAAGGTACGAGGTAGTTTCTGAGTTTAAGGATGTACTGCCCCAGGCAGACTTACCCCTTCCTCGTTGATGCTGTCTTCCATAGCCGATGCTGAAGCAGACAATATGAGCCACTGCAGGGGCTGGACGCTAATGCAGTAGCGACCGCTCTGTTTGGCATACTCCTTAGTGGAGCGTCTGCCTCCCCCGCTCAAAAGAACGCCACCGGAAGGGACGTCTCGCCGGCACTGGTGAAACCGAAAGTGACGCGGCTACCTTAGACACGGAAGTGCCGGCTTGCTGTAGCGTCTCCAGGACTACGCGCTCTGCAGAATGGAGGCTGGATCGCCGCCGCGTCTCGAACCGAGAGCCCCCCCACTGGGAGGAGCGGTTCAATCCCGGAGCATCGTCCCACTCCGGGCCTCTGGGGTAGAGGGACTCCCCTCCGGGGAGTTTCGACCCTGAGCCGCTTGACAGAGGGAAGGATTGGATGACCGCCCGATCCCCCTGAGCTCGGTAAGCATGCACTGCTTCTCTACGTGTGTCTCTCCATGCAGGGACAGGAAAAACACTGAGGATTGGTAGGTGGTTCTGGATATTTGAACTCTCGTGTGTTTCCTGTCCCAGCAAGGAGGAGAAGGACATCCTCCAGGGTGCTGTCAGGAGGGACGTCCTGGAAAAAAGAATAAAATCATCTCACTGAGTATTTCTTAAAACCTACCGTTATAATGGACAGCTATGTTCTGGTTGTAAACTTATACAGCTGCCAATCACTATGTGTGGGAAAGAAAGACTTGCAGGCTCTCTATAGACGTCCATACACACCTCATCCATTGTTACCGTATATACTCAAGTATAAGCTGACCCGAGTATAAGCCGACCCCCCTAATTTTGCCACAAAAAAACTGGGAAAACATAATGACTCGAGTATAAGCCTAGGGTGGAAAATGCAGCAGCTACCGGTAAATTTCAAAAGTAAAAATAGATACCAATAAAAGTAAAATTAATTGAGACATCAGTAGGTTAAGTGTTTTTGAATATCCATATTGAATCAGGAGCCCCATATAATGCTCCATAAAGTTTGATGGGCCCCATTAGATGCTCCATATTAAAATATGCCCCATATAATCCTGCATAAAGGGTAATAAGGGCCCCATAAGATGCTCCATAGAGATATTTGCTCTATATAGTGATGCACAAACGTTATGGCCCCATAAAATGCTCCATACAGATAAATGCCACATATAGTGCTGAACAAGCGTTATGGCCCCTAAGATGCTCCATACAGACACTTGCCCCATATAGTGCTGCACAAGAGTTATGGCCCCAAAAGATGCTCCATACAGTCACTTGCCCCATATGCTTTGATAAAAAATAAATAAATAAATCACATACTCACCTCTCGTCGCTCAGGACCCCCCGCACTTTCAATATTCACCGCTCCTCGTTCCGGTGCGTCTCCGTCTTGAGCACTGACGCTCATGCAGAGGGCGTGCACTGACCACGTCACCGCGCCCTCTGACCTGAGCGTCACAGCCAGAGGACGCTGAAGACGGAGCCTTACCGGAACGATGAGCAGGTGAATATCGCGCAGCGCTCTCCTCCCCGTATACTCACCTGTCCCTGGCGTGGTCCCTGCTTCTTCCAGCGCTGCATCTTCTTCCTGTACTGAGCGGTCACAGTTACCGGTCATTACAGTAATGAATATGCGGCTCCACCTATATGGGAGGTGGAGCCGCATATTCATTACTGTAATGAGCGGTACCATGTGACCGCTCAGTACAGGAACAAGCTGCAGCGCTGGAAGAAGTAGGGACCGCAGGGACCGCGCCAGGAGCAGGTGAGTATAATTACACAGCCCCCGCCCCCCCTCCCCTGCCAACCCCTGGGTATGACTCGAGTATAAGCCGAGAGGGGGACTTTCAGCCCCAAAAAATGGGCTGAAAATCTCGGCTTATACTCGAGTATATACGGTACATTACCACCTCTATATAATAAAACGCACCTTCTTTTGCCAAATCTCCGATGTTGACATATTCCAGACCAGTTCGCTCTGCCAGCTCTCTGCCCAGAGTTGTCTTACCAACACCTGGCGTACCTGAAAGATGACAAGTGTTAGGATATGTTCACATTGTGAGGATTTTATTGCAGAATGATAAGGCTGTCTCAGGAGAATGGATGAGATTTAGAGAATGTTCCACATTAAAATCCAAAGCAAATATTCACGTTACGTGAAAAGGTATGCATGGCAGTATATAGGTGCACTCGTTTATCCTGGTAGCAGTAGGCTGGTGACTGGGCAGTATATAGGTGTAATCTGCTCTCCTGACAGCAGTAGGTTGTGGATTGGGCAGTATATTGGTGTAGTCTGTTCTCCTGGCAGCAGTAGGTTGGGGACTGGGCAGTATAAGGGTGTAATCTGCTCTCCTGGCAGCAGTAGGTTGGGGACAGGGCAGTATATGGGTGTAATCTGCTCTCCTGGAAGCAGTAGGTTGAGGACTGGGCAGTATATAGGTGTAATCTGCTCTCCTGGCAGCAGTAGGTTGAGGACTGGGCAGTATATGGGTGTCATCTGCTCTCCTGGCAGCAGTAGGTTACCTACTGCTGCCAGGAGAGCAGATGACACCCATATACTGCCCAATCCACAACCTACTGCTGCCAGGAGAACAGATTACACCCATATACTGCCCAGTCCCCAACCTACTGCTGCCAGGAGAGCAGATTACACCCATATACTGCCCAGTCATCAACCTACTGCTGCCAGCAGAGCAGATTACACCCATATACTGCCCAGTCCTCAACCTACTGCTGCCAGGAGAACAGATTACACCCATATACTGCCTAGTCATCAACCTACTGCTGCCAGGAGAACAGATTACACCCATATACTGCCCAGTCCCCAACCTACTGCTGCCAGGAGAGCAGATTACACCCATATACTGCCCAGTCCTCAACCTACTGCTGCCAGGAGAACAGATTACACCCATATACTGCCCAGTCATCAACCTACTGCTGCCAGGAGAGCAGATTACACCATATACTGCCCAGCCATCAACCTACTGCCTGCCAGGAGAGTAGATTACACCCATATACTGCCCAGTCCCCAACCTACTGCTGCCAGGAGAGCAGATTACACCCATATACTGCCCGGTCCACAACCTACTGCTGCCAGGAGAACAGATTACACCCATATACTGCCCAGTCATCAACCTACTGCTGCCAGCAGAGCAGATTACACCTATATACTGCCCAGTCCTCAACCTACTGCTGCCAGGAGAGCAGATTACACCCATATACTGCCCAATCCACAACCTACTGCTGCCAGGAGAACAGATTACACCCATATACTGCCCAGTCATCAACCTACTGCTGCCAGCAGAGCAGATTACACCTATATACTGCCCAGTCCTCAACCTACTGCTGCCAGGAGAGCAGATTACACCCATATACTGCCCAGTCCTCAACCTACTGCTGCCAGGAGAGCAGAGTACACCCATATACTGCCCAATCCACAACCTACTGCTGCCAGGAGAGCAGATTACACCCATATACTGCCCAGTCCCCAACCTACTGCTGCCAGGAGAGCAGATTACACCCATATACTGCCCAATCCACAACCTACTGCTGCCAGGAGAACAGATTACACCCATATACTGCCCAGTCCCCTACCTACTGCTGCCAGGAGAGCAGAGTACACCCATATACTGCCCTGTCCACAACCTACTGCTGCCAGGAGAACAGATTACACCCATATACTGCCCAGTCATCAACCTACTGCTGCCAGCAGAGCAGATTACACCCATATACTGCCCAGTCCTCAACCTACTGCTGCCAGAACAGATTACACCCATATACTGCCCAGTCATCAACCAACTGCTGCCAGGAGAACAGATTACACCCATATACTGCCTAGTCATCAACCTACTGCTGCCAGGAGAACAGATTACACCCATATACTGCCCAGTCCCCAACCTACTGCTGCCAGGAGAGCAGATTACACCCATATACTGCCCAGTCCTCAACCTACTGCTGCCAGGAGAACAGATTACACCCATATACTGCCCAGTCATCAACCTACTGCTGCCAGGAGAGCAGATTACACCCATATACTGCCCAGCCATCAACCTACTGCCTGCCAGGAGAGTAGATTACACCCATATACTGCACAGTCCCCAACCTACTGCTGCCAGGAGAGCAGATTACACCCATATACTGCCCGGTCCACAACCTACTGCTGCCAGGAGAACAGATTACACCCATATACTGCCCAGTCATCAACCTACTGCTGCCAGCAGAGCAGATTACACCCATATACTGCCCAATCCACAACCTACTGCTGCCAGGAGAGCAGATTACACCCATATACTGCCCAGTCCCCAACCTACTGCTGCCAGGAGAGCAGATTACACCCATATACTGCCCTGTCCACAACCTACTGCTGCAAGGAGAGCAGATTACACCCATATACTGCTCAGTCCCCAACCTACTGCTGCCAGGAGAGCAGATTACACCCATATACTGCCCAGTCCTCAACCTACTGCTGCCAGGAGAGCAGACTACACCCATATACTGCCCAGTCCTCAGTAGCAGTAGGTTGATGACTGGGCAGTATATGGGTGTAATCTGTTCTCCTGACAGCAGTAGGTTGGGGACTCGGCAGTATATAGGTGTAATCTGCTCTCCTGGCAGCAGTAGGTTGGGGACTGGGCAGTATATGGGTGTAATCTGTTCTCCTGGCAGCAGTAGGTTGTGGACTGGGCAGTATATGGGTGTAATCTGCTCTCCTGGCAGCAGTAGGTTGGGGACCGGGCAGTATATGGGTGTAATCTGTTCTCCTGGCAGCAGTAGGTTGGGGACCGGGCAGTATATGGGTGTAATCTGCTCTCCTGGCAGCAGTAGGTTGAGGACTGGGCAGTATATAGGTGTAATCTGCTCTCCTGGCAGCAGTAGGTTGAGGACCGGGCAGTATATAGGTGTAATCTGCTCTCCTGGCAGCAGTAGGTTGAGGACCGGGCAGTATATGGGTGTAATCTGTTCTCCTGACAGCAGTAGGTTGATGACCGGGCAGTATATGGGTGTAATCTGTTCTCCTGGCAGCAGTAGGTTGATGACCGGGCAGTTTATGGGTGTAATCTGCTCTCCGGGCAGCAGTAGGTTGTGGACTGGGCAGTATATGGGTGCAATCTGCTCTCCTGGCAGCAGTAGGTTGTGGACTGGGCAGCATATATGGGTGTAATCTGCTCTCATGGCAGCAGTAGGTTGGGGACTGGGCAGTATATGGGTGCAATCTGCTCTCCTGGCAGCAGTAGGTTGGGGACTGGGCAGTATATGGGTGTAATCTGCTCTCCTGGCAGCAGTATGTTGGGGACTGGGCAGTATATGGGTGTAATCTGCTCTCCTGGCAGCAGTAGGTTGGTGACTGGGCAGTATATGGGTGCAATCTGCTCTCCTGGCACCAGTAGGTTGTGGACTGGGCAGTATATGGGTGTAATCTGTTCTTATGGCAGCAGTAGGTTGGGGACTGGGCAGTATATAGGTGTAATCTGCTCTCCTGGCAGCAGTAGGTTGTGGACAGGGCAGTATATAGGTGTAATCTGCTCTCCTGGCAGCAGTAGGTTGGTGACTGGGCAGTATATGGGTGCAATCTGCTCTCCTGGCACCAGTAGGTTGTGGACTGGGCAGTATATGGGTGTAATCTGTTCTTATGGCAGCAGTAGGTTGGGGACTGGGCAGTATATAGGTGTAATCTGCTCTCCTGGCAGCAGTAGGTTGTGGACTGGGCAGTATATAGGTGTAATCTGCTCTCCTGGCAGCAGTAGGTTGTGGACCGGGCAGTATATGGGTGTAATCTGCTCTCCGGGCAGCAGTAGGTTGTGGACTGGGCAGTATATAGGTGTAATCTGCTCTCCTGGCAGCAGTAGGTTGTGGACAGGGCAGTATATAGGTGTAATCTGCTCTCCGGGCAGCAGTAGGTTGTGGACTGGGTAGTATAAGGGTGTAATCTGCTCTCCTGGCAGCAGTATGTTGGGGACTGGGTAGTATATGGGTGTAATCTGCTCTCCTGGCAGCAGTAGGTTGAGGACCGGGCAGTATATGGGTGTAATCTGTTCTCCTGGCAGCAGTAGGTTGGGGACTGGGCAGTATATGGGTGTAATCTGCTCTCCTGGCAGCAGTAGGTTGGGGACTGGGTAGTATATGGGTGCAATCTGCTCTCCTGGCACCAGTAGGTTGGGGACTGGGCAGTATATGGGTGTGATCTGTTCTTCTGGCAGCAGTAGGTTGGGGACTGGGCAGTATATGGGTGTAATCTGCTCTCCTGGCAGCAGTAGGTTGGGGTTGGGCCAGTACTCACCAGTCAGCAGGATATTGGGGCGCCTCATGGTCACACAGATCTATCTCGCTCGGTCACGTGCAGCACCAGTCACGCACGTTGTATCCTTACACATACTGGAGGCGGGGCGACGTGACGTCACAGCTGAGGCCTGCATCATCAACCTAGATATCATTACTGTAGTGTCAAAAATACATAAATAACATCCTGGCCTCATAATTATCATAGCGCGATATTTACGATATGGATTATACAGAGGAACCAATAAAGCAAATTTCTGCCCACATCAAACATGGCGCCGCTGGCTTCACCACCAGTAGCTGCTGTCTGTCTGCGTCGGTGACGTTGATGTGAGGCGCTGGCAGGGTGAGCACTTACTGCACGGCAAACCGTTACTGCAGACAGGAGGCGATTTGTTGTGGTGTTCGGAGGTGAGTGCCCGGATGGAGTTCTGTCTGCAATGAATGAACCAGCCGGGGCTGGAGGAGGAGGTGACATTGCGCCTATATACACTGCCTGCTCTCTAGTTACATTGGTTTACACCTGTGGAACTACAAGTCCCACCCCTCGCTTATACACATGCACTGAGCTGAGAAGAGCGCTGTGTGGTAATTGGCAGGAGCTATAATAACTGAGGTAACGGCTGCTGACATGACATATCATGGACATGTACGATCCGGGCACGGCTGGCATACAGGCACAGGTAGGCAAGGCTGGTATGCTTACAGGTGGGCAATGCAAGTGCAGGCTGGTGTACAGGTGAGCACAGCTGGTATACAGGCTGGTAGGTAAGTGCTGGCTGGTATGGCTGGTGTACAGGTGGGCATGGCAAGTGCAGGCTGGTATACAGGTTGACACAGCTGGTATACAGATCGGTAGGTAAGTGCTGGCTGGTGTACAGGTGAGCACAGCTGGTATACAGGCTGGTAGGTAAGTGCTGGCTGGTATGGCTGGTGTACAGGTGGGCACGGCAAGTGCAGGCTGGTATACAGGTGAGCACAGCTGGTATACAGGCTGATAGGTAAGTGCTGGCTGGAATGGCTGATGTACAGGTGGGCACGGCAAGTGCAGGCTGGTATACAGGTGAGCACAGCTGGTATACAGGCTGGTAGGTAAGTGCTGGCTGGTATGGCTGGTGTACAGGTGGGCACGGCAAGTGCAGGCTGGTATACAGGTGAGCACAGCTGGTATACAGGCTGGTAGGTAAGTGCTGGCTGGTATGGCTGGTGTACAGGTGGGCACGGCAAGTGCAGGCTGGTATACAGGTGAGCACAGCTGGTATACAGGCTGGTAGGTAAGTGCTGGCTGGTATGGCTGGTGTACAGGTGGGCACGGCAAGTGCAGGCTGGTATACAGGTGAGCACAGCTGGTATACAGGCTGGTAGGTAAGTGCTGGCTGGTATGGCTGGTGTACAGGTGGGCACGGCAAGTGCAGGCTGGTATACAGGTGAGCACAGCTGGTATACAGACCGGTAGGTAAGTGCTGGCTGGTATGGCTGGTGTACAGGTTGGCACGGCAGGTGCTGGCTGGTATACAGACCGGTAGGTAAGTGCTGGCGGGCATGGCTGAAATACAGGCACACAAGGCAAGTACGGGCAGACAGGTCCAGGGAACCTGAGAACTAGCACAAGCGTGCAGACCGCTGACATTACACTTTGCTCAGGCACCTTCCATCAGGTAAAAACCAACCCAGTTGTGCGTTATTTGTGGGACAGAACACTGACATCGGTGGAAGTAATCACAAGAAAAAAAAACGCTCGAGGCAGATATTTAGATACCTGAGAATGCGGAATATAAATGGTTCAAAAATAGTACATTTTAGAAAAGACATTTAACAACCATGAGTTGTAAGAAGTTAGTATTAGACAAATGTCATATAAATGTACAACTGGATAATGTCTCAGGCAAAGTAGGCATAATTTACAAAATAGTTATAGGGAAACATATTACCCACACATGGAGGACACTCAGGTTGTTATCAGAACAGTTAAAAAAAAAAAAAAGCCCCGACGCGCCTTTTTAATTTTGTCTGATAAGTGAAGGTCTGACTTCTGGAACCATCTGCAATCCCTAAAACAAGGCACTGCTACACTCTGAAAAGCTGGTGCTAAAGTGGATGTTGTTACCGCTCACAATCAGGGGATGTATAGAAAATACAACGTGGCCTTAGGCAATGTGCACACCACGTTGTGGATTCCATTGCGGAATTTTCCACAGCGGATTTGCAAAATCCGCAGTGAAAAAATGCTGCGGTTTTTACTGCGGATTTACCGCGATTTTTAATACAGATTCTGCTGCGGTTTTCCATGTGCAGTTTTCTATTGGAGCAGATGGAAAACCGCTGCGGATTATGCACAAAAAATTGACATGCTGCGGGAAATAAACCGTTGCGGAAAATAAACCGCTGCGTTTCCGGTCGTTTTTTTTCCGCAGCATGTGCACAGCGGTTTTTGTTTTCCATAGGTTAACATGGTACTGTACACCACATGGAAAACTGGTGCAGATCCGCAGCGTCAAAAACGCTGTGGATCCGCAGTAAAAACAGCAACGTGTGCACATAGCCTTATTCTCTGCACAGCATCAGGAGGCTGCTGCGCTCTGCCTTGGAAAATCTTGGATTTCCACTGATCAGATACTGATTATCCTTTTAAAGGGAATCTGTCACCCCTGGATGATATTGATCTATTACTATGGGCACACAGGTAATAGAATGTTACACCAGTCTTGCCTGTATGCCTCATAGCTGCGGTAGATCTTGAGACATGTATTTATAATGTTATATGCTAATGATTTCTCCCAAGCTCCGGGGTGTGCGCTGCCTGGAAGATATCCCTGCCTCCTGACTTCATTATTATGGTTCCCCCTCCCATCAGCATCACACTGACCTGTTTGGTGCTGTAATCCCGCGCATGCGCTTTGCACACGCACCCTGTCTGCCCTCCTATGTGCAGTGTCTGCATTGATCTTCAGCAAAATGGGAATGAATGGAGAGTTGCTCATACTCCCCGCCGATTCATTCAAATCTGACATTGAACATATTAAAGGTTAGCCCTGCTGTTCCAATCTCATCTGACACTGACCAGAGTCGAGCGCAGCATAATGCTTTATCTTTAGTGTCATAGACTTGTTTGGAGCCGGTGGGCATATGCATAACACGCCATCTCAATCATCTCCTTTTGCCCATGGACACAAGTTGCCCCGTTCTTAGTTGTTGGGTATACAGTACAGCGGCGATAACTTGTTTATATTGATGTATGCCATGTCATGTTTTTTGTTTTTGATTAACACATTTATACATGAATGTCTCATTTCCTTGTTATAGTGCAGACCCCACATATCATGCAGCGCTGAGCTGATGGGAATTTTACAACTTTATAATGTCAAAGACATCTTGCAGAAGGAAAGTCTCTTCTGCTAAGGTAATGAGTCGGCTTTCTAATGTTATAAGAATTTTTAGATTGCATTTAAATTCTGTATCTTCCGTGCATACTTCAGGCTTTTGAACATCTTTTAACCACTTCAGGTTTCTAAAACCACCACGTGGATAAAAGTGAGCCGACTATTCTTCAGGCATTTTCTACTCAGAAGACGCTCTATACTTAACAATATATGTCAATAGGAAAGCTTGAAAGACTCCCGGGCATTTTTGTAGCACACTGTCATTGTACTTAAAAATGCTAGTGTTTTCTTTCTTATTCAATGGAGTGAAAAGAAATGACCGGAGAACGATAGTAAAAAAAAATGGCACAAAAATCATAGGGGAAAAAAACAAAATCACCATATACTTACCTGTCCGCAGTAGTCCACGTAATCCAGAGTGTCCCATGGCAATCTCACATATAGAACAGTCACATCGGGGGATGTGACTGCTCTACCTGGCCGCCGGTGATACACTGACAGGGGTAATTGTCCTGTGCTCCGCTCCCCCCGTGCTCATGTCCGCTCCCCCTGTGCTCCAATCACCCTCCCCGTGCTCCAATCACCCCCCCCTGCACTCCGTTCCACCCCCCCCGTGCTCCGTTCCACCCACCCGTGCTCCGTTCCACCCCTCCCGCGCTCCGATCCACCCCCCATGCTCCGATTCCCCCCCCCCATGCCCCCCCCCACCCCATCATACTTACCGATCCTGCCGGGGTCCGTCCGTCTTCTCCCTGGGCGCCGCCATCTTCCAAAATGGCGGGCGCATGCGCAGTGCGCCCGCCGAATCTGCCGGCCGGCAGATTCGTTCCAAAGTGCATTTTGATCACTGAGATAGATTATATCTCAGTGATCAAAATAAAAAAAAATAATAATAAATGACCCCCCCCCCTTTGTCACCCCCATAGGTAGGGACAATAAAAAAATAAAGATTTTTTTTTTCTTTTTTCCACTAATGTAATGTTAGAATAGGGTTAGGGGTAGGGTTAGGGCTAGGGTTAGGGTTTCGGTATGTGCACACGTATTCTGGTCCTCTGCGGATTTTTCCGCTGCGGATTTGATAAATCCGCAGTGCTAAACCGCTGCGGATTTATGGTGGATTTACCGCGTTTTTTCTGCGCATTTCACTGCGGTTTTACAACTGCGATTTTCTATTTGAGCAGTTGTAAAACCGCTGCGGAATCCGCACAAAGAAGTGACATGCTGCGGAATGTAAACCGCTGCGTTTCCGTGCAGTTTTTCCGCAGCATGTGTACAGCGATTTTTGTTTCCCATAGGTTTACATTGAACTGTAAACTCATGGGAAACTGCTGCGGATCCGCAGCATTTTCCGCAGCGTGTGCACATACCTTTAGAATTAGGCTATGTGCACACGGTGCGGATTTGGCTGCGGATCCGCAGCGGATTGGCCGCTGCGGATTCGCAGCAGTGTTCCATCAGGTTTACAGTACCATGTAAACCTATGGAAAACCAAATCTGCTGTGCCCATGGTGCGGAAAATACCGCGCTGAAACGCTGAGTTGTATTTTCCGCAGCATGTCAATTCTTTGTGCGGATTCCGCAGCGTTTTACACCTGCTCCTCAATAGGAATCCGCAGATGAAATCCGCACAAAAAACACTGGAAATCCACGGTAAATCCTCAGGTAAAACGCAGTGCCTTTTACCCGCGGATTTTTCAAAAATGGTGCTGAAAAATCTCACACGAATCTGCAACGTGGGCACATAGCGTTAGGGTTGGAATTAGGGTTGTGGTTAGGGTTGTGATTAGGGTTATGGCTACAGTTGGGATTAGGGTTAGGGGTGTGTTGGGGTTAGTGTTGGAGGTAGAATTGAGGGGTTACCACTGTTTAGGCACATCAGGGGTCTCCAAACGCAACATGGCGCCACCATTGATTCCAGCCAATCTCGTATTCAAAAAGTCAAATGGTGCTCCCTCAATTCCGAGCCCCGACGTGTGCCCAAACAGTGGTTTACCCCAACATATGGGGTACCAGCATACTCAGGATAAACTGCGCAACAATTACTGGGGTCCAATTTCTCCTGTTACCCTTGTGAAAATAAAAAAATGCTTGCTAAAACATCATTTTTGAGGAAAGAAAAATTATTTTTTATTTTCACGGCTCTGCGTTGTAAACGTCTGTGAAGCACTTGGGGGTTCAAAGTGCTCACCACATATCTAGATAAGTTCCTTGGGGGGTCTAGTTTCTAAAATGGGGTCACTTGTGGGGGGTTTCTACTGTTTAGGCACACCAGGGGCTCTGCAAATGCAACGTGATGCCCGCAGACCATTCCATCAAAGTCTGCATTTCAAAAGTCACTACTTCACTTCTGAGCCCCGACTTGTGCCCAAACAGTGGTTTACCTCCACACATGGGGTATCAGCGTACTCAGGAGAAACTGGACAACAACTTTTGGGGTTTAATTTCTCCTGTAACCCTTGGGAAAATAAAAAATTCTGGGCTAAATAATTATTTTTGAGGAAAGAAAACGTATTTATTATTTTCATGGCTCTGCATTATAAACTTCTATGAAGCACTTGGGGGTTCAAAGTACTCACCACACATCTAGATAAGTTCCTTTCGGGGTCTAGTTTCCAAAATGGGGTCACTTGTGGGGGGTTTCTACTGTTTAGCCACATCAGGGGCTCTGCAAACGCAACGTGACACCCGCAGAGCATTCCATCAAAGTCTGCATTTCAAAACGTCACTACTTCAATTCCGAGCCCCGGCATGCGCCCAAACAGTAGTTTACCCCCACATATGGGGTATCACCGTACTCAGGAGAAACTGGACAACAAATATTGGGATCAAATTTCTCCTGTTACCCTTGGGAAAATTAAAAAAATCTGGGCTAAATAATTATTTTTGAGGAAAGAAAACGTATTTATTATTTTCACGGCTCTGCATTATAAACTTCTGTGAAGCACTTGGGGGTTCAAAGTGCTCACCACACATCTAGATTAGTTCCTTTGGGGGTCTAGTTTCCAAAATGGGGTCATTTGTGGGGGATCTCCAATGTTTAGGCACACAGGGGCTCTCCAAACGCGACATGGTGTCCGCTAACAATTGGAGCTAATTTTCCATTTAAAAAGCCAAATGGCGTGCCTTCCCTTCCGAGCCCTGCCGTGCGCTCAAACAGTGGTTTACCCCCACATATGGGGTATCAGCGTACTCAGGACAAACTGGATAACAACATTTGGCGTCCAATTTCTCCTATTACCCTTGGCAAAATAGGAAATTCCAGGCTAAAAAATCATTTTTGAGGAAAGAAAAATTATTTTTTATTTTCATGGCTCTGCGTTATATACTTCTGTGAAGCACCTGGGGGTTTAAAGTGCTCAATATGCATCTAGATAAGTTCCTTGGGGGGTCTAGTTTCCAAAATGGGGTCACTTGTGGAGGAGATCCAATTTTTAGGCACACGGGGGCTCTCCAAACGTGACATGGTGTCCGCTAAAGAGTGGAGCCAATTTTTCATTCAAAAAGTCAAATGGCGCTCCTTCCCTTCCAAGCCCTGCCGTGCGCCCAAACAGTGGTTTACCCCTACATATGAGGTATCAGCGTACTCAGGACTAATTGGACAACAACTTTCGTGGTTCAGTTTCTCCTTTTACCATTGGGAAAATAAAAAAATTGTTGCTAAAAGATAATTTTTGTGACTAAAAAGTTAAATGTTCATTTTTTCCTTCCATGTTGCTTCTCCTGCTGTGAAGCACCTGAAGGGTTAATATACTTCTTGAATGTGGTTTAGAGTACCTTGAGGGGTGCAGTTTTTAGAATGGTGTCACTTTTGGATATTTTCAGCCATATAGACCCCTCAAACTGACTTCAAATGTGAGGTGGTCCCTAAAAAAAATGGTTTTGTAAATTTCGTTGTAAAAATGAGAAATCGCTGGTCAAATTTTAACCCTTATAACTTCCTAGCAAAAAAAAATTTTGTTTCCAAAATTGTGCTGATGTAAAGTATACATGTGGGAAATGTTATTTATTAACTATTTTGTGTCACATAACTCTCTAGTTTAACCCTGCTGTTCTGTTTAGATTTCACATACACTTGTACTGTTCCCGGTCATTTTTGACCGTCCTTATAAAATAATCATTTTTAGCTAATCTAAGTGGTTTTTCAAAACCGTTTTTGCACTATTATATTGCTTGTGAAGATGGTTGTTCAAATACCAGAAAAAAAAATAAATACAAAGCTTGTTTTATATTTTTTTTATATCCAAAAGGGAACATGGTATTTTTTCGATTTTTGTAAAAATTGATTATTTTTGCAGATAAAAAAAAAATCTTGATCTAAATGTTAACTATAAGTAATAATATCAAACATTATGTAGATATACTTTTTTCAAAGGCAAAAAAAAAAAAAAAAAAAGCTTTTTTCTCTATAAAATGGCAAAAAACGTTGTTTTTTATACACTTATACTGTTCCCGGTCATTTTTGACCGGACCTAACAAAGTTGTGATTTGTACCTAATTCAAGTGTTATTTGATTACCTGTTGCATTGTTTTACTGTATGTGAACATGGTTTTCAATAATCAGATGAAAAATTAAATCAAAAACTTTTATTTTTTGAATCAAATAAATTAACATTTTTTGCAATATTTGCTTCATATTGCACATAAAAACTTTTCTTTATTCTAAACTATATACAAACTTTTTTTAAAAAAAAAGGTTTTTTGTCAAAAACAAATGATAAATGCGATCATTGTATTACTTGCATTGATCACATGTATAATTTACATGACGCTTGCACAAGTATTTTGCACATTTGCAACACATAATATTAGATTTATGGTTACTGGACGTTGGACAGAATGAGCCTCTTTTTCGCTTGCAGCTGGTTGCGATGGTGGAAGCCGTTTCAGTATCAGTGGTGGTCGAAGCTGTTGGCTCGCCGTCTCCACCATGCTCTCGAATTTGTCGGGCCACTTTTTCTGCACTCTCATTTCTTGGATTTCGTGGCCGTGTTTTTACATATGGATTAGTGAGAGACTTCCCCAATTCCTCAATAAAAAGCCGTCGTTTGTGTAATTTTTTATCTTGCCATTTGGGGTTTATTTCCCGCCACAATACAAAGGCATTATAGGCAGATACATCGATCAGGTAGTAAAAGAGAATCATAGGCCACCTATTTGTTTTTCTTTTACATGTATACGTGCCTACAAGCTGGTCTAATGTGTCAACAGCACCTTTAGTGGCGTTATAGTGAAGAATCATGTCTGGCTTTCTGTCATCTCTCTCACTTATTTTTGCATCATGGTGCATGGTGCTCATGAGGATAACTTGTTTATTTTTTTTGGGAACGTACGACCTTTGTAAAATAAAACATTGAACTGTGTACGTCTCTCTTATTGAGGATACCCTGTGGAAGTTCAGGTTTATTTTTTCGTACAGTACCCAGCATAGTTATATTGTTTTTTTGTAACATCTGCCCCAATTGGTAGGATGTGAAGAAATTGTCACAGGTAACGTTTCTCCCTTTGAGTCCATGGGTCAAGTCCAAAACTACCCTCATGCCTTGGTTTTTTTCAGGTCTTTCTAGAGGGTTTTTTCCAATATATACTTGAACATTTGCAGCATATGATGTTTTACTGTCACACAGAGTCCAGATTTTTATACCGTATTTTGCTGGTTTACTTGGAATGTATTGCCTGAATGGGCACCTGCCTCTAAATGACACCAGCTGCTCATCAACAGTGACATTTTCTACGGTATTATAACATTTTGGGAGTATCTCGACCCATTTACTCCACAAATCCCTAATTGGGGCAAGTTTATCTGTGCTTCTTCTTTCAGATCTATCCGTTTTGTCATCAAACCGTAGAACTCTGGAAATTTCGTGGAATCTTTCTAAAGACATAGTGGCCCTAAATATATGGCACCCCGTTTCCGAATTCCACAAACTTTTAGTGGACTCTCCATATGATTTGTATACTCCAGCTAATAGAAGTAACCCGATGTAAGCATTCATAGCCGTCACATCGAAGTTCTTCCATTTATCGCCATAAACCTTTTTTCCCTCAATGTTTGTCATTTGGATAAGTATATTTTGCATGGCTATATTTATGAATAATAGGAATGCCGATTGAATGTCATCAATTCTAGCAATTGCATATCTAGTGGGACCTGGAGTATCTGTGATGACATTTGATGAAGACCTTCTACCAGTCGGAGCAGGAGGCTGCAATTTCCAAACGACATCTTTGTTTTTTGAATTGATTTCTTGCGTCAGACCGGTTGTCGGGGTTTCTACATCAGATTCACCCTCAGAATCCGAGTTCTTGGCAATATCTTCATCCTCACTAATGTTGTCCTCCTCTTCGGAGACATTTTCAGGTGGGACATCCTCGTCTGTATCGGAGTCGTTTATAAACTCCTCCAATTCAGCTTGGGTGAAGTGTCTTCTTCTCATGCTGTAAGGCATCACTGTTGAATGAAAAAATAAAATATATCCATAAACAATGAATGAAAATTAAAATCAAAACAATTTCGCAACAATACACACAATAACGTCCCGTCACACATTGAGATATGCCCTGTGATTATGGTGCTGGAGCGTCGCAAACAAAAATGAGGCATGCACTCATTCTATCACAGCAGTGAGAATATGTACTCATAAGCAGACATTGAGTCTACACAACCCTAATGCTAACCCCCTATCATCCATTCTATCACAGCAGTGAGAATATGTACTCATAAGCAGACATTGAGTCTACACAACCCTAATGCTAACCCCCTATCATCCATTTTATCACAGCAGTGAGAATATTGAATAATTTTAGAATAAAAGAATAATTTATCTGTAACATACCTGTAAAAATGGGACTTCAGAGCTCTGACGTCTGAACCTCTGCTCACTCTGTGTTGTCTCCAGCTGAACTGAAACTCTACACTGCTATGTTATCTGTCTACAGATAAGATCAGAGCAGACACCACCCTGCAGCAGGAAAAAGCTCACAGTACAACACTTTAGGTGAATTCTGCTTAGGACAGCATTGCACAGTGTAATACTGTACAACCAGCAAACACATGGAAAATCAGAAAATCATGATTTACAATATGAAATGTTGACAACTAAATGGAACTAGATCTATATGAACAGCAGGGTAAATAAAAACCAGTGAAATAAATTGCGCATAGCTATACTGGAAGCGAATCCGTCGGCTGTATCGCAACTTGAAAATGTTGGTATGTGTAAATCTTTTATGACCAAAAGTAGTCAGATACATTGATAAATAGTAGTAGATGCAATATATAGTTCAAAATGAGGTGATAGCACCTTTATTTTTGTCAAAAATTGTCTGGAGAGCTGAATAAAGGCCTATCGGTCATTTTTGACCGAACAGTACAAGTGTAAAAAAAATTGTACCAAATAAAGTAAACAAAAATTAAAAAAAAAAAAAAAATCCCACACAGAGTACCCCCCTAATGACGAAAAGTCAGGGAGCCTCAAGTCTCAGAATCACACGCTGAATTTTTATAACATTATAGAATTTCAAAAACGGTCATTTTTGACCTAACAGAACAGCAGGGTTAACAGAATAAAAATTCAAAATGTGAAAATTGCGAAATTTTCGCCAAATTTCCGTTTTTATCACAAATAAACATGAAGCCCAATATGTCACGAAAAAACAATCTCAGAACCGCTAGGATCCGTTGAAGCGTTCCTGAGTTATTACCTCATAAAGGGACACTGGTCAGAATTGCAAAAAAACGGCAAAGTCTTTAAGGTCAAAATAGGCTGGGTCATGAAGGGGTTAAGATTCATTAAAGGAGCCTGTGTCATTATTTCAAATAAAGGACTTTATTCTGGGTGTCTGTGTTTTTATACAATTTGACTATGGGGTTACTAATGGATAGGTGTCTTATAGACCTCTCCATTACTAACCTGTGGAATGATGTCATCTGACAATACAAAGACATCAACCCCACAAATATGAACTCCACTTGCCACCGCTACAGGGCAAGTGGGAAGAGAAGAGGCTAAGTGCCAGATTTGGCGCATCTTATAGATGCACTTTTTCTGGGGCGGCTGAGAGCTGATGTTTTTAGTCTGGAAGAGGCCAGTATCTATGGCCCCTTCCGAGGCTATTAATGTCAGCCCACAGCTTTCTGACTAGCCTTTGCTGGTTACATTTTATAGGGAGACCCTATGTCAATTTTTTTCCGGGGTCCCACTGTAAGCTAGCCATTAAAGCAAAAGCAAACAGCTGTGAGCTGATATTAATAGCCTGGGAACCTTTATGGCTATTGGCTCCTTCCAAGAATATTATCAGCCCTCAGCCATCAGCTTTCCCTCTGCTGGTTATTACAATTATGCAGGAGCCCATGCAATTTTTTTTTTTTTTTTTTTAATTAACGTTTGCTGTCTGGCTACAGCCTATGTACTTTCATTCTGTTAACAATCCTACATAGGCTGGTGACAATGTGTGTGTTTGTGTTTACTTATCTGCTTAAGGTACCGTCACACTGAACGATATCGCTAGCGATCCGTGACGTTGCAGCGTCCTGGCTAGCGATATCGTTGAGTTTGACAGGCAGCAGCGATCAGGATCCTGCTGTGCCATCGTTGGTCGGTGCAGAAAGTCCAGAACTTTATTTCGTCGCTGGACCTCCCGCAGACATCGCTGAATCGGCGTGTGTGACGCCGATTCAGCGATGTCTTCACTGGTAACCAGGGTAAACATCGGGTTACTAAGCGCAGGGCCACGCTTAGTAACCCGATGTTTACCCTGGTTACCAGTGTAAATGTAAAATGTAAATGTAAAAAAAAACCAAACACTACATACTTACATTCCGGTGTCTGTCCCCCGGCACTGTGCTTTCCTGCACTGTCAGCGCCGACCAGCCGTAAAGCAGATTACAGCGGTGACGTCACCGCTGTGCTTTACGGCCAGCCGGCCCTGACAGTGCAGGAAGCACAGCGCCGGGGGACAGACACCGGAATGTAAGTATGTAGTGTTTTTTTTTTTTTTTACATTTACGCTGGTAACCAGGGTAAACATCGGGTTACTAAGCGCGGCCCTGCGCTTAGTAACCCGATGGTTACCCGGGGACCGGCATCGTTGGTCGCTGGATAGCTGTCTGTGTGACAGCTCTCCAGCGACCAAACAGCGACGCTGAAGCGATCGGCATCGTTGTCTAGATCGCTGCAGCGTCACTAAATGTGACGGTACCTTTAGTAATGAGGGTGTCAATAACAGATGCTGACACTAAGCCCTAATCCCATTACCATGGTGCTACTGCAGCAGAAAGAAAAAGGTGACTGTTGAACCAAGAAATTACATCACAAAACTTTTTTTTCTCTAGTCACCTTCCACGACGGCATATGGAGGTTGTCTCTTTGCCCTAATGGGGAACAGGAAACACAAGAGAGGTTAAAAGCACCTCCCACTCGCCAGTGTCTTTCCTGTTCCCCATGGGACAGGGAGAGGTTCCTATATGCTGTAGTGGCCGGTGACTACAGTCATTCTTGCAGGTCTTACCTGCTTTTCAGCCGGGCAGCTGGGGTCGCCTCGTGCCTCTCCGTGGGCTGCTCCCGTCGTCCTGCTTGGCAGGTACCTCGGGACCCTTCCCGGCCTTCCTGCGCCCCCGCGAGGGTAAAGCAGGCCGGGATCCCCAGCCGGGATCCCCAGCCGGGATCCTCTCTGAAGCTTCCCGGCTTCCTCCCTCCATGCTGCTCAGTTCGGCGTTTTGGAAGTGACGTCAGCGGTCGCGCGCGCGTCACTTCCGGTTTTCGTATCTCCCTGAAGCCGGCACTTCCGGGTTTCGCCGGCGGCGGTGTCAGTGATATGGCGTCCCACACGTGGATCCTGGAGGAGGGGAAATCCTATCGCTGGAGGCAGGTGCTAGGAGAGCTACTCCATAAAAGCCTGCTGAATCACCACTGAAGGTAAGACTATAATCTCTTCAGTATGGATGGTTCTTTGTGCCCTGCGTCTGCAGAGCCCAGCGCTGCCCCTGCTTCTGTGAGTACGCAGGGTCTGGATCCGGGAGGTAGTTTTTCTTAGGGGTAGCTCCTCATTCTTCTCTCTCTCTCTGTTTCAGGGAGAAAAGTCTGCCCCTAGAGCTACTATTAGGAAGAAGTGTCCGGTCTGTTCTGCAAAGTTCCTTCCTACCTGGGATAAAAAACTCTGCCAGCCATGCACTGACAGGATAGTTAAAGCCGAGCAACCATCCCTTCTAGATGAGATACGCTCTCTTGTTAAACAGGAGGTACAATCTTCCTTAGCAGCTTTTACACCTCCACCCCCACCTCCGCCACCACATTCCCCAGCTAAGAAGAGGAAGATTCAGGTCGTAGAATCTGATTCGGATTCAGACCACTCGTTTTCTTCATCTACTGGCTGGGAAAATCCAGCATCCCCTAAGGCTGAGGTCAGGAAATACCTCTTCTCCTCGGATTATATTGAGGACCTGGTGTTTGCTGTTCGTAACACTATGGGGCTTGAAGAGGAACCTGTACCACAGTCCATACAGGATCATATGTTTGGTGGTCTCAGATCGGAGAAAAAGGCAGGATTCCCCGTTCATGCTAATGTCGTTAATATGATTGCGCAAGAATGGGAACTTCCTGAAAAGCGCCTTAGTATGTCTTCTGAGATGAAACATAGATTTCCTCTAGAAGGTGACCTTGTCAAACTTGACATTCCCAAGGTGGATGTGCAGGTGGCCAGAGTCGCCAAAAGAACTGCACTCCCCTTTGAGGATGCGTCGCAGCTAAAAGACCCTATGGACAGGAAGATTGAGAGTCTCCTGAAGAAATCCTGGGAGTCTTCTTCTTCTGTCCTCAAGGCTAATATCGCCTCTACCTGTGTAGCGAGGACCCTTTCCTGCTGGCTGGAGAAATTAGAATCGCACATTTCTCAGGGTACCTCTAGAAGTGAGATGTTGGATTCTCTCCCTATCTTACATAAGGCTACTGGGTTTCTGGCGGATGCCTCTCTGGAGTCCGTTAGAATTGCCACCAGATCTTTAATGCTCTCTAACTCTGCCAGAAGAGCTCTCTGGCTTAAGCTATGGAGTGGTGACATCACGTCTAAGGCCAAGTTATGTGCCATCCCCTTTAAGGGAGACTATGTGTTTGGTCCAGCTTTAGACGACATTTTGGATAAGGCGACTGACAAGAAAAAGGCGCTCCCGGAGCAAAAACAACCGAGGAAACGGTTTTTTCGTGCCCCACTGTCTCAGCCCTCTCAGCCGAGGGGTAAAGGCAAGACCGGCAGGTGGAGCTATGCTAAAGGCAGAGGGAAAAATATCTTCGTCCCTCAACAACAACAGCAGCAGCAGTCATTCCAGCAAGATAAACAATGACTCCGACCCGGTGGGGGGAAGACTCTCAAAATATGTGGATCAGTGGGAAAACATCACCAGCTCCCACTGGGTCCTCAATGTTATCAAGGAGGGCCTATTGATCGAGTTAACTTCTACCCCCCCCCCCTCAGGGTCTAAAAATTACCACCCCCTCAACGAGGGATCACAAATTGTTAACATTGGGTCTCAGAGACCTTTTAAGATCAAATGTGATCTCCCCAGTTCCACAATCAGAATGGGGTCAGGGGCATTATTCCCGTTTATTCCTGGTACCCAAACCATCGGGGGAAGTACGTATCATCATAAATCTAAAAGGTCTGAATCAATATGTAAAATATCGAAGATTCAAGATGGAGTCTGTAAAATCAGCCATTCCTTTAATAGATCAGCACGCCTTTATGGCGACAATCGAACTGAAGGTTGCGTATTTTCATATCCCTATTCACCCGAGACACAAAAAATATCTCAGGTTTGCGATTCAGGGGAATCATCAGGTGGAGCACTATCAGTTTGGAGTCCTTCCCTTCGGCATCTCATCAGCTCCGAGAGTATTCTCCAAAATAATGGCGGAAGCAGTGTCATTCATTCGGAGACAAGGGGTTTGTATAGTGCCCTATCTGGACGATCTGCTGATAGTGGCTCCCACCAAAATGACCCTGGTATCTCATGTGTCAACCACATTAGAGATATTGAAGTCTCTGGGCTGGATACCGAACATAAAGAAATCCCAGCTTCAACCCTCAAAAACCAGAAAGTTTTTGGGAGTAATTCTGGACTCGGAAAAACAGATGTCCTTCCTTCCAGAAAATCACAGACTACCATTAGTAGTAAAGATCAAGAAATACAAAGAGATGAGATCTCCCACACTCCGGGAAGGAATGTCGCTATTAGGCTCCATGACAGCCTGCATTCAGTCGGTGGCTTGGGCTCAAGCCCACTCAAGAATTCTCCAGACCCATGTGCTAGACAATTGGGATGGTCGTCCTGGCTCTTTAAACAAAAGAATTCACACTCCAGGTCGAGTGAAAGCAGCCTTAACGTGGTGGATGAAATCCGAAAATCTTCGCAGGGGTGTGAGTTGGATTCAATTCCCGTTAACCACGATCAAATCAGATGCCAGCAAGAGGGGCTGGGGAGCCATGATAAATCATGTTCCCTATCAGGGTCTTTGGGACCCGTCAATCAGAGAGATCGTCAAACATCCGAGAACACAAAGCTGTGGAAGAAGCTCTCCTAGCAGCAAATCGTCAGCTCTCTGGACAACATGTCCAGATATACTCGGACAACATGACCACGGTGGCTCATATCAGACATCAGGGCAGTACAAAATTCACCAGTCTAAAAAAGATCTCTGCCCGAATTTTTGCCTGGGCCGAGAAACACTTACTGTCCCTGACGGCAACTCACCTAAAAGGTACTGCCAATTTTCAGGCAGATTATCTGAGCCGACAGGATATTCACCCAGGCGAATGGAGTCTGGATCGGCAAACATTCAACTTACTGGTAAACAGATGGGGTCTCCCGGAGGTCGACCTTTTTGCTTCTCACCAAAATGTGAAAGTAGAAACATTTTTTTTCCCTGGATCCAAGAGGAAATCCCAGAGCAGTAGACGCCTTAGTTCAAGATTGGCACTTTCATCTGGCTTATGCATTTCCGCCCATCCCGATTCTTGCAAAGGTGCTACGGAAAATTCGGATAGAAAAGACTCCAACTATTTTGGTTGCTCCATTTTGGCCCAAGAGAAGTTGGTTCAACCTGATTATCCAACTACAGTTGGACGGACCGGTAATGTTACCGATAAAGGTCAATCTCCTTTCTCAGGGCCAAGTTCTTCACTCAGACCCTCAGAAATGGAATTTAGCGGCGTGGTTTCTGAAGCCAATGTGCTGAGAGCGAAAGGGTTATCAAACCCTGTTATAGCTACTCTACAAAAATCCAGAAAACCGGTAACAAATGCTATTTATAATAAAATTTGGAAAAAAATGTCATCTTTTTGTCTGCCTAACCCTCCAGACCCTCTCAGGCCAGATATACCTAAAATATTAGACTTTTTACAAAGAGGCCTAGAAATTGGTCTGAAACCCAGTACTCTGAAGGTCCAGGTCTCTGCGCTCAGTTCCATCTTTGATCAAGATCTAGCAGGACATCGCTGGATTAAAAGGTTCATGACCTCAGCAAATAGAATAAACCCTAGGAAGCAAATTATAGTTCCTCCATGGGATCTCAATATTGTGCTTCAAGGCCTTACAGGTCCACCATTTGAACCTTTGTCTACCTGTTCCCCACAAAATCTCGCCTACAAAACGGTTTTCTTGGTAGCTATAACTTCAGCTAGAAGAGTGGGTGAATTACAGGCCTTGTCTATTAGAGAACCTTATCTACTGGTTAGAGAAGACTCAATAATACTCCGTCTTGATCCCCCTTTCCTCCCAAAAGTGGTCTCTGAATTCCATCGTTCTCAAGAAATAGTGCTACCAACCTTTTGCAATAATCCTGCAAACTCTGAGGAAAAAAGATTTAATACTCTCGATGTTAGGCGTATCCTGCTACATTACTTGGATCACACCCTTGCCTTTAGAGTTGATCACAACCTTTTTGTCCACTCCTCAGGTCAAAATAAGGGGAAGAAGGTAGCCAAGAGTACCATTGCTACATGGATTAAAAAAGCCATAACAGAAGCTTACCTTGCTCAAAATAAACTACCTCCGGTAGGAATCAAGGCCCATTCAACTAGATCTACGTCGGTCTCCTGGGCAGAGAGAGCAGGCGCATCTCCAGAGCAGATCTGCAGGGCAGCTACGTGGTCGTCACTCCATACCTTCTCCAAACATTATAGGTTGGATGTATTATCCAATAGAGATTTAGTCTTCGGCCGCAAGGTTCTTCAGGCCGTTGTCCCTCCCTAGTGCCAATTAGTTGGTATTCCTCCATATGCCGTCGTGGAAGGTGACTAGAGAAAATAGAATTATTCTTACCGTTAATTCGGTTTCTAGGAACCTTCCACGACGGCGCTAATTTCCCACCCTCTATATTTCCTAGATTAATTCTGGGACTCAGAAGGTAAACCGGTGCTATGGTTTCAGTTATAAGTCACTGGCGAGTGGGAGGTGGGAGGTGCTTTTAACCTCTCTTGTGTTTCCTGTTCCCCTTTAGGGCAAAGAGACAACCTCCATATGCCGTCATGGAAGGTTCCTTGAAACCGAATTAACGGTAAGAATAATTCTATTTTTTTTTAAACATCTGTATTTAGCTCAAAAAAGCCTTCATTGCTGTTCAAAAACGCATACAAAAACGCGCGTTTTTCCTGCCAAGAGATGCAGAAACCTTACAACAAAAATTACTGTGATTTGACCAATTTACAATCTAACATTTTGGGTTCCATACGGTGCAATACTGATGTATTTCCTGCAGATATACGCAGTTGGCTTTGATAAATGTGCCGCCCTGTTATTCTGCCTCCTGTAAGGGTATGTGCAGACGATCCGGAAGTGGCAGTGCTTTGGACACAGCGCACGTTCGCCACCGTCTATTGAACACAGGTGGATTCACTGCGTCCAATACATTCTGTTTATCTCCGCAAGAGAAATTGACATGCTGCGGTCTAGATAGACCACATGTCCGTCTCCGCCGGTGAGCTGTAGGCATCTGTGCACACATAGCGGACATGGGATTTGTTAAAATCCCATCCACTATGCTGTAACATCTGGACGCTGCACAAGTTCACAGCGTCCAACCGCAGCGATTACTGATCGTGTGCACCTACCCTAAAGCGTAACATTGCTTAGGAGACACTTGTGTATTTGTCTATGTCGGATGTTAGATGCTTATTATCTCATCAGATGAGTGTTGTGATCATTGTGAAATGGAGGACATGTCTGATAGTTGTGATACTTTTCAGATTTGCTCTGAAACAACACACTCACAATCTGTGATACAATTGTAGAACACATGAAACCGTTGAGTGCGTCTCTGGTGATCGAGGGCGTTGAATGCAATTTTCATTATGAAATATTCCCTGTATATTTTCCTTAGCGTGTCTGTTCCTTAGTAGAATGATCTCTGTGAATCACAACACTGCAGAAAGACAATTTAATGATGTAATATGATGTGACTTGTTTCCAGATCACTGACTGGGTAGAACCGTCCTTTGAAGATTTCTTTGGCAGCTCGGGTAAAGTCACCTCAAAGGTTTTTGTGACCTCTAAGCAAGGTGTTGGCAAAAAAGATGAGTCCACGTTAGAGAACAAATCTCACAACAAAAAAAGAGCAAATCCATTCTCTGCCAATCATTGTAAAGATGGAGTCGCAGCAACACCAGGCCAGTCTCAGAATGACCCCTGGATTGACAAATACAGGCCCAATGTTCTGGTAGGTCACGCAGTAAAGATGAAGTTTTGTAATGTATTTCTTAGAGCTCATCTCAAGCTGTGACTTATTTTTTTTAGTTGGAAATATTTCACTTTTTAATTCTAATTTTAACCCATAATATTTCTGTACTTGATAATGAATAGGGAATAGTGATGAGCGAATATACCGTACTCATTACTTGAGATTTCTCGAGCACGCTCGGGTGTTCTCCAAGTATTTTTTAGTGCTCGGAGATATAGTTTTTCTTGCCGCAGCTGAATTATTTACATCTCTTAGCCAGGTTGATTACATGTGGGGATTCCCTAGCACCCAGGCAACCCCCACATGTACTTATGCTGGCTAACAGATATAAATAATTCAGCTGCAGCAAGAAAAACTAAATCTCCGAGCACTAAAAAATACTCGGAGGACCCCCGAGCGTGCTCGGGTAATCTCGAGTAACGAGTATATTCGCTCATTACTAATAGGGCATGATATGTAGAATATGGTTCTGGCAGAATCCTGGAAATTAACTACAGGGTTGTTCTCATGAAAAGATTTTAAATAACATCTGATGCGGTTTTGTGGACGCTCTCATTAAAGTGTTATTCCCATCTCCGTCTTTCATGGCTTATATGGGGCTTATGGAAATAATATAACAATGTGAACTGTTGGCATAACTCACGGGCTGCGGTACACGTAGCTTAATTTATGGAGTGTTCATAACTCTGCTTTTGGTGGCCAACACCAAGGAGCAGTTGTTCCCATAACGGCCATGAAAGACGGAGGTGGGAATAACCCTTTAGCCTCTTATAGTCACTTGTTATCATCAGGTCTGGCCAAACAGCTTCCTGGCCACTCTGTAATATTAAATGTTAGTCATTCTGTATAATGGCTAGCCATATAATACATTGATGGTCTGTTATTATAAGGGCGCTGCAGTCTCACAGGAGGGTCCAAATGGAACCCACTACTCCAGTGTGTATACCTTTTTAAAGGGACTTTGTCAGCAGGTTTTTCCTATGTAATCTGACAATGAGGAGTATGAAAGAGACCATGATTACAACGATGTGTCACTTGGTGGTCTACATGCTGTAATCCCTGTTTTTCAGCTGCACATCTAGTAGTGTTCTGTATAACCCCTCATATGCTTCTTGCAGCTTTCTGTGTACACTGTATATTAACAGAAAGCTGCCAATCAGTGATGGGGGTGGGGTTATACAGAGGAGTTGACTAGGAGGCACAAGACACCTAGTCCTGTATTGATAATCTGCTGATAAAACACTGATTTTATTGAAACCGCAACACACATTCTAGCAAGTAGCAGATCACTGTAATCAGGTTAAGTAAATAAGGCAGCACACTGCAGCGCTAGAACATACAAACTTGAAAAACGAAATTTGAACTGCATTACTGCATTAGAAATATGAAAAATGAACGCTCTCATTTTTCATATTTCTAATGCAGTTCAAATTTTGTTTTTCAAGTTTGTATGTTCTAGCGCTGCAGTGTGCTGCCTTATTTACTTAACTATATACGAGTTGGCGACTCTAGGTTCAGCACCTGTTCACACTGAGTCTATGTTTGGATGTGACGGTCAGGTTTTTGAAATGCACTGTAATCAGGGTCTCAGCCCTAACATCATGCTGCTCTCAAATTCCATAGCAAAAAAAATGTCTAAGTCTCTTAAATAAGACATATGAAAAGGTGACAACCCCTTTAATGCTTATGGATGTTCCCAATAAGTACCGCGATTCTTAATTTATATGGACATCATCCGGGATTTTCATGAAAGCACTGTACACTTTTTGCAGACAGAGCTGGCTGTACATAAGAAGAAAGTGGAGGAAGTTGAAACTTGGCTAAGAGCACACTGTGACAAAAAACAGGTCAGTCTGCTTATTATACAGTACTGATGTGTACTGGTTTTCCATAGCTGCCGTTTATTACTTGTGTAAAGGACGGGAAATAAATGGCTGATTGCAGATCATTAGAGTGGCGGTCTTGAGCATGACCGCTGTGAGTGGAGCAGGAATTAAGCATTTGTCATGCCCCTCCATTTGAATTCCTCCTCACAGCGCAAATGCAGAGGACCCCCTTTCTAGTTATCATTGGAGCCCTCAGAGGTCGGACCTTCATCACCCTTTCTTTATCGCTAACGCATCTGCATGTCTTCACAGGGCGGGTCTATTTTGCTGCTGACTGGCCCTCCTGGGTGTGGAAAGACTGCAACCATCCTAGTGCTTGCCAAAGAGATGGGCATCCAAGTCCAGGAGTGGATCAACCCTTTAATGCAAGAATATAAACAGGATGAGCCACCAGTCATTTTTGACCGAGGTAATTAAAAATATATTTAAAAGAAAAAGAAAAAAAAAAGCAAAAACCAAAATGTAGATTTTTAATGTTGCAATCACAGCGCCACTTACAGGGAAAAATGGGTCTGATTGTGTGAAAACTGTCAAAATGGGTGTTGCGCCAGGGTTAGTTATTCACAGCATTGGTCACAGGGCCAGGCCACTAATGATCAGCAATTGCGGCCTAGAATATGTTGGCGATATAAAAATGCAAGTTGTCATATCATTTCTGCCTTCTCTTATAGATGCCTATATGTGTAATTTGTCATGCAGCTTTTCAATATTGGAGGCACACACTTTGTTACATTTATTTTTTTTTATAGATTTTTTTAAAGTTATTCTTTCATATCAGGATCTATATTAAAAAAAAAAAAAATCATTCAGTTTTCACATTGGTCATAAATTCTCATATTGGAGTGCTTTCACATTGCGTTTTGTTACACGCTCATTTGTTCTGTCAGAGCTTACGTCCAAACCCCACCTGCAAAATGGGATTCGAGCATATGCACCAACGGGGCCATAGATTGTAATGGTGCCATCAGAATTAACATGTAATCTCACATGCATAATTTTTAGGCAAATACGACTACTGGAGGCGGACACCTAGACATAGTAGATGGCATCTGAGTGTCTGCAGGGGCATACAAATATACATAGCAGAAGTTCTCATTCCTCCCCCCCCCCCCCCCAATGAAAAAAAACCCTTAATGTTCAGCGTGGTCACAGAAGAGCATATCTAACAACTTTGCAGCCCTTACAAAGTCATTTCCTCCTATTGAACCAATAGCCCATGTATTGCACTTTCATTACCCCCATAAAGTATGATGCAAACTCTGTTGTGTGTTCCACCCTGCCGAAGCAAAGTATGATAACCCCACTGTACCCTCCACACACACTGTATGATGACCCTACTGTACCCCCCTCCCCTTCAACCCTCCCTCTGCAAAGTGTGGCGACGCTAACACAGTTTGATGCCCCAACTCTGATTGCTCATTGCATAATGGCCCCCACTTGAGCTCTGAATAGTATAATGCCCTCCAAACCACATACTGCCCCCTCCACAGCTCTCTACGCAGTATTATGAACCCCTGCAAAAATCTTCACACTGTATAATGACTTACATGCGGTATAATGGCCCCCACATAGCCCGGAAAATAATATAATGCTCCCCCCAGATAGACCTGCAAAAAGTATAATGTCGCCCCACATAGTCCTCCATACACTATCATGAATACTGTATAGTCTTCCATATAGTATTATGGGCACCACATAGTCCTCCATATCGTATTATAGGCACCACATAGTCCTCCATATGGTATTATGGGCACCACATACAAACAGTATAATGCCATCCTCACATAGTCCTGCAAACAGAATAATGCCCCCCACACAGTCTTGCAAACAGTATGATGTCCCCCCTCACACAGTCCTAAAAAAAAAAACATTATAGTGGCCCCCTCATAACCCTCCATATGGTGTTATTTGCACCACATAGCCCTCCATATGATGTTATCGGCACCACATAGCCCTCAATATGGTGTTATCGGCACCACATAGCCCTCAATATGGTGTTATCGGCACCACATAGCCCTCAATATGATGTTATGGGTACCACATAGCCCTCCATATATGGTCTTATGGACAACGCATAGCCCTCCATATATGATCTTATGGACAACGCATAGCCCTCCATATATGGTCTTATGGACAACACATAGCCCTCAATATGTGGTCTTATGAACACCGCATAACCCTCAATAGGTTGTCTTTTGGACACTGCATAGCCCTCACTAGGTGGTCTTATGGACACCGCATAGCCCTCAATAGGTGGTCTTATGGACACCGCATAACCCTCAATAGGTGGTCTTATGGACACCGCATAGCCATCAATAGGTGGTCTTATGGACACCGCATAGCCCTCAATAGGTGGTCTTATGGACACCGCATAGCCCTCAATAGGTGGTCTTATGGATACCGCATAGCCCTCAATAGGTGGTCTTATGGACACCGCATAGCCCTCAATAGGTGGTCTTATGGACACCGCATAGCCCTCAATAGGTGGTCTTATGGACACCGCATAGCCCTCAATAGGTGGTCTTATGGACACCGCATAGCCCTCAATAGGTGGTCTTATGGACACCGCATAGCCCTCAATAGGTGGTCTTATGGACACAGCATAGCCCTCAATAGGTGGTCTTATGGACACCGCATAGCCCTACATACAGTATGTCACCCACACCCTTCCACTGAGTATGATGGCCCCAATACAACCAACCATACTGTATAGTGGCCACCCATCAAAATGGTATAATGGTCCCCACTCCCTACACAGTATTATGGCCCTCACAAAAACCTTCACACTGTATAAAAGCTTACATGCACTATAATTTCCAACCACATAGTCCTGCAAACAGTATAATGTTCCCCACTCAAATAATCCTACAAGCAGTATGACACTCCCTCACATAGTCCTGCAAACAGTATAATGCCCCCTCTCACACAGTCCTAAAAAACAGTATAATTGCCCCCTCATAGCTGGAAGGTCATGAGTATTGTGGGCATGCCCATTTATGTGTAGGATGAGGAAGGAGGAGGTAAGCTTGAACAAGCTAATCATGTCCCGCCTTAGGGTATGTGCACACGTATTCTGGAAGGCTGTGGATTTTTCCACAGCGGATTTGGAAAAACCGCAGTGCAAAACCGCTGCGGTTATGCCTGCGGATTTTTCGTGGTTTCTACTGCGGATTCCGCTGCGGCTTTACACCTGCAGTTTTCTATTGGAGCAGGTGTAAAACCGCAGCGGAATCCGCACAATGCATTGACATGCTGCGGAATGTAAACCGCTGCGTTTCCGTGTGTTTTTTTTTTTCCACAGCATGTGCACTGCGGATTTCGTTTTCCATAGGTTAACATAGTACTGTAAACTCATGGGGAAACTGCTGCGGATCCGCAGCTGCGGAAATGCTGCGGATCCGCAGCAAAATCTGCAGCGTGTGCACATACCCTTAGGGTATGTTCCCACAGTCAATAAACATGGTGGGTTGGACACTGCGTACATCCGCAGCATCCAACCCGCAGCGGCCAGATGTTAAAGCATAGTGGATGGGATTTCAAGAAATCTCATGTCCACTATGCGTGCACGAACGCCTCTGGCTTCCCTGTGGAGACGGACCTGTGGTGCGTCTTTCCGGACCGCAGCATGTCTATTTGTCTTGCGGGGATGCTCAGTCTCCAAGATAAATTTCACCCGTACAATGTATTGGACGTGGTGATTCTCCACGGTTCAATGAACACATGCAGGATTACCTGTTTTCAAAAGCCGGCAGAGCTTTGGACGGAGCGGACGTGCTGCATCCAAAGCGCTGTCTAATACTGACCGTGGGAACATACCCTTAGATGCTTGTCCTTAAGATTAAATAAATGTACCATAATTGTTATAATCTTTCCTCATAAGTAAAATCATCCTTGCTCTTATCAGTTTGGTAGCTGTTCTTTGAACCTTTTCTAACTCGAGGGCATTCTTTTTATGAACTGGTTCACAGAACTTAACTACTTATTCCAGATGGATCCATCATTTGTTATGTATTAGTATTACTTCCCTGTCCTACAAGTTCTTTCCTCTTTTATTACCTGACAATATTCTACTGACCTTAGGAGCTACTGATTGACATTACAAGCAGCTATTTAGTTTGTGATCTACTAGTACACCAAGATCCTTTTCTACAAGTAACTCCTAGTTTTACTCCCCCTAGTATGTATGTTTGCCTTTTATTAGTGCCCAGGTGCATACCTTTTAGATTTCTCCACTTTTAATCTCCTCTTCCACACGGATGCTGAAACGTCAAATTTGTACATGTATAACCATTCTCCATAGACTGCCAGCCTTCTGGTTCCCTTCCTGCTATAATGTCCCCCATCCTGAGCCACATTCTGTCATAATATCCCTATCATGGCTCCCTTCCAGTAATAATGTCCCCCGTCCTGGCCTCTTCCAGTAATAATGTCCCCATCCTGGTGTAATAGCCCTTTCCAGTAATATACAGTTGTGGCCAAAAGTATTGACACCCCTGCAATTCTGTCAGATAACACTGTTTCTTCCTGAAAATTATTGCAAACACAAATTCTTTGTTGTTATCTTAATTTAATGTGTCTTAAATGGAAAAAACACAAAAAGAATTGTCCTAAAGCCAAATTGGATATAATTCCACACCAAACATAAAAAAGGGGGTGGACAAAAGTATTGGCACTGTTTGAAAAATCATGTGATGCTTCTCTACTTTGTGTAATTAACAGCACCTGTAACTTACCTGTGGCACCTAACATGTGTTGGCAATAACTAAATCACACTTGCAGCCAGTTGACATGAATTAAAGTTGACCCAACCTCTGTCCTGTGTCCTTGTGTGTACCACATTGAGCATGGAGAAAAGAAAGACCAAATAACTGTCTGAGGACTTGAGAAACCAAATTGTGAGGAAGCATGAGCAATCTCAAGGCTACAAGTCCATCTCCAAAGACCTGAATGTTCCTGTGTCTACCGTGTGCAGTGTCATCAAGAAGTTTAAAGCCCATGGCACTGTGGCTAACCTCCCTAGATGTGGACAGAAAAGAAAAATTGACAAGCGATTTCAACGCAAGATTGTGCGGATGTTGGATAAAGAACCTCGACTAACATCCAAACAAGTTCAAGCTGCCCTGCAGTCCGAGGGTACAACAGTGTCAACTCGTACTATCCGTCGGCGTCTGAATGAAAAGGGACTGTATGGTAGGAGACCCAGGAAGACCCCACTTCTTACCCCGAGACATAAAAAAGCCAGGCTGGAGTTTGCCAAAACTTACCTGAAAAAGCTTAAAACGTTTTGGAAGAATGTTCTCTGGTCAGATGAGACAAAAGTAGAGCTTTTTGGGCAAAGGCATCAACATAGAGTTTACAGGAGAAAAAAAGAGGCATTCAAAGAAAAGAACACGGTCCCCACAGTCAAACATGGCGGAGGTTCCCTGATGTTTTGGGGTTGCTTTGCTGCCTCTGGCACTGCACTGCTTGACCGTGTGCATGGCATTATGAAGTCTGAAGACTACCAACAAATTTTGCAGCATAATGTAGGGCCCAGTGTGAAAAAGCTGGGTCTCCCTCAAAGGTCATGGGTCTTCCAGCAGGACAATGACCCAAAACACACTTCAAAAAGCACTAGAAAATGGTTTTAGAGAAAGCACTGGATACTTCTAAGGTGGCCAGCAATGAGTCCAGACCTGAATCCCATAGAACACCTGTGGAAAGATCTAAAAATGGCAGTTTGGAGAAGGCACCCTTCAAATATCGGGGACCTGGAGCAGTTTGCCAAAGAATGGTCTAAAATTCCAGCATAGCATTGTAAGAAACTCATTGATGGTTACCGGAAGCAGTTGGTCGCAGTTATTTTGGCTAAAGGTTGTGCAACCAGGTATTAGGCTGAGGGTGCCAATACTTTTGTGTGGCCCATTTTTGGAGTTTTGAGTGAAATGATCAATGTTTTGCTTTTTGCTTCATTCTCTTTTGTGTTTTTTCATTTAAGACAAATTAAATGAAAATAAGAATACCAAAGAATTTGTGATTGCAATCATTTTCAGGAAGAAACTGAGTATTATCTGACAGAATTGCAGGGGTGTCAATACTTTTGGCCACAACTGTATGTCCCTCATTCATGGCCCCTTTGAGTAATAATGTCCCCTATCCTGACCCCTTTCAGTATTATATAACCCCCATCTTGTGGCCCTTCCCAGTATAATGTCCAGGTCCTAGGCCCATCCTGTGATAATGCTTCTGGTTCTGCCGATGTTCTCTAACACAGACAAAAAATATATTTTTCCTTCGCCTCATTCGGGGACACACAGACCATGGGTGTATGCTGCTGCCACTAGGAGGCTGACACTAAGTTAACACAAAAAAAAGTTAGCTCCTCTTCTGCAGTATACACCCTCATGCTGGCTCCCAGAGAACCAGTTCTTGCTTAGTATCCGTAGGAGGCATACAGGTCTGGTCTTCAGACTGAAAGATCTTTATTATTTTTACATTTTATTTTTACCAATTTTTCCAAGTGGAATGAAGGGGTGACAGATCCTTTCAAGGTTCCGATATTCCCCGAACCATCAACAGGCGAGCACGGAGAGTGTCGCCTCTCCATATCTTGTCCTGCGACGTGGGATGCCAAGCCAGGGGTGAATTTTTTCTAGGGCACCGATCTCCCCACACACCTAACAGACAAGTAAATGGAGTGTCGCCTCCACGTATCTTCTTCCGCACAGCTCGAGAAGCGCCTCTGAGATCTCAGGGGATCATACACTAACTGCCATCCGGAAGGACGGAAAGGTCCCGGCAGCAAGTGTATTCAGCGCAGGGTCCACGCAGTTGGAGAAACGCAGGAGGAGCGGGGACACAGACCTTGGTAAGGGAGCACTGTATTATACATCCTCCTCCCAGCTGTAACCCCTTTTTTTTGCTCAGCAGTATCTTCTCCGCAGCCCTTATTATTATAGGGCCACATTGAAGGGTACATAATGTCCCAGCCTAGGGCCACATTGAAGGGTACATAATGTCCCAGCCTAAGGCATCTAAAAAGTCTAACAAGACTATGACTATATTTTTTTACTTCTTGCTCCTCCTGCCAGTCTGCATTTCCTAAGGCTCAGAGTTTGCCGCTCTGCAATGCCTGTGACCCCAACTGCGCTCAGGAGTTATCCGCCGCCACCGAGCCCAGTGTACCTAGTCCCCCTGAGTGGGCTTCATCACTGTCTTAGTCCATTGCTTCACTGGCAAAAGCGATTGAATCCCGCCGTGATCCTTCGGAGGACCAGAGCGTTTGCAGGACTGATGTAAATGGTTCCTCCCCAAGCCGGGAGCAGTCGGTTAGCAGGGGCTGAAAGCACTCTAGAAGCCGTCAGGCACCTAGAAAACGGATCCGTAGCACGTCACCTGAGCAGACACATGCCTTGTCGCTTCAGAGCTCTGTTTCTCGCTCTACCACTCCAGAGGTGAGTAGCGAGCACAAATCTGAGTGTGAATCTGATGGTTCCTTAGATCCAGATTCGCCAGATTTTCAGAAAACAGTGGATTCGCTGATTGAGGCTGTCAACCACGCTTTAAAGGTTGAGAAAAGTTCCGGCTCCACTTCGGATTAAACAGTGTCCTTGAAGAGGACTAAACGCTCTCATAAGGCTGTTTATCCTGAATTTAGAGCCATAGTTAATATGCACAGAGAACGCCCGGATAAACGCTTCCCAGGACAAATGCCTCTTGAGGTAAAGTATCCTTTTTCAGCTGATCTGAAGAAAGATTGGGCTCAATCTCTGGTGGTAGATTCCCCAGTATCCCGCCTAGCATCCAAAACTCTCCTGTCCATGTCGAATGGCTCATCCATCAAAAATCTCACAGACCGTCAGATAGAAAGTTTGGCTCGCTCTGTCTTTGAAGCCTCAGGTTCGGCTCTCTGTACATCATTTGCCACAGCTGGGTAGTTAAGGCAATAATTTTCTGGTCAAAAACCTTAGCTACTTCACTTCGCAGCTGTAACCTTCCTCCAGAGGCGGCGCACCTTGCGAACCAAATTTCCCGAGCAGGCGATTACCTGGTACATGCATCCTTGGATGCTGTCTGTTGTGCTGCTCAGTCAGCCCTTTTGTGTCTGACACCCCGTACCCAGTGACTGTACTCCTTGGGCTCATCTTTTAAAGATGGAGTCAGGAGTTCCTACTGAGCTCTTACTATGCTGTGCTCAGCCTGCTATGCGGTGCTAACCCCGTCTGGTCCAGGTCCAGTACGGCGGTGCTTGCACCATCACGCTTGAGTTCCTTCCTAGGTCCGATGCCCGGAGCCTGATGGCCGTAGCTTGGGACTTGAAGATCACCGCTACCTGGTCCTGTGCCATCTGAGTCCCAGCCTGTGTCCGATGTCCTGATGCCCTGGGCTGCCACGCCAGTGTCCCAGATGTCTTTCCTGTGTCCGGTGACCTGATGTCCTGCCTGTGTCCTGAGGTCCACCCTGTGACGACGTCCTTCTGGGATCGGTGTCTGATGTTCTCCTGATGAGCCTGTGCTACGCCTGAGGCCTGAGAGAGAGGCCATTCTAGTAAGCTTGTGCCAGATGACCCTGGACTGCATCAACCCGTGCCAGATGATCCTGGACTGCATCAACACTGCCTTCGTCTGTTCTCCTGAGACGTGTGCCCTTCCTAGACGTGTGGAATCGGGATCCTGACATCATTATGTTTTGTTATGTACTGTGCTTTCATTTAAGTAAACTTTGTTTCTTCATACCTGAAGTTGTGTGGTGTAGTCTAGTTCTGCATATCGACATCTTGTTCACATGCTCAGCTGCCACAGACCCTGCTCGCTGTCCTTCTGACCCTATTTGTTTGTATAGAAGCCTTATCTGAGCATGCTGTAATCTTGGCAATGTACAGGGAAGAGAAAGAGGTGAGCTGCAACCTTACCTCCATTATGTACATTGTGGTACCTGTCATTATAATCCTGCCTGTGATGACAGTCAGATTGCTGAAAAGTCTTTTATGCAGAACAGGAAGCATGAGTCTAGTTTAAGTGCTATTGGCTAATGTGAAAATTAAAAAAAAAAATAACATGATCAAAAATAAAAAATATATATATTTAAAGGGAACCTGTCATGTCCAATAAGTTATTAACCTGCAGATATAGTGTTAATCTGTGGGTTAGTACCGTTATGAAGATGACCAGTGCTGAGACTGCAGCACTGTACAAATTACATTTTTATTTCTCCAGGGAGCCGCTGGCTGTCAGTCATGTTGGCGAGGCTAGTCATCACTTGCTTTATGGAGAGCGGTGGCTGTAACCACGCTCCGGCATTTGGATTGACAGTCTGTTAAGCAGGGAATCAGTGCTGAGAGTACATTTTGGTTATTATTTCCTATTAATAGGTGTTTTTAATTATGGGGTTGATAGTATACATTTGTCCAAGTTACAAAAGATCCTTTACGTCTATAGGTTCCTTTTGTTAATCAAATTAATTAAAACATTGGCTTGTAACATAAATGTTTTGTGTCTGTTTCCATTTTCTCCTCTAGATATGGGGTTCCAGATTTTCACCAGTCAGTCTCAGTCCGCTCTTTTTCAGGATTTTCTTTTAAGGGCTAACAAATACAACAAACTTCTGATGATGGGAGAGTCACCCTCTACTGACAGAAAACTCATCATCATCGACGTAAGTCCTAAAATAAAGTCAATATAAACTGCTAATCACCAAAGCTTGCCTACGTATAGAAGGGGAAAGAAATCTGTCTACAAACGGTTAATTGCGAGGGATTTAATCATACTTTGCATACAGATTAGAAATAAAAGTAAAATAACACCACACTGGAGAATTTTAAAGGGCATTGACGCCATGTTGGTACATTTTATTATTGTTTATTTGCTTCGTAATTGCAAAATTTAAGAACATTTTTGAATAGCTTTTATTTAAGTTTCCTACCATTCTGATGCTACAAAATCAACTCCTTCACATATCTGATGGTGGCGCATGTTGTTGAGTCTGCTTTGGTTGCTTTTCCCATCCCTCCTCTGAGCTAAGGATATAATTTGGAAGGACAGAGGCTGTATATTACAAGAAATTCACATGTCAGTAAGTAGGAAATAGAGCAGTGAATACACAAGATGAGTATCTATGCAGAGAACGGAGAGTTTCATGCACTCTAACATTAGTGTCAAGCAGAACTGGAGAGGTGAGATCCCTCAAGGGCTGTATAAAGGGAAATCGGTACAGGAATGAAGCTGTGCCATTACTGTACAAAAGCTCTGAGGATGGCAAACCTCATATCCAGCATACATTACTGGCAGGCATATGTAAAAAGTCTGAATCTATGAGTGAGTGAAGAATATGAAGTTTTACATTGAAACATAGTAGACCTATTTTATTAATTTATTTTTTTAAATCACAGTAAACCAGCAATGTATGTACAAATCCTCACGCTTTGTCAGTGGTGTCCATTAGTGAATGTGTCCTCAAGTGGTAAATTGCACAGAGTAATACAGACCAAATGTGTATTCATTACATACAATTAAGCAAATATCAATTTATATATATATATATATATTTTTTTAACTTTGTTTCAGGATATGCCCAACCAATTTTATAGGGACCCTTCAAGTCTTCATGATATTCTCAGGTAAGTTAGAATATAAACTGTGTGCTCTTTTCCTGTATATTCATGTATCTCGCTGAGTTAAACTCATTTTTTTTCTCATTCCACTGCAGGAAATTTGTAAAGACTGGTCGCTGCCCCCTAGTGTTCATAATATCAGACAGTCTGAGTGGTGACAGCCATCAAAGGCGACTGTTCCCGAAGGAAATCCAGGATGACTTGTGTGTTTGCAATATCAGGTGAAAGCATTCTTTATTCTGACATATCACTTTATCTCCACCTAAAATATTGCCAAATATTAACCCCTTCATGACCTTGGGATTTTCCGTTTTTCCGTGTTCGTTTTTCGCTCCCCTCCTTCCCAGGTCAATATGGCCATGTGAGGGCTTATTTTTCGCGAAACAAGTTGTACTTTTGAACGACATCATTGGTTATAGCATGTTGTGTACTAGAAAAAGGGAAAAAAATTCCAAGTGCGGTGAAACTGCAATAAAAGTGTAGTCCCATGCGTGTTTTTTGTTTGACTTTTTTGCTAGGTTCACTAAATGCTAAAACTGACCTGCCATTGTGAGTTTCCAGGTCATTACGAGTTCATAGACACCAAACATGTCTAGGCTATTTGTCTAAGTGGTGAAAAACAATTCAAAACTTTGCTAAAAAAAAGAAATTGTTCCATTTTCCGATACTCGTAGCGTCTTCATTTTTCGTGATCTGGGGTCAGGATAGGGCTTATTTTTTGCGTACCGAGCTGATGTTTTTAGTGATTCCATTTTGGTGCAGATATGTTCTTTTAATCGCCTGGTATTGCATTTTAATGCAATGTCGCGGCGACCAAAAAAACGTAATTTTGGTGTTTCAAATTTTTTTTCTTGCTACGCCGTTTAGAGATCAGGTCAATCCTTTTTTTAGTGATAGATCGGGCGATTCTGAACGCGACGATACCAAATATGTGTATGTTTGATGTTTTTTATTGTTTTATTTTGAATGGGGCAAAAGGGGGGGTGATTTAAAATTAAATATATTTTTTATTTATTTCATATTTTTTTTTAAACTTTTTTTTTAAATTTTTGCCATGATTCAATAGCCGCTATGGGAGGCTAGAAGCTGGCATAGCCTGATTGGCTCAGCTACATAGCAGCGATCATCAGATAGTGGCCCGATTCTAACGCATCGGGTATTCTAGAATATGCATGTCCCCGTAGTATATGGACAATGATGATTCCAGAATTCGCGGCAGATTGTGCCCGTCGCTGATTGGTCGAGGCAACCTTTATGACATCATCGTCGCCATGGCAACCATTATGACATCTACGTCGATACTGTGCCCATCGCTGAATCAGAAACGTGGGATTTCTACGTCCTTTATGACATCATTGTCGCTGTGCCCGTCGCTGATTGGTCGAGACCTGGCAGCCTCGACCAATCAGACGCGGGATTTCTACGTCGATACTGTGCCCGTCGCTGATTGGTCGAGGCCTGGCGGCCTCGACCAATCAGAGACGCTGTATTTCCAGGACAGACAGAAAGACAGACAGACGGAAAAACCCTTAGACAATTATATATATAGACAGTGTCAGACTGTGGTGTCTGATGCCCACAGGAAGAATTGACCCCAAGGGCCCACAGAGTAGGTACAGTGGCATGTAAAAGTGTGTGTGTGTGTGTGTGTATGTATCACTTAGCGGTCTCGCGAGACCGCTAAGTCTTCTGGGTAATTTCGCAATGTATCTCTGGGAACGGAAGCTGGCGGCAGGCGCGAGCGCATCGTCGGACTACAGAAGGTGAGAATAGCAGGTTTTTTTTGGTTTTTTTTTTTAAATTATTTTTAACATTGGATCTTTTTACTATTGATGCTGCCTAGGCAGCATCAATAGTAAAAACTTGGTCACACAGGGTTGAGCGGTGACTGGAAGGGAGTATGGAGCGGGCGCCGGGCACTGACTGCAGGGGAGTAGGGAGGGACTAATCGGACTGTGGCCGTCGCTGATTGGTTGCGGCAGCCATGACAGGCAGCTGGCGAGACCAATCAGCGATTTGCATTTCCATGACACAGAGGCCGCAACCAATGAATATCCGAGCCAGACAGAAGGACAGACGGAAGTGACCCTTAGACAATTATATAGTAGATATAAGGGTCACTTCCGTCTTTCTGTCTGTCCCGGAAATCTCGCGTCGCTGATTGGTCGCGACAAATCAGCGATGGGCACAGTTCTGCCGAGAATTAGTCCCTCCCTACTTCCGTCCAGTCAGTGCCCGGCACCCGCTCCATACTCCCCTCCAGTCAGCGCTCACACAGGGTTAATGACAGCGTTAATGGACGGCGTTATGCCGCAGCTAACGCACTCCGTTACAACTGCTATTAACCCTGTGTGACCCACTTTTTACTATTGATGCTGCCTATGCAGCATTAATAGTAAAAAGATCTAATGTTTAAAAATATTTCAAAAAATAAAAAATCATTATATACTCCCCTTCTGTCGGCCCCCCGGATACAGCCCAGGCCTTTCCCGCTCCTCGCGACGGTCTGGTCCATGCATTGTGGTCTCACGAGTTGATGACGTGCGGTCTCACGAGACCGCTACGTCATCATCTCGCGAGATTGGAATGCACTCTTGGGAGCGTCAGGCACAGTCTGGCCGCGAAATGTCCGCTCCCTACAATCGGTGACATTGGCGCGGGATTTAAATCCCGCTTCGCTGATTGCTCGCGGTCAGCCAGCGCGAGCAATTGGTGACATTGGCGCGGGATCTAATGTTAAAAAAAAATTTAAAAAATGAAAAAGCATTGTATACAATAACTTAATAGGGGTGCCCAAACTTTTTCATATAACTGTACATTACGTGGCTGAGCAATATATTACGTGGCTGAGCAATATACTACGTGGGCTGTGCTACATACTACGTGGCTGTGCAATAAACTACGTGGCTGGGCAATATACTACGTGGCAATTTGAACTTTGCTTTGCTAATTGCTCGCGGCCGGCTGAATCCTGTGTGTAAATTGCATATATATTTCATATATTTTCATCCATTCTTCCTTGGAAAATTCTTCCAGTTGTGTGAGATTCCTGGGTCGGATGTGCGTAGGTCCGATTTGTTTTTAAATGTTTGTCTTTCCCTTTCTTGCTTTTGTATATGGTGGATTGTTATATTATAATAAAATTTATTAGGTTGATCCCACTGTGTGCATATTCCTTTTTTTCTTTTGTTTTATTTGTATCCTATATATGCATGTGGTTGATCCCCTTAGTATTGATTTGAGTGCGGTGCCCGCCTTTCTGTGTTTTTGCAGATTCCTGGGTCGTCTTGCATGCACTGCTATTTTGAGGTCTAGCCACAAATTTTCAATGATGTTCAGATCAGGGGTCTGCGAGGGCCATTGTAAAACCTTCAGCTTGTGCCATTTGAGGTAGTCTAATGTGGATTTTTCACTTGTGTTTAGGTTTATTACCCATTTGTAGAAGCCATATGTTTCCATCAACAATTACCGTATTTTTCGGACTATAAGACGCACTTTTCACCCCAGTGTAGCAGCAGCAGGAGCCGGGCGATTCTGCGGCAGTCCCAGTCCTATGCTGCAGGGTGATGATCACACTCTCTTCCCAGGCTGGTGCGGCAGGTTCGGTGGTGCCCAGTGGCACGTGGGGGCTCCGCCGGCATTTTGTGAATGCCCGGAGGCCCCCGCACATCCATTGCTGCGATGTGGTGGCCTCCAAGAAAATGGCGGCTGGGGGCGGCACATGCTCAGATTGAGATCTCGTCAACGAGATCTCATCCCAAGATCTCGGGAGACGAGATCTCAATCTGCTGCAATGCGATGGCCGCCGGGGACAGCACATGCTCAGATTGAGATCTCGGCAACGAGATCTCGGCAACGAGATCTCAATCTGAGCAAGCGCCTCCCCCGGCGGCCATTTTCCTGGAAGCCATTGCATCGCAGCAATGGATGTGCGGGGGCACCACAAAGCACCACCGAACCTGCCACACCAGTCTGGGGTGGGAGTCATCACCGGACCACCGAACACCCACGCTCCACCAGCGCTGCCGATTTCCTCCCGAGTAAGCTGAATTCGGACTGCAAGACGGACCCCCATTTGACACATTAATTTTTTTTCCCCTATTTCCTTCTGAAAATTTGGGGTGCATCTTATGGTCCGGTGCGTCTTATAGTCCAAAAAATACGGTGGCTGAAATTTAATTGAATTGAAATCTAATTTTGTAGTGATTTCCTTTATTATGTATATACTAGATTGTGGCCCGATTCTAACGCATCGGGTATTCTAGAATATGCATGTCCCCGTAGTATATGGACAATGATGATTCCAGAATTCGCCGCAGACTGTGCCCGTCGCTGATTGGTCGAGGCAACCTTTATGACATCGTCGCCATGGCAACCATTATGACATCTACGTCGATACTGTGCCCGTCGCTGAATCAGAAACGTGGGATTTCTACGTCCTTTATGACATCATCGTCGCTGTGCCCGTTGCTGATTGGTCGAGGCCTGGCGGCCTCGACCAATCAGACGCGGGATGTCTACGTCCTTTATGACATCATCGTCGCTGGCGGCCTCGACCAATCAGACGCGGGATGTCTACGTCCTTTATGACATCATCGTCGCTGGCGGCCTCGACCAATCAGAGACGCGGGATTTCCAGGACAGACAGACAGAAAGACAGACAGACGGAAAAACCCTTAGACAATTATATATATAGACCAGGAGGACTGATCAATATAGAAGTGTCAGGAGGACTGATCAATATAGAAGTGTCGGACTGATCAATATAGAAGTGTCAGGAGGACTGATCAATATAGAGGTGTCAGGAGGACTGATCAATATAGAAGTGTCAGGAGGACTGATCAATATAGAGGTATCAGGAGGAATGATCAATACAGAAGTGTCAGGAGGAATGATCAATATAGAAGTGTCAGGAGGATTTATCAATATAGAGGTGTCAGGAGGAATGATCAATACAGAAGTGTCAGGAGGACTGATCAATATAGAAGTGTCAGGAGGACTGATCAATATAGAGGTATCAGGAGGACTGATCAATATAGAGGTGTCAGGAGGACTGATCAATATAGAAGTGTCAGGAGGATTTATCAATATAGAGGTGTCAGGAGGACTGATCAATATAGAAGTGTCAGGAGGACTGATCAATATAGAAGTGTCAGGAGGACTGATCAATATAGAAGTGTCAGGAGGACTGATCAATATAGAGGTGTCAGGAGGACTGATCAATATAGAATGTCAGGAGGAATGATCAATATAGAAGTGTCAGGAGGACTGATCAATATAGAGGTGTCAGGAGGACTGATCAATATAGAATGTCAGGAGGACTGATCAATATAGAAGTGTCAGGAGGACTGATCAATATAGAGGTGTCAGGAGGACTGATCAATATAGAGGTGTCAGGAGGACTGATCAATATAGAAGTGTCAGGAGGACTGATCAATATAGAGGTATCAGGAGGACTGATCAATATAGAGGTGTCAGGAGGACTGATCAATATAGAGGTGTCAGGAGGACTGATCAATATAGAAGTGTCAGGAGGACTGATCAATATAGAAGTGTCAGGAGGACTGATCAATATAGAAGTGTCAGGAGGACTGATCAATATAGAAGTGTCAGGAGGACTGATCAATATAGAGGTGTCAGGAGGACTGATCAATATAGAAGTGTCAGGAGGACTGATCAATATAGAAGTGTCAGGAGGACTGATCAATATAGAGGTGTCAGGAGGACTGATCAATATAGAGGTATCAGGAGGACTGATCAATATAGAGGTATCAGGAGGACTGATCAATATAGAAGTGTCAGGAGGACTGATCAATATAGAAGTGTCAGGAGGACTGATCAATATAGAGGTGTCAGGAGGACTGATCAATATAGAGGTGTCAGGAGGACTGATCAATATAGAATGTCAGGAGGACTGATCAATATAGAAGTGTCAGGAGGACTGATCAATATAGAGGTATCAGGAGGACTGATCAATATAGAGGTGTCAGGAGGACTGATCAATATAGAGGTATCAGGAGGACTGATCAATATAGAGGTGTCAGGAGGACTGATCAATATAGAGGTGTCAGGAGGACTGATCAATATAGAAGTGTCAGGAGGACTGATCAATATAGAAGTGTCAGGAGGACTGATCAATATAGAAGTGTCAGGAGGACTGATCAATATAGAAGTATCAGGAGGACTGATCAATATAGAAGTATCAGGAGGACTGATCAATATAGAAGTGTCAGGAGGACTGATCAATATAGAAGTGTCAGGAGGACTGATCAATATAGAAGTGTCAGGAGGAATGATCAATATAGAAGTGTCAGGAGGACTGATCAATATAGAAGTGTCAGGAGGAATGATCAATATAGAAGTGTCAGGAGGACTGATCAATATAGAGGTGTCAGGAGGACTGATCAATATAGAGGTGTCAGGAGGACTGATCAATATAGAAGTGTCAGGAGGACTGATCAATATAGAAGTGTCAATCAGAGACACGGGATGTCTACGTCCTTTATGACATCATCGTCGCTGTGCCCGTTGCTGATTGGTCGAGGCCTGGCGGCCTCGACCAATCAGAGAGCCGGGATTTCCAAGACAGACAGACAGACGGAAAAACCCTTAGACAATTATATATATAGATAATGCAATGACGGGAGCATGGGAAAGCTATTTTTCTAATTCAGGCGGCTGATGGACTGGTCTTCTGGCGCTGTGATTAACAAAAATACGCTATGTATGGACTTCCCTATACATAACTAGAGAGGATGGTACGTAACAAGGGACGGTGTTATACAAAACAAGAGGAAACTATGTAACAAAGTATGGCACTATACATACTAATCACCGAATTTCAAATATTAGAGACCCAACTTTTACTATACTTTCACCAAATAGTCCTCAAATCATATAAAACATAACCTTTAATAAATCTCAATAAAATATTTCACAACTTTTACAATCAACACCCCATATTATGATATGGGTCTGCTAATAGGCACATAAGGAAGAGGAATACTTCACCCTAATAGGTTACTATAGTTTCCCTTCCTACCAGCGGAGGTTGGCCCCCTGTACCTGCGCATTGGTGCCCCCTCTCCACATGGACTCTCCCTCCCTTTTCCTAGAAAACCCTATCCAGATAGGGTGCACAGAAATGCAACAATACTACCATATGTAGTAGAATCAGACAGACATGGTACCCTGCTTCTGATATACCATATGGTAAGTGCAATATATCAGAGAGGGAGATAAATAAGGCCCAAAGGCAAAACACCAAAATCATACATCATAAAAAGTTTAGGAATAGGCAGATATCATAATTGTGTATATATATTCCCAAGTCACATCCAAATATTAGTGCAAAAAGCGGTATCCTAGAGACTGCATCATACGTCATCAGTTTGCAAGAACTCTTTAGATAATATACTCTTAATGCACCTTAACCAGATCTCACAATATAGGTGCCAAAATAAATGATTTCCCAGTATATGCACCATAAACAATCATTGTGCAATATGCCATTTGATAATATATTTATATTGCACGTTGCCCACGAATAAAGGAACTTAAAACAAGTTCCAGGTTCCCATACCACACACAGTGGGGGTTAGAAATCCCAGGAAAAAAATTAAGGCGCTAATGCTGCACTCTACAGAGGGATTAAATAATCAAATTGAACCCTCCGTTCATGATATCAGAATGCAATCATTCAAAGGGATTTCATTACCCCATGTGGACCAACAACAAAAAATGGCCAGTATGTACATTTCTCGATGCGTTTCCCTATAGATTGGTTCCTCCGGAGAACATACTGGTATATAAATCCCATAAAAGGGATAAAAGATGGTGAATATCGGCTACTGACACGCATGAATGGCATCATTTCCACGCTGTTGTTCTGATGGTATTTAAACAAGTCTCCTCCCCTTTTATGGGATTTATATACCAGTATGTTCTCCTGAAGAACCAATCTGTAGGAAAACACGTCGAGCCTCAGGATCCCAGCAACAGACCAGATTGCCATCAGTGCTACCGCTCCTCAAGGGCCCCCCTCCACCTCCGGGCCCTTGTTCAGCTGTACTGGCTATATGTCCGCCCCTGGATCTGCTCCCATGCTTAATGATTGGTGAGATAATAATAATCTTTATTTTTATATAGCGCTAACATATTCCGAAGCGCTTTACAGGTTGCACACATTATCGTCGCTGTCCCCATTGGGGCTCACAAATCTAAATTCCCTATCAGTATGTCTTTGGAATGTGGGGGGAAACCGGAGTACCCGGAGGAAACCCACGCAAACACGGAGAGAACATACAAACTCTTTGCAGATGTTGTCCTTAGTGTGGTTTGAACCCAGGGCTCCAGCGCTGCAAGGCTGCTGTGCTATCCACTGCGCAACCGTGCTGCCCAGATGAGATGTTCTTTTCCTGAAATCCTGAGCCCTTTTTTCTCAACACATACTTTTGAGAGTTCAACTTTAACCTCTTCGGTCAACAGGACTTGTTTCCAAAATACATCAAGCTTGTTTAGATGTTCTTTTGCATACTTCTGACATTGAATTTTATGATGATGATGATGATGCAGGAGAGGTTTTTTATTTTGATGACTGTTCCATGATGGCCATATCTGTGCAGACATCTCTGAATAGTAGAACAGTGTACCACAACTCCAGAGTCTGCCAAATTTTTCTGAAGAACTTTTGCAGTCAAGCGGGGGTTCAGATTTGCCTCTCTAGCAATTCTACGAACAGCTTTCACTGAAATTTTGCTTGGTCTTCCAGACTTTATCTTGACCTCCACTGTTCCTGTTAACTGTTATTTCTTAAAGAGAACTTGACACCAGGAATAACGCTGTTAACCTGCAGATGTGCAATTAATCTGCAGGTTAACAGCGTTACGATGCTGTCTGGCACCAGCAGGCAGCCGAATGCAGCGGGGAGACAATTCTATATTCTTCCGCCAGTAGTATTTGGTATTTAGTCATAGGGGCGGGGCGACGCCAGTTCAGTCACCACTCTGAGTATACAGAGCGGCCACTGTAACCATGCCCCGCCCACCGTGACTGAATAGCGAATGCTGGGGGGGGAATGAAGATAATTTTCTCCCCTCTGCATTCAAATGCATGCAGGTTAACTGCGTTATTTCTGGTGACGGGTTCCCTTTAATTACATTTCAAACTGAGGAAGTGGGAACTAGATGCACTTCTGCTTTGTGACCCTCCACCATTTTCATTTTCAGAGTGCTAGGTGCTTAGAAGAACCCATGGCTGCAGGTTTTTGGCACAAGGTTAGAGGAGGCTGGGTTTTATAAAGCTGGAAATTTGCATCAACTGGCCTTCCTAACGATGATATGTTTAAGGCTTGTTCACTAACAGGCTAATTAACTTTGACCAAGGTTTCAGGCTTTATCAGAGCACACAAATCTCCAAGAATGCCCAAACTTTTGCATTGTCCCATTTTCCTTTTTGTAATTTTAAAATGTAAGAAATTACAATATGCACTGCTCAACAAAAATAAAGCGAACACTAAACTACCACATCCTAGATATCACTGAATGAAATATTCCAGTTGCAAATCTTTATTCATTACATAGTGGAATTCATTGAGAACAATAAAACATAAAAACAGGGCCGGCGTCAGCACCCGGCACAGCGGGCAAATGCCGGGGCCTTGGGAAGAAAGGGGGGCCCACTAGCAGCTGGGAGAGCAGAGCAGGAGATAACATGCTTTCTCCCCCCACAAAGTCACTGCTGGCTGCGTTCTCTTAACCCCTATGTGCCAGCTCTGACACAAGCATCTTCTCACTCAGTCAGTGCAGCCAGGCAGGCACACATAGGGGTTAACAGAAGGCAGCCAGCGTGACTGTTTGTGGGCGGAGAGAGCAGTTCTCTGCTCTGGCCCCTGGCTGGCTGCAGACAGTGCTGCTGAGCTGAACTTATCAGGAAGATTCCGGAGGAGCTAGTCCTACCAGAGTGCAAAGGTATCCAGCAATAATTGCAGTTGGTCCTGTGGCTCAGTCTGCTGCTGTCTGTCTCTGCTGCCTAAAAATGTGGGTGATGTCTGGAGGAGCAGCTGGTGGGGTGCAGCCACCCAGCTCTCCCAGAACCCCAGAATACATGCATGCTGCACCAAACCTGCACCAGTGGGGTAGGAAGAAGCTTAACCCCTTCCCATCTGTATGAAGGTTATTGCTAAACCTTAAATATAACAATCTGACCCGCATAAATGGGGTTAACCAGATGCCAGGAGGAAGGGGAGCTGCTGCCATGTGGGCTGTACGTTGGGGCCCCGTGGCCCCAGGCTGGTGACTGGAGGGACTCTGCCCAGTGCTGGCATGTGGGTGATTTCTGCTCCGGAGTCTCAGCTTCTCTCCTCCAGGTGACACTGTGCAGTCACAGCAACATTGGTTGTGTCTGTCCAGGTCCCAGCAGCTGCCACTGCTCCCACCAAGGACATGGCATCACTTAACCCTTCCCCTGCAGCCACCGGCAACAAATCCACATTATTCCTTGATTAAATCAGGTTCCAATCCAATAGAGGAGCAGACATTTCCTGCTGCCATTAGGGTCCGGGAGGGGGTGACATTGGCTGCCCTGCTACTCTGTAGTGGGGGGTGACAAGTGTAACATGGGGTAACGATGAAGGAGAAATGCACAGGATAATAGTGAGAGTGACAGAGGGCAGTGTATGGTATGGAGCAGTCACGGGTGGGCTGCAAGATCCCCCCATACTGTACATGATTGCTCGGGACAGGGAGGCGTTTAATGAGCTTCTAATGACGAGGCACTAATTGGGTCATTAGGGTTTGTGGAAAGGATTCAGCATCAGGTCCCTCATTAATGCCCGAGCGATGTTACTTTATAGCACAGATCTGTTAGGGCCGCAAAACCAAACAACGTTGTTTATGTAGAAAAGTCTTTGTTTCATAGAAAAACTCAAAACAGAAAAGATTTTCTGATACAACAACGCCCTGCTCACGACACTGCACAGCACCTCTCCTGTATATATACACTGCACAGCACCTTTCCCCCTGTATATATACACTGCACAGCACCTTTCCTCCTGTATGTATACATTGCACAGCACCTCTCCTGTATATATACACTGCACAGCACCTTTCCTCCTGTATATATACACTGCACAGTATCACTCCTCCTGTCCTGTATATATACACTGCAGAATTTACAATAGCTGTCACTCATGTAAGAAGTGAAATCTGGCATTGTACTATACATTTCTCTGCCGTATCTGTGCATCATAAATCGGGTATGTGTTAAAGGGGGGGGGGCCCACTGAGACTCTTTCGCCCGGGGCCCTCAAAAACCTGGAGCCGGCCCTGCATAAAAATGATCAATGTAAATAAAAATTAATATCCCTTGAAGGTCTGGATTTGGAATTATACTCCAAAACAAAATAGAAAAGCAACTTGATGATTCAACTTTCCTCAAGACAAGGACATGATGCTCAGTAGTCTGTGTGGCCTCCACGTGTCTGTATGACCTCCCTACAATGCCTGGGCATGCTCCTGATGGGATCTCCTCCCAAACCTGGATTAGATCATCCGTCAACTCCTGAACAGTCTGTGGTGCAACGGGGCATTGGTGGATGGAACGAGACATGATGTCTTAGATGTGCTTGAATTAATTCAGGTCTGGGGAACGAGCAGGCCTATCCATAGCATTAATGCCTTCATCATGCAGGAACTGCTGACACATTTCAGCCACATGAGGCCTAGAATTGTTACGCATCAGAAGGAACTAAGGGCCCAATGCACCTGTATATGGTCTCACAATGGGTCTGAGGCTCTCATCCTGGTACCTAATGGCAGTCAGGGTACCTCTGGCGAGCACATGGAGCTCACCAGATACATGCCTCCCCACATCATTACTGACCCACTGCCAAACCGGTCATGCTGGAAGATGTTGCAGGCAGCAGAACGTTCTTCACGCCGTCTCCTGACTCTCACATTTGTCAAATGTGCTCAGAGCACAAGGCACCAATGTCGAATCTGCCAGTTATCCTGCACGGTGTTGGTCTGTAAGAACAACTCCCACTTGTGGATGTCGGGCTTTCATACCACCCTCATGGAGTCTGTTTTTCCTCTTGTCTGCCTGTGCTCCCAGCTCCGCGTGGCATCCTCTTCTTTCAGATCTAGTGTGGTCGTCTTAACATGACCGCCGACGTATCAGAGGCAGGCGGCTGACGTCAGTACGCCCGTCGCAGGCTGCGCATGACAGTGACGTCTTATGCCACAACTACTGCACTGCAATACATTTCAACTGAATGTGCGTCCTTAGACGAACATTCAGTTGAAGTCAGCGGGCTCCCTCTACGTTCTGCTCGAGAGCCCACTGGAGAATCGACTGATGTCTAACCCTGTGTATAAATATGTGTGTGGTCAATACAAAGGACTGGCATGATTTATTCCTTCCGAAAGACCAGGGAACATTCACTACATGTGGAAGAAAGGTGATGCCAGTAGCTAAAAAGGATTCTTTTTAGTTGGAGCAGTCAGACTGTGGAATGCTTGTCCACAACATGTCAGATATCCTCTTTTATAAGAGGGCTGTATGCTTTTCTAAAAACCACTGGAATAATTAATAATCTAGCGATTTAATTGAATGAGGTTGAACTAGATTTATAAGTCTTTTTTTTTTTTTTCAACTTAGATCCCTCTTACATTGCATTCTTACCCACGATCAGTTGTCCCGTCGTGGTTAGGTCCGAATTCCCCCACAAAACGGGATGCCTACGTGTGCGCTGTCGGGGCCATTGTCTATAATAGTGCGGACATAGTCATTGTGTACTTTGTCTTACTTAATTTTCAGGTGTATACGTGTACTGGAGATGGACACTCGGACACAGTGTATGTCTTCAGTGTCTGCCTCCAGTAGGCACATATGCCCAAAAATTATGCACGACAGAGCACACATTGACTCTGTCGGCACCATTATAGTCAAAGGCTCTGTCGGCACATAAGCAAGAACCCCATTTTGCAAGGGGAATTGGATCTAAGCCCCGACAAGACCACGGCGTGTGTGGAATATTTCAGTTTGAAACGACTCGCATGTAACCATGTTCTGCCTTATAAAGAGCAGATGTTCTGTGGCAGACTCTCGGTTCCATTATATATTATGTATACTTGCCCTCTGCTATGAGTAGGCCACTCCTATAGCAGGATAATTTTCTGTCACTATACAATTTATTGGAAAATACATGTGTATTAAATGCTCCTGCTCTCTTGCAGCTTCAATCCTGTTGCACCCACCAGCATGATGAAAGTACTGAGCCGAATTGCAGCTACAGAAGCCACTACGGTCAGTGTGTGCATGGTTTAGACACCACTTCATAATCCATTTATATTCCACACTTTTTATTGAATATTTAAAAGGTACTTATACAAAACCGCAATATATCAGCAATAGTTACAAATCATAACACAGTATGGATAGATTGATATCTTGTGTAGCTCTTGCAGCAGTGGAAACGGGTAATGAATCATTTTCACTATACAACAATAATCCTACAAATGCCCTGTAAAATGCAATGATTAATTGAGCATTCATTAAAATTCTGAAAGCACGCACACAACAAACTCACTTTGCAGTCTCCGCTTTGTATACTAATTAGTTGTAAAGGAGCCTGATTGGCTCTTTAGGCTATGTTCACACTTTGCAGATTCCACTGCGGATTTTTCCGCAGCAGAATTACAAAATCCGCAGTGAAAACCCGTCGCGGTTTTTACTGCGGATTTATCGCGGTTTTAACTGCGGTTTCTTCTGCGGATTTTCATCTGCAGTTTTCTATTGGAGCAGGTGAAAATCCGCAGAAAAGAAGTGACATGCTGCGGAATGTAATCCGCAGCGTTTCCGCGCGGTTTTTTCCGCAGCATGTGCACTGCGTTTTTTGTTTCCCATAGGTTTACATTGTTTTGTAAACTCATGGGAAACTGCTGCGGATCCGCAGCAAAATCCGCAAAGTGTGAATATAGCCTTAAAGGCGTTGAGTATGGTCCAGACCCACCCACTGGACTACTCAGGCCGATATGCATATTGTGTTCGACAAAGAGACTTTTCCTCAGTCGTGCCCAGTTACAGGGAAGAAATTGGGAATCGAAGCTCTTAAGAGTTCTAACAAAGTGATAGCAGCAGTTTAGAAGAGGGAAACAAAAACGAGTATTTTTTTCTCTACATTGAACATCTAGGTAGGCAGACTGTTATCCTTGAAATTTCTCTTAGTAAATGTGTCATCTTAAATAAATGTCTTTATGAAGCTGCATAATATCATGAATCTCTAAGTATATGCGCCTCAAAGCTGCATTGTAATGTGCACCGTGCTGTTCTGTTTCAGAGCGGAGGAAAATTCATTATCCCTGATAAGGAAGCTCTGGAGCTCTTGTGTTCCGGATGTTCGGGGGATATTAGAAGCGCCATTAATAGTCTTCAGTTCTCAGCACTTAAAGGTAAGACTGAACTTATGACTTAAAGGGGTTTTCTCTCGAACAAAAGTTGATTTTAATCAGTAAATTTTGCAATAATATTAACTTTCACAATAGGATGTGTTTAAGTGAAATGTTCCTGTGCTGAGCTAAATGTGCCCCTGCTGTGTACTGTGTAATGTCTGTGTCTTACCATGCAGGAACATGGTCTGATCATAACACAGCATGGTTAGGGAAGAAAGAGTATACAGACATTACAGCAGGCGATCACAGCTGATTCTTCTTGCGAGAGCAAACATTACCCTGCCTGTTTTTTTTTTAAACAATGTTTTTCTTCAAAGAAGAAATCATTTGCGATCCCATGTTGTCCTGACTGTATTTTATAATTTCTTCTCTCTGTTGCAAAGATATTTGCATTTAAAGTTTAGGTTATAACTTATGATAAGCCCATTTATTCCACGATGTGGATGTGGCGTTACCACTAGAGTTTAGCGAATGTGTTCGGGTTCCCTCTTATTCGGCAAGCTATAGCGCTTACCGAATAAGCTGCAGAGGAAACTCTGCTTCCTTGATTGCGCTGGCTGATCGGCGCCGCAGCTGCATGTGTCGCCGCTGTGTCACAGTCACAACACGTGCATGGAGAGCTTAACAAACCGGCTCTCTCCATGCATATGTGACACAGCCGCGACACATGCAGCTTTGGCGCCGATCGGCTGGCGCGATCCAGGAAGCCGGGTTCACTCTACAGCTTATTCAGTTAGCGGTATAGCTTGCCGAAGAAGAGGGAACCCGAACACATTCGCTAAACTCTAGTGGTAACGCCACATCCACATCGTGGAATAAATGGGCTTATCATAAGTTATAACCTAAACTTTAAATGCAAATATCTTTGCAACAGAGAGAAGAAATTATAAAATACAGTCAGGACAAGAAGAAGGAACCCGAGTAAATTCGCTAATCTCTAATTACCACCCTTTTCTTTGGGCATGTACTGTTTCACCTGCATGAGATTGACCAATCTAGAGGTCATATGGGGGGGAGGGCGGAGGGAAGCATACACCCCCATAACATTTTAAAACAGGCTTGCTCCTTTGTGAGACATGTAAATGACAGACAGCCTTCTCTCCTCACTGATCTCATTGCAGAGCTGTGTGTGATTACAAAGTTCTGGGAGTAGAGCAGAGGTGAGTGTAATTACTAACACTTCTTCAGTTTCCTCTCACAGCAGGCAGTGTGAGGGGAGGGGCAGTACATCAGATTGGACACCATTGTGAGTGGAGTGCTGCTAGAAGTGTTGGTACTGAGACAGCTCAGTTCTGTTGTAAAATAAAAGCTGAAGAATTGTTAGTAATTACACTCAACTCTGTTCTATTCACAGAACATCACACACAGCTCTGCAGTGAGATCAGTGAGGAGAGTATACTGTCATTGCACGGCCTTTTTTTTTTTTCTTTTGTATGACGCCTTATGCAAATCCTTGGTAACACCTAGTAGGATTTGTGGTAAATTATAATTAAACTTTGCAAGCTAATCTCTCTGTAAAGGAAGCAGAAATTTAAAATAAAAAAACTACCTTTAATTCAGTACGGCAACCCACTGTTCAATGTTGTGGCCAGTTTAACATGCTAAAACTAGTGAAAGGTCTTTTCTATATCCCCATGATGGCACCACGGAGAGAGGGGTCCGTCCCCAGGGACAGGAAACCTACAGGTGAAAAAGGGCGTACCTTTCTCCCACATCAGTTGGTTTCCTGTCCCTGACGGGGAACCTACAGCACGTACCTGAGGATACTTCGTGGGATTCCAGGGGCTGGTCCAGTCGGTTCCTGACAGGGGGCGCCCTGTCACGGCTGGGTGGAGCGGGTTTTCTCTCCCCCCTTTTTCCCTTCCCTGAAGCACCACCACTGGGGTCGGCGGGCCTTATGGGTGAGTGTGAAGGGGGAGGCAGTGAAGAGGATCAAGCCTGCCTTCACCACGATAAAAAAAAAAAAAAAAAAGGGGGAGGAAGGAAGCAGGTGGCGGCGGTCACCGAAATAGCCTCCATACCGAGGCACAGCGGTACATGGAGGTAGCGGTGGCTACTTCTCCATGAGGTCCCAGACAAAGCCGGTATGGTGGGCAGAGGCCAGTGGGCCGGAGCGACATGTGGGACCGCTGAAACGCCGGCGCAATTGCCGCCCGAACCGGAAGCTCCAAACAGGTGCGCGGGCAGGCACCGGCAGACGGAACGCTGAGGCGCGCGCGCGGGTGTCCCCGCTTATATCTTCCCATATGTGGGCGCCCGTGGTCTGGAAAACCGGAAGTCAGGCGGGCGCATGTGCAGATCGCCACTTCCGCCGGCGGCGCAAGCGATTTAAGGAGCGCTTTCAGGCGGGAAAATGTGGACAATTCAAACCTCCTTTGCACTAAACGCAGTGCGGAGGCCACTATGAGCGACAAGAGCAGCAGGATCCACAGGAGATCGTACGGTTATCTCCTGAGCAAGCGCAGGTACAGCGGCACCAGCGCTCACAGCATCAGCGCAAGGGAAACTCTTCCTCTCAACAGCGCAGCAGCAGTGGACGCTCAGGGTCACAACGCAGCCGTGTTTCTGCGAAAACCACACGACCGGTGACAAATCCAGTGGTGGATATAGTCCCCAGGCCTGAGACGGTATCTCTTATCCACAGGGGGTGAGTGATCTACGTGAAAGTGCTGAGTTTAATACGGGGTTACTCTTTCCCCTAGGGAAGAAAATGTACAGGCAAATCAAAGCACTAAGTATGTGCTATATGTTCAGAAGAGCTTCCTTCCTCCTGGGAGAAAAAGCTATGCAGCACTTGCATAGAGAAAACGATTCAGGAGGAATCCCCGGCATTTGCATCAGACCTAAAGTCATTAATAAGGAGTCAGGTGGAGAATGCCCTCAAAGGCATTACAACCTCAAAGAAAAAACGGAAAACAAGTCATAGGTCCCCTGAATCTAGTGTGGACGAGTCGGAAAGCGAAATATCTGATTCTAGTGATTCATCAGCCTCTGACACCTCTTTGCTATCCTCAGAAGGGGGACGCAGTTGCTTCCCTATCGAAGAGACAGACTCCTTGGTAAAAGCCGTCAGGACAACAATGGGTCTGGTAGATGAACGCCCTAAAAAAACGGCGCAGGATATAATGTTCAGCGGTTTGGAACAAAAGAAAAGAGCGTTCCCAATAAATGAAAAAATTCACTCTCTAATTGAGAGAATGGAAAAACACAGACAAAAAAGTTCTCTTGACTCCCAAGAGAAAATACCCTTTCGATGACCCAGCCTGCTCATCCTGGAGTAAGGCACCAAAATTGGATGTGGCCATAGCGAAGGCCTCTAAAAAAATTCGTCCTGCCCTTCGAGGACATGGGTACCTTAAAAGACCCTATGGACAAAAAAACTGAGACTTTCTTGAAAAGCTCCTGGGAAGCGGCAGGCGGTGGACTAAAACCAGCCATCGCGGCCACTTGTACGGCCCGCGCCTTAATGGTGTGGCTCGAGCACTTGGATTCCCAATTAAAGGAAAAAGTCTCAAGAGAGACAATTCAAAAGTCAGTGTCTGTGAAGAAAGGTGCGGCAGCCTTTTTGGCTGACGCATCGGTAGATTCGGCTAGATTAGCAGCCAGGTCAGCCTCCTTCTCAAACACCGCAAGACGTGCCCTGTGGCTAAAGTGCTGGCCAGGGGACTTGCAAACAAAACCAAACTATGCTCAATACCTTGTGAAGGCGAATTTTTATTTGGGTCAACATTAGACGACATCCTCGACAAAGCCGGGGATAAGAAGAAATCTTTTCCCGGGTTCCCCAAGCAGTCTTAAGGTACCTTCACACATAACGATATCGCTAACGATATCGTTGCTTTTTGTGACGTAGCAACGATATTGTTAAGGAAATCGTTCTGTGCGACAGCGACCAACGATCAGGCCCCTGCTGGGAGATCGTTGGTCGCTGAGGAAAGTCCAGAACTTTATTTCGTCGCTGGACTCCCTGCAGACATCGCTGGATCGGCGTGTGTGACACCGATCCAGCGATGTCTTCACTGGTAACTAGGGTAAACATCGGGTTACTAAGCGCAGGGCCGCGCTTAGTAACCCGATGTTTACCCTGGTTACCATCGTAAAAGTAAAAAAAACAAACACTACATACTTACCTACCGCTGTCTGTCCCCGGCGCTCAGCTTCTCTGCACTCCTCCTGCACTGGCTGTGAGCGTCGGTCAGCCGGAAAGCAGAGCGGTGACGTCACCGCTCTGCTTTCCGGCCGTTGTACTCACAGCCAGTGCAGGAGGAGTGCAGAGAAGCTGAGCGCTGGGGACAGACAGCGGTAGGTAAGTATGTAGTGTTTGTTTTTTTTACTTTTACGCTGGTAACCAGGGTAAACATCGGGTTACTAAGCGCGGCCCTGCGCTTAGTAACCCGATGTTTACCCTGGTTACCCGGGGACCTCGGGATCGTTGGTCGCTGGAGAGCTGTCTGTGTGACAGCTCTCCAGCGACCAAACAGCGACGCTGCAGCGATCGACATCGTTGTCGGTATCGCTGCAGCGTCGCTGAGTGTGAAGGTACCTTTACAGGCGTCCCTTTCGGAACAGAAAGTTCATGCGGAGGAGACCCCCCAAAAGGGAATAATAAAGATGGATGGGAAGACAAAAGAAATAAGAACAGAGGTTTTTTGTTCAACAACCTCCCCCCCCCCCCCCTCCCCGATAATAAGAAAACACAATGAAGGTATTCCCCGGGTCGGAGGGAGGCTAGCTGGTTTTCTTCCAGCCTGGGAAAAAATTTCAAACAGTCCCTGGATATTAGGCATAATACGAGAAGGTCTCAAACTGATATTCCGCATTCCTCCCGGCAATTCCTTCATGGTAACACCGCAGAGACAATCACACGAACAGTCAGCTCTCCAGGAAGAAATCTTGAACTTAATTCAGAAGGGAGTGTTGCAAGAAGTCCCATACCAGGAAAAAGGCATGGGCTTCTACTCTCCCCTCTTCCTTCGCCAGAAACCGGACGGATTGTACAGGGCGATCATAAATCTCAAAAGATTAAACTGTTTCCTTGAGATTCAACACTTCAAAATGGAGACAATAAAATCTTGCGTGAAAATACTCTTTCCCTTGTGTTTCATGACTGTTCTAGACTTACGAGACGCATATTACCATGTGCCTATCCACAGGGATCATCATCAAGTATCTCAGACTAGCAGTGAATATCCAGGGGGAAGTGAAACACTACCAATTCCGGGCTCTCCCCTTCGGGTTAGCCATCGCACCTCGGGTGTTCACGAAAATAATGTCAGAAGTGATGGCCCACATACGGAAACAGAATGTTCTAATAGTTCCCCATCTGGACGACCTCCTTGTGGTAGGGACCTCATTCCAACATTGCAAACAACAGTTTGGATTTGGTCATGGCTTCACTGTCGAGTCTAGGTTGGCTACTGAACATACCCAAATCCAGAGTAGTGCCAACCCAGGTACAGGAGTACTTAGGGATAGTCCTAGACTCGATCACGCAGAAGTGCTACCTTCCTCAGGGGAAGATTCAAAAAATGACACAGGCTGTGTTACAGTTGACGATGTTACAGTTGACGATATCTCCAGTCACTACTCTAAGAAAAGCGATGTCCCTGCTGGGCTCCATGACAGCCTGTATCCCGGCCGTGCAGTGGGCACAATGTCATACCCGGGACCTACAATGGGAGACTTTAGATTCAAGCCTATCTCTGCGCGGACATTTAGACGGGCAATTAAGTATCTCATCAAGCACGATACACTCCCTAGTATGGTGGGCAGACCCAGTGAATTTAACCAAGGGGGTTCCTTGGGCACTACCGACGGAAAAAATCCTAACGACGGATGCAAGCCACTGAGGGTGGGGAGCACACATAGACGATCAAGAGGCACAGGGGAATTGGAGCAAAAGTCAAGAGCTAGTCTCTTCAAACATGAAAGAACTGTTAGCGGTAAAATTGGCCCTAACGCACTTTCTAAAACTCCTTCACTCCCATCACGTAAAAATCTTTTCGGACAACCAGGTAGTGGTAGCATATCTAAACCACCAAGGGGGCACCAGGTCTCGTGCACTAATGGAGGTAACCCAATCCATTTTCCACATAGCAGAACACAATCTGAAGTCCTTAACAGCTCTCCACATAAAAGGCTCAGAAAACCAAACTGCAGACTTCTTGAGCAGGACATGCTTAAAACAGGGGGAGTGGGAGCTAAAACAGTCGGTATTCAACCAGATCGTAAAACTTTGGGGACAGCCAGAAATAGACTTAAGGTACCTTCACACATAACGATATCGGTAACGATATCGTTGCTTTTGGTGACGTTGCAACGATATCGTTAAGGAAATCGCTATGTGTGACAGCGACCAACGATCAGGCCCCTGCTGTGCCATCGTTGGTCGCTGAACAAAGTCCAGAACTTTATTTCGTTGCTGGATCTCCCGTGGACATCGCTGGATCGGCGTGTGTGACACCGATCCAGCGATGTCTTCACTGGTAACCAGGGTAAACATCGGGTAACTAAGCGCAGGGCCGCGCTTAGTAACCCGATGTTTACCCTGGTTACCATCCTAAAAGTAAGAAAAACAAACACTACATACTTACCTACCGCTGTCTGTCCCCGGCGCTGTGCTCTGCACTCCTCCTGTACTGGCTGTGAGCGTCGGTCAGCCGGAAAGCAGAGCGGTGACGTCACCGCTCTGCTTTCCGGCCGCTGTGCTCACAGCCAGTACAGGAGGAGTGCAGAGAAGCACAGCGCCGGGGACAGACAGCGTTAGGTAAGTATGTACTGTTTGTTTTTTTTACTTTTAGGATGGTAACCAGGGTAAACATCGGGTTACTAAGCGCGGCCCTGCGCTTAGTTACCCGATGTTTACCCTGGTTACCGGCATCGTTGGTCGCTGGAGAGCGGTCTGTGTGACAGCTCTCCAGCGACCAAACAGCGACGCTGCAGCGATCCGGATCGTTGTCGGTATCGCTGCAGCGTCGCTTAATGTGAAGGGGCCTTTATTCGCGAACAGTCAAAACCAGAAATTAAAAACATTCTGCTCAATCGATCCCCGGGGGGGCCCAGTAGCTCTAGACGCCTTTACAATTCCCTGGAACTATCGCCTCGCCTACGCGTTCCCTCCGATATCCCTCATCCCCTTAGTGCTGAGGAAAAGTTCGGGAGGAGGGAGCAACAGTGATAGTAATAGCTCCATTCTGGCCCCGCAGAATATGGTTTTCTTGGCTAAGAAAAATGTCCATATCAAGCCCTTGGGTTCTACCAGACACTCCGAAACTTTTATCCCAGGATCCGGTGTTTCACCCCAGTGTAAAGAACCTACACATGACAGCTTGGCTTTTGAAAGGAAGCTACTAAGTGATAAAGGTTTCTCACCCAATCTAGTATCCACTCTATTACAGAGTAGAAAACTCGTAACCACCAAAATATATGGGAAAGTATGGAAAAAATTTATGTCGGTATCTGGCGCAGACCCATCTGGGGAAATCCCAATAGGAAAAATTCTTGAGTTCCTGCAGAAGGGATTGGAAAAAGGTCTAGCTACAAGTACTCTAAAGCAGAGGTCCCCAACTCCAGTCCTCAAGGCCCACCAACAGGTCATGTTTTCAGGATTTCCTTTGCATTGCACAGGTGATGCAATTATTACCTGGGCAAGACTAAGGAAATCCTGAAAACATGGCCTGTTGGTGGGCCTTGAGGACTGGAGTTGGGGACCTCTGCTCTAAAGGTTCAGGTAGCAGCCTTGGGAGCTTTGTATAATCATGATCTAGCCAGAAATCGCTGGATCATGAGATTCATTAAAGCCTCAAGTAGGTCCAGGCTATTCCTCTCCATAATACTCCTCCATGGGATCTAAACCTTGTTTTAAATGATCTAACCAAACCTCCCTTTGAGCCCCTGGCGGACGCCCCTTTAAAGAGCTTATCTCTAAAAACCACACTCCTAGTGGCCCTAACCTCGGCCCGCCGCGTCAGCGATATACAAGCGTTATCTGCATGCCCACCCTTTACTCAGATACTTGAAGACAGAGTCATTCTTAAAACTGACCCGGCTTACCTCCCTAAAATCGCGTTACAATTTCATAGAACACAAGAGATCTCTTTACCCTCCTTTTGTCCCAGCCCCAAAAATGAGGGGTAAAAAACACTGCATACCCTAGACGTAAAAAGATGTCTCGTCCAATATCTATCAGCCACTAGGGAGTGCAGGAAGGATAGGGCTCTGTTTGTCTGCTTCCAGGGTCCTCGGAAGGGACAGAAAGCATCAAAAACCACGTTAGCGAGATGGATAAGAGACGCCATCGCCCTATCCTACTCATCCTGTGGGACAGCCATCCCGGAGAATATAAAAGCTCATTCAACCAGAGCAGTGGCATCATCCTGGGCGGAGAGAGCTGGCGCTTCGATACAACAGATATGTAGAGCGGCCACTTGGTCTTCCCAGTCTACATTTTTCAAACATTACCGTTTAGACTTGACCTCCTCTGATCCTACCTTTGGTCGAAGGGTTCTAGAGGCAGTGGTCCCTCCCTAAGAGTTACAATCTATGCAAATCTCTCCGTGGTGCCATCATGGGGATAGAGAAAATTGTAGTTACTTACCGATAACGGTATTTCTCTGATCCCATGATGGCACCCGTATATTCCCTCCCTTTTCACACACAGGTGTGCACATTATAATTTACTAGTAATTGGCTTTAGTCATGGCGCCTCTGTTAAGTTAAATTGGTTAAGTTTAATTTGTGCAAATATTGAGTTGAGGCTGAAGTTCTGTATAAGGCTCTGTAAACCAACTGATGTGGGAGAGAGGTACGCCCTTTTTCATCTGTAGGTTTCCTGTGCCTGGGGGCGGACGCCTCTCTCCGTGGTGCCATCATGGGATCAGAGAAATACCGTTATCAGTAAGTAACTACAATTTTTTAGCCAGTCCTCAAAACCGTATTGTCAGGAGTTGGAGAAAAACTGCCTGACTCCACCATTAGTGCACACAGAGGCAAAACTGGATGTGCTGGCCCAAAGAGTAATATGTCCGAAATTCATGTATTTTATAATAAAGAATTCATTTTATTTCTTTATCGCATCTCATTGGGGGACACAGGAACCATGGGTGTATGCTGCTGCCACTAGGAGGCTGACACTATGCAAATAAAAAAGTTAGCTCCTCCTCTGCAGTGTACACCCCACCGACTGGCATTATACTCTTCAGTTTAGCTTAGTGTGTAGGAGGTGGACACGGGTCTTTCATTAGACCCTTATCTACCTCAATGTGCGTCGTTTCTTTTCAGGTTTTCCGGAAGGGATACAGGGTGAAGAGTCACACCTGTATTCCCACAAGCGGACTATGAGTACGGCGTGTACTGCCACCCCGTATCCTCATAGATCCCTCAGCAGGACCAAGAGCCTGGCACACAAGCGTGCTCAGAAGTCCGGTCCTGGCTCCGTCCCCCACCCACTCGCCTACCAGAGCCTGTCGGTCGGAGGAGACGAGGACGTCCATCACAGCTCCTATGGACGTCTGATACCTTCTCAAGGTTAGTAGCAGACGACGTGGGATTTTACTAGGTGAGTATTTCTAAAGGGGTTCCCAGGACTCAGCGCGGGGTCATCGCTGCATTTGCAGCACTTTCCCCGTTCCCTGCGCGGTGGCTCTTTCTGACGTGGCGTTTTTTTCTGTCAGCCGCGCTACTTTTCCATGCCCCACCGCGTTCCTCCAGCGGTCGTCGTTCTTCCTTCAGGCCCCGGCCTCCCGTGGCCTGCTTGCGGCACACTCCTGCCTGCAGCTTTTCCCTCAGCGGTCGCTGGCTCCTAATTTAGGCCCCGGCCTTTCCCGGGGCCTACTTGCGCCGTACCACCTACCCTCAGCGTTCCCCCCTCAGCATTCTATGCGGCGGCCTCTCAGGCGTCGCTCACCTCCACAGCCAGCACTGTTGCTTCCGGCAGTCGCCGGCTCCTAATTTAGGCCCCGGCTTTTCCGGGGCCTACTCCGGCGACTCTTCACCGGCGGCAGCGCTCCCTCTCTTAAATGCGGCGGCTGCCGCGCCGCTCTGCTGGGCAGCGTCTGCGCGCGGGGATCTTCTCTCCGGTCACCGGCTCCTAATTTAGGCCCCGGCTTTTCCGGGGCCTACTCCGGCGACTCTTAACCGGCGGCAGCGCTTGCTCTTTCATGCGGCGGCTTCAGCGCCTCTCTGCCGGGCAGTGTCTGCGCCGCGGGGGTTCTTCTCAGCGGGCACCGGCTTCTAATATAGGCCCCGGCTTTTCCCGGGGCCTACTTCCGGTGCCGCGCTCCGCCCACTTCCTTTTTCATCGGGCGGGCTTTCTCCCGCCCGACAATCTGTGCCCTGCTTTTCCCCACCCACCGGCACCATCTCGACTGGCTCCGCCCCTTCCTCCACGCCGGCTGTCGGACACTCAGGGCACGAGTTTTTCTCTATCGTGCCACACACCTGCGCCGGAGAACTCCGCAGAGCGATCCTTTCTGGGGGCACAGCACACCAGCTGCCCCGGAGATCCACAGCATCTTCCTTCAGGCCTACAGCATCCTGGTATCTGTGCTTTTCGTCTGCCGTGAGTAGCTCTGCACTGCAAACTGACACCCCCCTCTGCCCCACTGTCCCCTAACCCTCTGGCATTTTCTTCAGGGACCTCTTCAAATGTCTAACTCTAAGGGGGTCCTCCTACTTCTTCCTCTTCTGCCTCCGCTCTGTCAGGCTCTGCAGCAACCCGATTGTTTCCACCGCTACCAAGATCCCCCGGCCGATCCGCCCGAGAGTGATACCCCCATCCCAGGCTGGGCTTCCTCTCTGTCCCAATCGGTGGCCGATCTAACTCTGGCGTCTCAAACTTTGGTGTCCGTGCTGGATCGGTTACCCCTGCAGACATCGCAGTAGCCAGCGGGTCGCAGGAAGCTCCGTCCGAGCCCTCCATTGCTAGCCGCAAAGGTCCAGACAGGAACGCCGGTCTGAGTCCTCTTCTCGCTCCATCTCTCCACTCGGTCCTCCTCTGCGGTCGGCGTCCTCCCGATCCTCCTCCCCTGAGTCAGGCGAGGCGTTCTCTGATGCGCCTTCGGAGCATGTTTCGGAGTTGGATTCTAACCAGATCGCTACCATGAGGGATGGTTCAGAATCTCATTGGAGCGATAAATCTAACCTGTGGCATCAAGGAGTCCTCTACGGAACCCGCAGATTAGGCGGTTTCGTTTAGACGGGCTAAACCACCTTCCAAGTTTTTCGCTCCTCACCCGGAATTCGAGGAGATTATGACCAGAGAAAGAGAGAACCCGACCAGATGCTTTCAGAGAGGAAAGCGACTTGGCGTTTTATATCCCTTTTCTCCGGAGCTCACCGCTAATTGGACGGCTTATCCCTTGGTGGATCCTCCGGTTTCTAGACTATCCACCAACACAGTCCTCCCACTGTCTGGCGGAACATCTCTGAAGGATTCTAACGATAGTCATAGAATCTTTCGCGAAGTCAGCCTTTGAAGCTGCCGCAGCCAGTCTTTGCCCGGCCTTTGCTTCCACTTGGGTTTCTAAATCCATATCCAAATGGGCCAAACAGCTCCGTCAGGGCATTCTGAACGGGGTTCCTTCCGGACAGCTGGCGGGACTAGCCAACCAGATTTCTCACGCGGGTGAATATCTGGTCTCAGCCTATCTGGACGCCGCGTCTTGGGCGGCTCAGGTGTCCAGCAACGTGGTTGCCATCCGCCGGACCGTTTGGCTTAAGGCCTGGCAGGCGGATTTGTCCTCTAAAAAGTCCCTTACCAGCCTGCCTTTTCAGGGGTCTCGTCCTTTTTGGTTCTAAGCTGGACCAAATCATTAAGGACGCTACTGGGGGCACAGGCTCCCTTCTTCCCCAGACCAAGCCTCGTCGCCTCTCTTTTAGATGACAATTTCGGTCTTTTCGGCCTTTTCGTCGCTTTGCGGCATCAAACTCCTTCTCCCAGCAGCATCAAAGGCCACAGGCACGCCAGGAGAAGAAGGCGGCATCCTTTAGGCCCACTCCTTCCTGGCGTCCTCGCTACTCCCAGGGTAGGCCCTCCAGGACTGGAAGAACCACCTCGGCCTGACTTTCGGCTAGTCGACATCCCACCTCCCCGGCGGGGCGGCCGTCTCCTCTTCTTCAGGGACGTCTGGATCTCCTCAGTAGAGGACGCATGGGTCAGAGAAGTTGTATCCTCGGATACAAGATAGAGTTAGTTTCTCGACCCCGGGATCGTTTCTTAGAATCCCGACCTCCAAGAGATCCCGCTCTAGTTCCAGGTTTCTTCGCAGCCATCACTTCTCTCCTCAAAGCCGGGGTAATTGTTCCCGTCCCAGAAAAAGAGCGGTTCACAGGTTTCTATTCCAACCTTTTTGTGGTACCGAAAAAAGACGGCAGGGTGCGTCCCATTCTGGACCTCAAATTACTGAACAGGAGAGTTTGTCTGAAGCACTTCAGGATTGAATCCCTTCGTTCAGTAATTGCTTCCATGGAGGCTCAGGAATTTCTGTGTTCCATAGATATTCAGGACGCCTACCTCCACGTTCCGATATTTCCGGGACATCACCGATACCTGCGGTTTGCATTGCTTCAGGAACATTTTCAGTTTGTCGCCCTGCCGTTCGGTCTTGCAACCGCCCCAAGAGTTTTCATGAAGATCATGGCGGCACTGATGGCCATCTTGAGGGTCAGAGGCCTGGTTCTGTTTCCACACCTCGACGACATCTTCATCAAGGCTCTGTCCTTTTCTCAGGCTCAGGAAAGCCTGTCCATCGTCGACAGCCTAGCCCGTTTCGGGTGGCCGGTCAACCGGAAGTAGCCCTGCCTTATTCCTCAGCACATCATCTTTCTGGGCGTGCTCTTCGACACTCATCAGAGGAAGGTCTTTCTTCCCGAAGACAAGAGATCCTTCCAGTCCCTGGCAGGTGTTGATGACGGACGCCAGCCTGCTCGGCTGGGGTGCGGTGTTTCGCCACCTGACTGTACAGGGCCGCTGGTCGGTGCAGGAACAACCTTGCCAATCATTGTCCTCGAGATCCGGGCCATTTTCTGTCCCTTCGTCACTGGAAAAGGATTCGCAGGGGTATTCCAATTCGAATCCAGACGGACAATGCCATGGCGGTGGCATATGTCAACCATCAAGGGGGGCCTCGGAGCTCCTTGGCCGAGGTATCCAAGATCCTCCTCTGGGCAGTGGCAACAGTTCTGGTGATATCCGCGGTGCATATCCCCGGCGTGGAAAATTGGGCCGCCGACTTCCTCAGCCGCAAGGGCCTCGCGGCAGGGGAATGGTCCTTGCATCCGGAGGTCTTCCATCAGATTTGTCTTCGATGGGGGACTCCGGACGTGGATCTCACGGCGTCTCGAATGAACAGGAAGGTTCCGCAGTTCATCTCCAGGTCTCGCGATTCTCGCAGTGGGCGTCGACGCTCTGGCCATCCCTTGGTCACAGTTCATGCTGCCCTACCTGTTCTCACCCCTTCCATTCCTTCCCAGACTGTTGAAGATGATCAAAGCGGAAGGGATGCTGGTCATTCTGATCGCCCCGGATTGGCCCAGGAGAGCTTGGTTCGCGGAGCTCGTCAATCTTCTCGCGGACGCTCCCTGGCGCCTTCCAGGCAGGCCCGATCTGCGGTCTCAGGGTCCGATCTGCCACCCGAATTCTCGGTCGCTCCTTTTAACGGCGTGGTTTTTGAGACCGCAGTTCTAGGAGCGTCCGGCCTTTTGGACGGGTGATTCACACCATGATTCAGGCTCAGAAGCCTTCGTCTTCCAGGATCTACTATTGTACCTGGAAGGCTTACTTCCGTTGGTGCGAGTCCAACCATGTTTCATCTATGTCCTTTTTCCCTGCCTTCCATTTTTGCTTTTCTTCAGGCAGGACTGGATTCGGGCCTGGCCCTTAGTTCCCTGAAGGGCCAGGTCTCTGCGCTTTCCATCCTTTTGTTTTTCAGAAGACTTTAGCTTCCCGACCACAGGTTAAGACCTTTCCTCAAGGAGTGGCCCACGCTGTTCCTCCGTACAGGGCCCCTGTGGATTCATGGGATTTAAACCTGGTACTGGACGTTCTGAGGGTTTCCCCCTGTGAGCCCCTCAGGGAGATTCCCCTGTTAGTCCTATCTTGGAAGGTGGCCTTTCTTGTGGCCATCACTTCTATCCACCGCGTTTCCGAGTTGGCGGCTCTTTCTTGCCGTCCTCCGTTCTTAGTCATCTACCAGGACAAGGTGGTCCTCAGGCCTCCGCCTCTTCCACCTCAACGAGGACATCGTTCTACCTTCCTTTTGTCCAGCTCCGACTCATTCTTTGGAGCGATAGTTGAACAAGCTGGACCTCGTCAGGGCAGTGGGGATCTACCTGGATAGAACGTCCACTTTCCAAGAGACTGATTCTCTTTTGGTCATTCCTGATGGCCCGCGCAGAGGCCAACCGACTTCCAAGGCGACTATTGCTCGCTGGATCAGAACTGCAATTCCGGAGGCTTACCGGGTTAAGTACAGAGTGCCCCCTCCTGGGATTAAGGCTCACTCTACCCGGGCAGTCGGCGTCTCCTGGGCGGTGCACCACAGGGCTTCCGCCCTACAGCTTTGCAAGCGGCAACTTGGTCTTCCATCCACACGTTCGCCAAATTTGACAAGGTCCATACCTACGCTTCGGCGGACGCCAGCCTAGGCAGAAGGATCTTGCAGGCGGCAGTGGTGAGTCCTCTGACCTGACGGAAGTCTGTTTTTCCCGCCCTTGGGACTGCTTTGGGACGTCCCATGGTTCCTGTGTCCCCCAATGAGAGGCGATAAAGAAAACAGGATTTTTGGTTGCTTACCGTAAAATCTGTTTCTTGGAGCCTCCATTGGGGGACACAGCTCCCTCCCAATGTTTCTCCGTTTCTGTTGTTCTATGTTCTATGACTGTTCTCACGTTTACAGTCCTCAAGTTTGTGGTTATGGGTTTTCAACCTTATTTATCTCCTACTGCTTTCTCACTAACTGAAGAGTATAATGCCAGTCGGTGGGGTGTACACTGCAGAGGAGGAGCTAACTTTTTTATTTGCATAGTGTCAGCCTCCTAGTGGCAGTAGCATACACCCATGGTTCCTGTGTCCCCCAATGGAGGCTCCAAGAAACAGATTTTACGGTAAGCAACCAAAAATCCTGTTTTTATTACCAGTAATCGTAGCTTGAAAATGTTGTTCCTATTTCTCCATTGATCACAGATTCTTCCTTGACAAGTGAATTCTGGTCAAAGAAGAAAGGAAAACCCTCAAAGATGTCAAAAATATCATCCAAATCAAAGAATAAAAAAAAATCATCTCATGTAGGAGACAAAGCAGATGAAATTCAAGCCATCGGAGGCAAAGATGCTTCTCTTTTCTTGTTCCGAGCATTGGGGAAAATACTTCACTGTAAAAGTAAGAATCAGTCAAAGCATTGTACTCTAATGTTCCACTAAAACTGCAATAAATAATATTAATAACATAGGCCAGGACTGCATTTTTAGTCCATTGTGTGAAATGCGAATGAGGATTATTCTTATGTTATTGTTACTTTTCTTTACTGATATTGTAGTAATTTCAGTGACCTTAGGGACTGAAGGCTTTTTTTTAAAGGGCCAATGATCAGCAGATTGAAAATTAGATCTTTTTGATCATTGCCCAATATAAACAAACCCATCAATCAGCTGACAAGTGAGCAAATGCTTGTTTTTCAGTTTTATTTGCCAAAGTTATCACTTTTCAGCAGCACATATGCTGTTGATGCGAATGAGTAGTCAAATGTGCAATTACCCCTTGCAACCGTTATTGGTGCTTGTGACCGTTTAGAAAAATTAAATAAATCTGTCCTTTAAAAGGACCCAAGTTTTTGAGGGTCATGTCAGGATTTTAGGCCTTAGCCCAGCGGACAGTACACTTGCTGCAGTATCTTCATATAGGAGGAAAATCAGCTGCATAGCAGCATTACCATGCGGTTTGTAACATCAGTACATTTGTGTATAAATGATCCCAGTCCATCAACTGTACACAAAACTAGAGAACTGGGAATAGAGGCTTTATTTGGTGATGTACTCTATCACTTGTATTTCCAGGGGAGGCTCCAGAATCTGACTCTGACTGCTATAAATTGCCTACACATTTATCACAACATGATCGAGACCTGCTGCTCGTTCTTCCAGAGGTGAGACATTTTTTTTACCAGTATGGATGCTATTATATATGACTCGGGGTAAACTAAAATGGTTCTTGACTGTGTTCTGGTTAAACGTAACGATGGTTCACGTTTTACAGAGGGGATTAGCAGAACTTTTGTTTTAATTTCCTATTCCTTACTTAGCCCAACACATCCCACATTGTGGTGTGCATGAATCATTATTACTCTGATCAGAGCTGATTTTACTTATGGCCAGTGGTTAACTAGAGGAGTTATACCACCATGCACTGTCTGGAAGGACTTATGCAATAACTTAGTGAGCATTGTGAAGAGTAGGTAGATTTTCTGTACAGCTTAGAGGGGTCATGTAGACTCTGGGTCATAAGGATGGAGACACAGGTGAATATTTTTTGATTTTCCTTGTCCATTTTGAATCCCTGGACTCTGAATCACACAAAGTCTGTTACTCTTTTCTTGCCGTCAGTCAAGTTTTTAGTGTTTTTTTTTTTTATTAGGTCAGTAATGTTTATCTCGTTTCTTCCACACAGGCCGTTGTAGAGAAGTCACATATGCAAAGTGAATTATTTAATTTATATCTTCACCAAAACTACTTGGATTTCTTCTCGGATATTGATGACGTTGTTCGAGCCAGCGAGTATCTCAGTGCTGCCGATGGTCTCACTGGTGACTGGAATGTAAGGAGTGTTACAGTCGTCATCTGTGCTAATAACATACTCATAAATTCCATCTGGTTAAACACGTATTGTTCATACTTGGGGAGATCCGTAGAGATCTGTGCTGGGATATTACCAGATTTGCCGTGTAAGAAAGTCCAAAACAGCACATGAGTTTGGAGCAATCTAAGGTTTTTTGGATGTCATGTTTGGGCTGTGTCTGATTCTGCAGTTCTGATATTTACCTGCGCTATTGAATTAAGTGCATCAGAGCTTCAAAACCAGACCCAACGCAGGTGAGAGTGGCGCTCTATGTGGTAAGCGCTCCAATAACTACTAGGCTGTTGGTTTTATACCATCATCATACTGTTGGATTAACATAATTAGTAATTTGTCAGGTACCTCCATAGTTTTGTCCTTGTTCAGGATTGCAATTGTCATGTATATTTCTGGTGTGGGTCGAGTATGTGGTTCTATTTATATGTTTGCTTCCACATTTTTATTTTCTCCAGTTTCGATCCACGCTGAATGTTTATGGCTCTTCGGTGGCGAGCAGAGGGATAATACATGCCAACAGTTCCAGGGCTTTTGCAAGTTGTCAATCAGGAGTTGGATTCCGACCTCTACATAAGCCACAATGGCTTCTCGTAAATAAAAAGGTTCAACGTTTTATTCTTATACATACATACTTAACTTCTTTGCACACCTAGCCAAACATGTATGTTATGGTGAAGTGTTACTTTCCGCACCTCACAAAAAGTAAAATAAAATGTATCCATAGTTGCATCTTAAAAAACAAATATTTATTCAGCTCTATAAAAGAAAATTGAAAAGACTATTGCTCTAAAATAATGTTCTAAAAAGACTTTCTGCAGGAAAATTAGAAAAATATAAAATGAAATATATAAATCGATTTTCACAGTAATTATTTCAACCATCCAGATTTATTGTATTTTATTTATCCTTCCCACAAAATGATGGAATAATAAGCGAATAGTAAGTTGAATGCGCCCAAAAATGGTACTAGTGAAGACTACAATTTTTTCTGCAAAAACAAAATTGGAAAAATAAGAAAACAGCTTTTCAGTACAGCTGCGTAATCTTTGTGCTAAAAAGGAATGAAAAGCAGGAATTCTTCCTCTGTGTGCTGTGCTATGTTTTGGAGAAATCCTAGCCGCAACTTTCCCTCCATCTCAGTCACTTGTAAACTAGAGAGAGAGCCTGCAAAGGTGAAAACCGGTGAAAATGCAGGACACAACTTACAATAACCAGCTATAGTATTAATTTTTCATGTAAAGGTTCCCTATAAAGGTAGTTGAGCAGTTTCTAAAAACTGGTTTAACAGCTTGTGTATTCTGTCTTACTAAATTGTAGTATTTCTGTTGTGGGTAATTTGATGCTTACAAGTGTATTTTTTACCTGTTTTTTTTTTGTTTTTTGTTTTTTCAACCAAACTGTATCTCTGGGATCTTCACATTCGTTTCTCTTCATTTCTACTGCCAGTATCAGGAAAATACACTTGCTGCGAGAGAACTGTTCTCAAGTTTCTGTTCTTCACCAATGTGCCTTCAGACCCAAGTGGTGCCATACCTGGCAAAGCTGACAAACCCTCTAAGAAACCAAGGTAAACTGCAAGGTTATTCCACGACCATTGCCTTTTCCTGTTCTACATCCCTGTCTTAAATACTTATCCCCCTATTTGTTTGTCAGTTATTAATTCTCCACATGAAACGTTGTTGTCACCTGTCAATCAACAGTTGTAAATAGTGATCTGACTACATTTTTGGGCATTGATGTAGGTAATTTCTTTTCTTTCTGCAGCACAAATTGCATTTATCCAGGATGTTGGCAGGCTTCCATTGAAGACATGTTTTGGAAGGTATCACAAAGTTTGTCATGCTGTATTAGCATGTCTGATGTGTCATATCTGCTAGTGTGTTGTCTTTGGCATTAGGCAGTGTTAGGTTTTTTCTAAAATTTTTTTTGTCAATCTGCATTAATTTATTAGGGCTTTGGTATCAAAGGGTTGCATTACAAAGGATTAAATACACTGTGAAAATCTGAGCCTGTTTTGAGATGCCGAACCACATGTCACAATGTGATTAGTAACAGATTTTTTGTGCAGAATCCACACCAAGAATCACAAGTAGATGAATGTGGCCAAGCTTGTTGTTTCAGTAAATGAGAAAAGCTTAACTGCTATTTTACACTTACCCCGTTAGTGTCTATCCACGGCCACAGTTTTTATTGGGAAGATTTTTATCATAACTATTAACCATAAACCTACTTAAGCTGCAATGTACTTTTTATATTTGAATTATCCTATCAAAAAAGCTTGGAGAACTTCTTAATAAAATCGACAATTCTTTATTAAACACAATAATTAATAAAACACATTGTAAGTAGTACATGATTAGACAATACATGATACCTTCAAGTAAGAAGTGGTACATATATTAGATGGTTCCTTAAAAATACATGATTATTCTCACAAAAACAGTCCTCATTATTTTGGACTATGGAACTATGTAAAACAGCAAGGTAAACTTGTGGATAGAGCAATATTTAAAACATTACTTTTAATTTATATTTATAAAAGAACCCTTAGGGTTCGTAATCCCATCAAAACTAATAAACCTGTAAATAACAAGTATACACACCAAAAATTGACATACTAGCAACACTCATCTTAGTGATGCAAAATAGAAATATAGTAGGGGTTAACAAAGACACCTCCAGATTTACACCCTACCAGGACTACCAATAGGCACCATTAATTGTCATAATGCCTAGGTGTATATTACTTATAAAAGGACAAAGAAATGGAACGATCTCACCCAGTGTTGTTACTTCCTTCACTGGAAAAAGCGAAAAACAAAGGGTTCAGAATATCCACAGCCACAGGGGGAGGCCTCCATAAACGTCCATACAGTACCCCATTACTTGGATATATTCAGGGCCATAACAGATTTGTCCCTAAAATGTAACTCCCCACGCGTTTCTCTTGCCTTGATCATCAGGGGAGAAGAGCCATTCAATAAAATGCGGGGAAAATGCGCGCGATATCCATCATGCATCAATGTGAAGGAGCGGGCTTGGAACTATATTCACCATAACCTTCTCAAAAATTGCAGTCACAAATATCCACGATTCATTCATACCAAATCAGAAGTTTAAATATAAATATATATATAAAAAAAAATATATATATATATATATATATATATATATATATATATATATATATATATATATATATATATATATATATATATAGTGGGGCAAAAAAGTATTTAGTCAGTCAGCAATAGTGCAAGTTCCACCACTTAAAAAGATGAGAGGCGTCTGTAATTTACATCATAGGTAGACCTCAACTATGGGAGACAAGCTGAGAAAAAAAAATCCAGAAAATCACATTGTCTGTTTTTTTAACATTTTATTTGCATATTATGGTGGAAAATAAGTATTTGGTCAGAAACAAAATTTCATCTTAATACTTTGTAATATATCCTTTGTTGGCAATGACAGAGGTCAAACGTCTTCTGTAAGTCTTCACAAGGTTGCCACACACTGTTGTTGGTATGTTGGCCCATTCCTCCATGCAGATCTCCTCTAGAGCAGTGATGTTTTTGGCTTTTCGCTTGGCAACACGGACTTTCAACTCCCTCCAAAGGTTTTCTATAGGGTTGAGATCTGGAGACTGGCTAGGCCACTCCAGGACCTTGAAATGCTTCTTACGAAGCCACTCCTTCGTTGCCCTGGCGGTGTGCTTTGGATCATTGTCATGTTGAAAGACCCAGCCACATTTCATCTTCAATGCCCTTGCTGATGGAAGGAGGTTTGCACTCAAAATCTCACGATACATGGCCCCATTCATTCTTTCATGTACCCGGATCAGTCGTCCTGGCCCCTTTGCAGAGAAACAGCCCCAAAGCATGATGTTTCCACCACCATGCTTTACAGTAGGTATGGTGTTTGATGGATGCAACTCGGCATTCTTTTTCCTCCAAACACGACAAGTTGTGTTTCTACCAAACAGTTCCAGTTTGGTTTCATCAGACCATAGGACATTCTCCCAAAACTCCTCTGGATCATCCAAATGCTCTCTAGCAAACTTCAGACGGGCCCGGACATGTACTGGCTTAAGCAGTGGGACACGTCTGGCACTGCAGGATCTGAGTCCATGGTGGCGTAGTGTGTTACTTATGGTAGGCCTTGTTACATTGGTCCCAGCTCTCTGCAGTTCCTTCACTAGGTCCCCCCGCGTGGTTCTGGGATTTTTGCTCACCGTTCTTGTGATCATTCTGACCCCACGGGGTGGGATTTTGCGTGGAGCCCCAGATCGAGGGAGATTATCAGTGGTCTTGTATGTCTTCCATTTTCTAATTATTGCTCCCACTGTTGATTTCTTCACTCCAAGCTAGTTGGCTATTGCAGATTCAGTCTTCCCAGCCTGGTGCAGGGCTACAATTTTGTTTCTGGTGTCCTTTGACAGCTCTTTGGTCTTCACCATAGTGGAGTTTGGAGTCAGACTGTTTGAGGGTGTTCACAGGTGTCTTTTTATACTGACAACAAGTTTAAACAGGTGCCATTACTACAGGTAATGAGTGGAGGAAAGAGGAGACTCTTAAAGAAGAAGTTACAGGTCTGTGAGAGCCAGAAATCTTGATTGTTTGTTTCTGACCAAATACTTATTTTCCACCATAATATGCAAATAAAATGATAAAAAAACAGACAATGTGATTTTCTGGATTTTTTTTTCTCAGTTTGTCTCCCATAGTTGAGGTCTACCTATGATGTAAATTACAGACGCCTCCCATCTTTTTAAGTGGTGGAACTTGCACTATTGCTGACTGACTAAATACTTTTTTGCCCCACTGTATATATAGTATATAATAAAAGAATATATATATATATATATTCTTTTATTATATACTTTTACTATATATATATATATATATATATATATATATATATATATATATATATATATATATATATATATATATATATATATATATATATATATATATATATATATATATAGATTCAAGATTCAAAGAAGCTGTATTGCCTTTATTGGCTTTAATTATATTTTATTATATACTTTATATATATATATATATATATATATATATTCTTCTATTATATACTTTTACTATATATATATATACATATATATTCTTTTATTATATACTTTTAATATATATATATATATATATATATATATATATATATATATATATATATTTTCTTTTATTATTACTCTGCCCTCTAGTGGGATAAAGAGAATTACATCCTATCCTGCTGCAATCGTTTCTATGGTTCCTTATAAGGCTGTTTGCAGATTAAGCAAAGCACCATCCAATACCCATATGTATCGCCTTTAACCCCTTCCCGACCTTTGACGCATACGCTGCGTCATGAAAGTCGGTGCCATTCCGACCCATGACGCAGCGTATGCGTCATGGCGAAATCGCATTCCTGCAGGCCGGGTGAAAGGGTTAACTGTAATTTCACCCGGCCTGCAGGGACAGGAGGAGTTGTACTTTAGCCCCCCCGTGGCTACGATCGCTCTGATTGGCTGTTGAAAGTGAAACTGCCAATCAGAGCGATTTGTAATATTTCACCTAAAAAACTGGTGAAATATTACAATCCAGCCATGGCCGATGCTGCAATATCATCGGCCATGGCTGGAAACACTAATGTGCCCCCACCCCACCGATCGCCCCCCCAGCCCTCCGATCTGTGGTCCGCTCCCCTCCGTCCTGTGCTCCGCTCCCCCGTCCTAATGTCCGCTCCCCCCGTGCTCCAATCCCACCCCCCGTGCTCCAATCCCACCCCCCTGCACTCCGATCCACTCCCCGCAGTCCGATCAACCCCCCCGTTCTCCGATCCAGCCCCCCGTGTTACGATCCCCCCCCCATGCTCCGATCCACCCCCCCGTGCTCCGACGCCCCCCCCCCCATGCCCTGATCTTCCCCCCCCCCCCCCCCTATACTTACCTAGCCTCCCGGGGTCCGTCCGTCCGTCTTTCCTGGGCGCCGCCATCTTCCAAAATGGCGGGCGCATGCGCAGTGCGCCCGCCGAATCTGCTGGCCGGCAGATTCGTTCCAGAGTGAATTTTGATCACTGTGATAAAACCTCACAGTGATCAAAATAAAAAAAAAAAACAGTAAATGACCCCCCCCCCTTTGTCACCCCCATAGGTAGGGACAATAATAAAATAAAGAATTTTTTTTTTTTCCCCCACAAAGGTTGGAGTTAGAACTAGGGGTAGGGTTAGGAATGTGCACACGTATTCTGTTCCTCTGCGGATTTTTCCGCAGCGGATTTCATAAATCCGCAGTGCTAAACCGCTGTGGATTTATCGCGGATTTACCGTGGTTTTTCTGCGCATTTCACTGCGGTTTTACAACTGCGATTTTCTATTGGAGCAGTTGTAAAACCGCTGCGGAATCCGCAGAAAGAAGTGACATGTTGCGGAATGTAAACCGCTGCGTTTCCGTGCAGTTTTTCTGCAGCATGTGTACAGCAATTTTTGTTTCCCATAGGTTTACATTGAAATGTAAACTCATGGGAAACTGCTGCGGATCCGCAGCGTTTTCCGCAGTGTGTGCACATACCTTTAGAATTAGGCTATGTGCACACGGTGCGGATTTGGCTGCGGATCCGCAGCGGATTGGCTGCTGCGGATCCGCAGCAGAGTTCCATCAGGTTTACAGTACCATGTAAACATATGGAAAACCAAATCCGCTGTGCCCATGGTGCAGAAAATACCACGCGGAAACGCTGCGTTGTATTTTCCGCAGCATGTCAATTCTTTGTGCGGATTCCGCAGCGTTTTACACCTGTTCCTCAAAAGGAGTCCGCAGGTGAAATCCGCACAAAAAACACTGGCAATCCGCGGTAAATCCGCAGGTAAAACGCAGTGCCTTTTACCCGTGGATTTTTCAAAAATGATGCTGAAAATCTCACACAAATCCACAACGTGGGCACATAGCCTTAGGGTTAGGGTTGGAATTAGGGTTGTGGTTAGGGTTAGGGGTGTGTTGGGGTTAGGGTTGTGATTAGGGTTACGGCTACAGTTGGGATAAGGGTTAGGGGTGTGTTGGAGTTTCCACTGTTTAGGCACATCAGGGGGTCTCCGCAACATGGCGCCACCATTGATTCCAGCCAATCTTGTATTCAAAAAGTCAAACGGTGCTCCCTCACTTCCGAGCCCCGACGTGTGCCCAAACAGTGGTTTACCCCCACATATGGCGTACCAGCATACTCAGGAAAAACTGCACAACAATTACTGGGGTCCAATTTCTCCTGTTACCCTTGTGAAAATAAAAAATTGCTTGCTAAAACATCATTTTTGAGGAAAGAAAAATGATTTTTTATTTTCACGGCTCTGCGTTGTAAACGTCTGTGAAGCATTTGGGGGTTCAAAGTGCTCACCACATATCTAGATAAGTTCCTTGGGGGGTCTAGTTTCCAAAATGGGGTCACTTGTGGGGGGTTTCTACTGTTCAGCCACATCAGGGGCTCTGCAAACGCAACGTGACGCCCGCAGAGCATTCCATCAAAGTCTGCATTTCAAAACGTCACTACTTCACTTCCGAGCCCCAGCATGTGCCCAAACAGTGGTTTACCCCCACATATGGGGTATCAGCGTACTCAGGAGAAATTGGACAACAACTTTTGAGGTCAAATTTCTCCTGTTACCCTTGGGAAAATAAAAAATTGCGGGCTAAAAAATCATTATTGAGAAAAGAAATTTTTTTTTTTTTTTTCATGGCTCTGCGTTATAAATTTCTGTGAAGCACTTGAGGGTTCAAAGTGCTCACCACACGTCTAGATTAGTTCCTTTGGGGGTCTAGTTTCCAAAATGGGGTCATTTGTGGGGGATCTCCAATGTTTAGGCACACAGGGGCTCTCCAAACGCGACATGGTGTCCGCTAATGATTGGAACTAATTTTCCATTTAAAAAGCCAAATGGCGTTCCTTCCCTTCTGAGCCCTCCCGTGCGCCCAAACAGTGGTTTACCCCCACATATGGGGTATCTGCGTACTCAGAACAAACTGGACAACAAAATTTGTGGTCCAATTTCTCCTATTACCGTTGGCAAAATAGGAAATTCCAGGCTAAAAAATCATTTTTGAGGAAAGAAAAATTATTTTTTATTTTCATGGCTCTGCGTTATAAACTTCTGTGAAGCACCTGGGGGTTTAAAGTGCTCAGTATGTATCTAGATAAGTTCCTTGGGGGGTCTAGTTTCCAAAATGGGGTCACTTGTGGGGGAGCTCCAATGCATAGGCACACAGGGGCTCTCCAAACGCGACATGGTGTCCGCAAACAATTGGAGCTAATTTTCCATTCAAAAAGTCAAAAGGCGCGCCTTCCCTTCCGAGCCCTGCCGTGTGCCCAAACAGTGGTTTACCCCCACATATGAGGTATCGGCGTACTCGGGAGAAATTGCCCATCAAATTTTAGGATCTATTTAATCCTATTGCCCATGTGAAAATGAAAAAATTGAGGCGAAAATAAATTTTTTGTGAAAAAAAGTACTTTTTCATTTTTACGGATCAATTTGTGAAGCACCTGGGGGTTCAAAGTGCTCACTATGCATCTAGATAAGTTCCTTGGGGCGTCTAGTTTCCAAAATGGGGTCACTTGTGGGGGAGATCCAATTTTTAGGCACACGGGGGCTCTCCAAACGTGACATGGTGTCCGCTAAAGAGTGGAGCCAATTTTTCATTCAAAAAGTCAAATGGCGCTCCTTCCCTTCCAAGCCCTGCCGTGCGCCCAAACAGTGGTTTACCCCCACATATGAGGTATCAGCGTACTCGGGACAAATTGGACAACAACTTTCATGGTTCAGTTTCTCCTTTTACCATTGGGAAAATAAAAAAATTGTTGCTGAAAGATCATTTTTGTGACTAAAAAGTTAAATGTTCATTTTTTCCTTCCATGTTGCTTCTGCTGCTGTGAAGCACCTGAAGGGTTAATAAACTTCTGGAATGTGGTTTTGTGCACCTTGAAGGGTGCAGTTTCTAGAATGGTGTCACTTTTGGGTATTTTCAGCCATATAGACCCCTCAAACTGACTTCAAATGTGAGGTGGTCCCTAAAAAAAATGGTTTTGTCAATTTCGTTGTAAAAATGAGAAATCGCTGGTCAAATTTTAACCCTTATAACTTCCTAGCAAAAAAAAAATTTTGTTTCCAAAATTGTGCTGATGTAAATTAGACGTGTGGGAAATGTTATTTATTAACTATTTTGTGTCACATAACTCTCTGGTTTAACAGAATAAAAATTCAAAATGTGAAAATTGCAAAATTTTCAAAATTTTCGCCAAATTTCCATTTTTATCACAAATAAACACAGAATTTATTGACCTAAATTTACCACTAACATGAAGCCCAATATGTCACGAGAAAACAATCTCAGAATCGCTAGGATCCGTTGAAGCGTTCCTGAGTTACCTCATAAAGGGACACTGGTCAGAATTGCAAAAAATGGCAAGGTCTTTAAGGTCAAAATAGGCTGGGTCATGAAGGGGTTAAATTTATATCATTTATATCGGAAGATGTAAGATTGCGAAACATGTGTCAGGGGGTTCCCACACGTGATCCTTCAGTCTGACTCAGTGGTATGTCACCCTAAAGGTTATATGCATCTTTTTGCTAGGTGGATTGCCTTGCACCAATATACCGTATATACTCGAGTATAAGCCGACCCGAGTATAAACCGAGACCCCTAATTTTGCCACAAAAACCCGGGAAAACTTAATGACTCACGTATAAGCCTAGGGTGGGAAATATTGCTGGCTGCAATATTGGATTGAAGTTCATTCTCTGTCCTCCGTAGTACACGCCTGCGCAAGGCAAGATTGCCTTGTGCAGGCATGTACTACAGAGGACAGAGAATGGACTTCAATCCAATATTGCAGCCAGCGGGTAAGGAAAGGGTGAATCAAACACCCGAGAACCCCGCCTCTATGGCTGAAAATTGTTCCCTCCAAATTCAGGTGACCGAGTCCCTTTAAGCCAGAATTTGAGTTCACATCTCAGGTGCAAATTACAGAAGTCTGGTGGTGATGTGGTTTTCAATTTGTTTTTTAAATAATTATTTGATTCTAGCTGCAGTGAATGCCATATCTGATCTTACTCTCAAATAAACACAGTAAAACTGATGTTCTTGTCATACCTAGCACAGAGCATGAGAGGCTTCAGAGTTCTACTAAGTTTTAACAAAAGTGTTGCAATAACTATGAGTTAGGAGTTATTGTACAAGATAGCCATCATTCAGGCGAATAACTATGTTCCCTTACACCTCCAAAAATAAACAGGGTGATCAATAACATGAAACTGCAAATACAGCTTTGTTGATGCATATGGTAGATGATTATCCTCCTCCATATACATTGACTTAGCAGTATTTGCAATTTCACATCAGTGATCTGTCAGCAGCAGTCTACAAACACAGCTCTGCAGTGCCTAGTATTTACAGGTCCTGATGTAGAGTAGTGCAGGAGAGTTGAGCTCTGCTAAAAACTAACTAACAATGATTTAGAACCTCACTGATGTGGTTGACAAAATATGAAATCGGCCATACAGAGTGCTATACATAAGTAGGCAGTGCACAGAGGCAGAGAGTCTATTCTTAAGTTAGATTACACATTGTCAGAGATGGAGGCAGAGTCATGCTGGAGGCCAACTGACAGAGACCCCACTGCGCATGATCAACCAGGAGCACTGGAATTACTAGAGGATGGTTTCTATGGAAACTGAAGGGTAAATAGAGCTGAGAATGGGCATCATTCTGGGGCTGATATGTGCAAAAAAAAGAGATTTATTGGCACAAATTAATAAAAAAAAAGTGGACATTATTATAAGACCATATTGTGATTTTGGGAATAACCCCTTTAAATGTCTCTATATAGCAATGCTATCTATAAATTTGATTACGTTTTGTATTATTCCATTTCTGACTTGTATATAATGTTTGTCTAGGATGAGGCTTGAAGCCCTGACTGACAAGGACTCTGGAGTACCATATGGTGATAGCGGTGATGAAGAAGACCCCCCTAGTGGACAAGCTACAAAAGAAAGGGGAAGTGAAATCAGGCCCAAGACTCAGGAAAGGTCAAGTAGTTCAATACTGTCTTCCAGTCAAGGAGGAGAAACTGATCTTCCAAATAGTCAACCTCAACCTATGACTGCTCAGGCCATTATGGAAGATGAAGAGATGAGGATAGAGGAGTTTGACAGTGACTGATAAACGCCATGAATAGGGTTTACATTTGGCTACTATCTAATGTTTTCTGTCTGAACCTATTTAAAAATTTATGGTCATGCACATTTGCTTTGTAAATAATCTCTCCAATAGTATATGCATTTATTTTATAGTTCTCTCAAACAGAAACTATTACACAAGAGAATAAACTTGTCACGTTTCCATTGTACCTTCTCCTATATGAGCCTCTGCTGTGACATTACAAACCTTGGTACGGGTTTCCTACATGCCAGCATAACAAGGGCGTGAACTGTAGTTTATGTAAAGTTTTGTGCTAAACTATTTATGTAAATAAAATGTTTTTGATTTTCATTTTTTAAATGATTTCAATTAAATTTTACCAAAGAGAAAATATAAAAATATGTAAACTTGGTCTGTGAAGTAGTGGAAAGTTGTAAATCTGTACAAGTATTCAGCAGTCTGGCCTTTCTAGATACCAACTGCTTGACAACATACAGATACCAAAGTGTATATGTGCACGACCAGCACCACGAGGAGAGGGGATCCGCCCTTCAGGGACAGGAAACCTACAGGTAAAAGAGCGGTACCTCTCCCTTGCATCAGTTGGTTTCCTGTCCCTGACTGGAAGCTTTCAGTTCGGTGTACCTGAAGACTGAAGAATCAGGATGAAGATGGTCCAGACCCGGCCAGACTGGTTCAGGCAGCGATGATGCCCCTGCCGCGGCTGGTGCGGTGTCCTGAAGCCGCCACTTCTGGGACCGATGGGTCTTACAGTGTGAGCTGGGGGGAGTGCAGCCGCTGCACCATATTCCAGTGCAGGGCTTTCGGGTGTCCGGCCGGTGCATGTGACGAGGAAGAACTTCCTGGGTAAAACTGGAAGTAGGTGTGAGGACGCTGGGTGGCTGTTTTATATATAAGGAGCGTGGTGAGATTCTCCCTGCCATCAGCTGTCCCCGGCAGAATGGAGGACAGTGAACCACAGCAGCAGCCACCACAGCAGGAGCAGCGGCAGAAACAGCAGCTCAAAAGACATTGAAACCCGCCTGAAAAAGCGATCAAAAGAATGAACATTTGCATCTCGATATCTAAAAACGACTTGCAGTTCATATGTTCAGGTTTTTGGCAAGTTTTTAACTGCAAAAGATGCCAAGTGGCAAAAAGAAGTGACCTGACCCCTCTTCAGGCGTTTTCCTCTGAAGACGCCCCATATGTTGTAGAAGTCAATGGGAAGTCTGAAAAGCTGCACGGAGCTATTTTTTATAGTTTTCCCATCAGGTTTGCTTCAGAAATCTTCATTGTTGAATGTAGAAAAAGATTGGAAAACACCAGTAAAAGACAACCCCAAAACCTTTTGAAAAAAAACAAAACAATCACCAGCTGTCATTAACAACAAAGCAAGTACTTTTGATACGACCAAAAACACACAAAAAATGACACTACAGGATGAAAAAGTCTCCTGAATGATCTTACTCTTGGAAAAATCCATGGGTTCAGCCACATCTAAAGGGGGTCATGTGCAAATTTCCACCATCCACTAATCCCAAGGGACTGTGAAATGTCTAGCTGAAGTGATGGCCCGCCACTCCATTAATTCCCTGTAGGACTGTTGAAAATAGCCAAACACAAAGCTTTTTCTGGCAGCCCCATAGAAAATACTCAACCACTGCTTTGTTCCTAAGGGTTAAGTGCTCTGGTCACAGAATTGTCTAACCCCCACCCCAACCCACAACCACCAATCTTTGAGACTAGAATGCAGCACCAAACATAGATAACTCACGTTCTTACATGGGGATACACTATAATATCAAACAAGAACGACGTGGTTTCCAGGAACGGAATTCTTTTCAATATGAGTTTAAAAACAGTTTACGCATCCACCAGAGGTGCTAACATCTAATTGGTGGGGGGTGCCGGGTGTCTTTATGATGGGTCATCAATCTAAAAGGACTGAAAAAATGTTCATATTGTACAGAAGTTGAGTGTGAAGAGTTAAACTCCATTAAGATATTAAGTGCTGTATTAGAAGATAAAATAAAAATGCAAAGCTGGGTTCACACTAGAATTTGAAGTGCCAATAAGTGAAGGAAACCTATCCATCCCATACTGAACACCAATGGCACCAGATGGACCTCATTTGACTATAATGAGAGCTGTTTGGGTTTCTACTAGAATGTCTTATTTTAACTGGGCTAAAAAGTGAATCCTTCATTACTTTTTTTTTCTTCTAGTGAAAATAAGTGAACTTGCACTTGGAGGCTTTGTTGGAAGTGTGAACCTTGTCTAAAGTGCACCACATTCCAGAGGGGTAATTAACTATTCTCCAATTTTTTTTTTTTTTACTCTGGTTGTCCTTGTATAGTCTCTTTTAGATGTGATACTGTCACATGGGATACTATAAGTGTTCATTTTACTTGGGATTACTAGCAATTTTGTTTTTCCATCATACATGACGGCACCACGAGAGAGGGGATCCGCCCATCAAGGACAGGAACCCTTCAAGATAAAAGGGGCGGTTCCTTTCTCCACATCAGTTGGTTTCCTGTCCTTGACGGGGAACCCTCAAGATAGAAGACTTCTGAAGACAGAAGAGGATGCCTGGGTCGGAAGGTGTCATGATTCCAATGGCAGGGAATCACAAAAGGACAAGCACCAACGAGCTCTAGGGTGATGGAACCTGAGCTGACCGCGACCCTAAACCTGAACACACAAATAACAATAGCCGGGGAACGTGCCTACGTTGATCCTAGACGTCTCGCACCAGCCGAAGATCTAACTTCCCCTATTAGAAGAAACACAGACCTCTCTTGCCTCCAGAGAAATACCCCACAGAAATAGCAGCCCCCCACATATAATGACGGTGAAATGAGAGGAAGGCACATACACAGTATGAAAACAGATTCAGCAAAATGAGGCCCGCTAAAACTAGATAGCAGAGGATACAAAAGTAAACTGCGCGGTCAGCAAAAAACCCTTCAAAAAACCATCCTGTAATTACTTGAACTCATGTTCCAACTCATGGAACATGAGGAGCAATTACAGCCCACTAAAGCAACCAGCAGCAAAGAGACAATTATATGCAAGCTGGACAAGACAAAAATAAAGCAAAACGTGGAACAAGAAAATCAAAACTTAGCTTGTCCTGAAGATTACTGAAGCCAGAAGCTGAGGTAACAAAACACTCTGATAACCTTGATAGCCGGCGGGGAAATGACAAGAAAGCCCGGTTAAATAGGAAACTCCCAAATCCTAATAGAACAGGTGGACACCAGAGACAGCAGAACACAAATCACCCAGTACCATCAGTAACCACCAGAGGGAGCCCAAAAACAACTCACAACAGTACCCCCCCCTTGAGGAGGGGTCACCGAACCCTCACGAGAACCACCAGGGCGACCAGGATGAGCCCTATGAAAAGCGCGGACCAAATCATCAGCATGAACATCAGAGGCAACCACCCAAGAATTATCCTCCTGACCATAACCCTTCCACTTGACCAAATATTGGAGTTTCCGTCTGGAAACACGAGAATCCAAGATCTTCTCCACAACATACTCCAATTCTCCCTCCACCAGCACCGGAGCAGGAGGCTCAAGCGAAGGAACAACAGGTACCTCATACCTCCGCAACAACGACCGATGGAACACATTATGAATAGCAAACGATGCCGGGAGATCCAAACGAAACGACACAGGGTTAAGAATTTCCAAGATCCTATAAGGACCGATGAACCGAGGCTTGAACTTAGGAGAAGAGACCTTCATAGGAACAAAACGAGAAGACAACCACACCAAGTCCCCAACACGAAGTCGAGGACCCACGCGGCGACGGCGATTAGCAAACTGCTGAGCCTTCTCCTGGGACAACTTCAAATTGTCCACCACATGACTCCAAATCTGATGCAACCTATCCACCACCATGTCCACTCCAGGACAATCAGAAGGTTCCACAAGACCAGAGGAAAAACGAGGATGAAACCCCGAATTACAAAAGAAAGGAGAAACCAAGGTAGCAGAACTAGCCCGATTATTAAGGGCAAACTCGGCCAGCGGCAAAAAGGTAACCCAGTCATCCTGATCAGCAGAAACAAAACACCTCAAATAAGTTTCCAAGGTCTGATTAGTTCGCTCCGTCTGGCCATTCGTCTGAGGATGGAATGCAGACGAAAAGGACAAATCAATGCCCATCTTAGCACAGAACGTCCGCCAAAATCTAGACACAAACTGGGATCCCCTGTCAGAAACGATGTTCTCCGGAATCCCATGCAAACGAACCACGTTCTGGAAAAACAGAGGGACCAACTCAGAGGAGGAAGGCAACTTAGGCAAGGGTACAAGATGAACCATTTTAGAAAAGCGGTCACACACAACCCAGATGACAGACATTTTTTGAGAGACAGGGAGATCCGAAATAAAGTCCATGGAAATGTGCATCCAAGGCCTCTTCGGGATAGGCAAAGGTGACAACAATCCACTGGCTCGAGAACAGCAAGGCTTAGCCCGAGCACAAACCTCACAAGACTGCACAAAAGAACGCACATCACAAGGAAGGCCACCAAAAAGACCTGGCCACCAAGTCTCTAGTACCAAATATTCCAGGATGACCTGCCAATGCAGAAGAATGGACCTCGGAGATGACTCTACTGGTCCAACTATCCGGAACAAACAGTCTCTCAGGCGGACAACGATCAGGTTTACCCGCCTGAAACTCCTGCAAAGCACGTCGCAAGTCTGGGAAGACGGCCGACAATATCACCCCATCCCTAAGGATACCAGTGGGCTCAGAATTTCCAGGGGAGTCAGGCACAAAACTCCTAGAAAGAGCATCCGCCTTCACATTCTTTGAACCTGGCAGGTATGAAACCACAAAATTGAAACGAGAGAAAAACAGTGACCAACGAGCCTGTCTAGGATTCAGACGCCTGGCAGACTCAAGGTAAATCAGATTTTTGTGATCAGTCAAGACCACCACACGATGTCTAGCACCCTCAAGCCAATGACGCCACTCCTCAAATGCCCACTTCATGGCCAAAAGTTCCCGATTACCCACATCATAATTCCGCTCAGCGGGCGAAAATTTTCTAGAAAAGAACGCACATGGCTTCATCACCGAGCAATCGGAGCTTCTCTGTGACAAAACCGCCCCCGCTCCGATCTCGGAAGCATCAACCTCAACTTGGAAAGGAAGCGAAAAATCAGGCTGACGCAACACAGGAGCAGAAGAAAACCGGCGTTTAAGTTCCTGAAAGGCCTCCACAGCCGCAGGAGACCAATCAGTAACATCAGCACCCTTCTTAGTCAAATCTGTCAAAGGCTTAACAACACTAGAAAAATTAGTTATAAAACGACGATAGAAATTAGCAAAGCCCAAGAACTTCTGCAGACTCTTAAGAGATGCAGGCTGCGTCCAGTCACAAATAGCTCGAACCTTGACGGGATCCATCTCAATAGTAGAAGGGGAAAAAATATACCCCAAGAAAGAAATCTTCTGGACTCCAAAGAGACACTTTGAGCCCTTTACAAACAAGGAATTAGCCCGCAGGACCTGAAACACCTTCCTGACCTGCTGAACATGAGACTCCCAGTCATCAGAAAAAACCAAAATATCATCCAAATACACAATCATAAATTTATCCAGATATTCACGGAAAATATCGTGCATAAAGGACTGGAAGACTGAAGGAGCATTAGAAAGTCCGAAAGGCATTACCAAATACTCAAAATGGCCCTCAGGCGTATTAAATGCGGTTTTCCACTCATCACCTTGCTTTATTCGTATAAGATTATACGCACCCCGGAGATCAATCTTAGTGAACCATTTAGCCCCCTTAATGCGAGCAAACAAATCAGTCAACAAAGGCAAAGGATACTGATATTTTACGGTAATCTTATTCAAAAGACGATAATCTATACAAGGCCTCAAGGACCCATCTTTTTTGGCCACGAAAAAAAAACCTGCTCCCAAAGGGGACGAAGATGGACGGATATGTCCCTTTTCCAAGGACTCCTTAACATAATCCCGCATAGCAGTATGCTCTGGCACTGACAGATTGAACAAAGACCTTTAGGAAATTTACTACCAGGAATTAAATCTATAGCACAATCGCAATCCCTGTGAGGAGGAAGCGAACTGAGCTTAGGCTCCTCAAAAACATCCCGATAATCCGACAAAAATACAGGAACCTCAGAAGGAGTAGATGAAGCGATAGAAATCGGAGGTGCATCATCATTAACCCCCTGACATCCCCAGCTTAACACAGACATTGTTTTCTAGTCAAGGACTGGATTATGAGTTTGTAACCATGGCAGACCAAGTACTAAAACATCATGAAATTATACAATACCAGGAAGCGAATCACCTCCTGATGAACGGGAGTCATACGCATGGTCACTTGTGTCCAGTACTGAGGTTTATTCATAGCTAAAGGTGTAGAGTCAATTCCCTTCAAAGGAATAGGGACTTCCAGAGGCTCAAGACTAAACCCACATCGCTTGGCAAATGACCAATCCATAAGACTCAGGGCAGCGCCTGAATCTACATAGGCATCGACGGAAATGGATGATAATGAGCAAATCAGAGTCACAGACAGAATGAACTTAGACTGTAACGTACTAATGGCAACAGACTTATCAACCTTTTTTGTGCGTTTAGAGCATGCTGATATAACATGAGCTGAATCACCACAATAAAAGCACAACCCATTTTTCCGCCTATAGTTTTGCCGTTCACTTCTAGACTGAACTCTATCACATTGCATTGTCTCAAGTGCCTGTTCAGAAGACACCGCCAAATGGTGCACAGGTTTGCGCTCCCGTAAACGCCGATCAATCTGAATAGCCATAGTCATAGACTCATTCAGACCCGTAGGCGCAGGGAACCCCACCATAACATCTTTAATGGCCTCAGAAAGGCCATCTCTGAACTTTGCAGCCAGGGCGCACTCATTCCACTGAGTAAGCACTGACCATTTCCGAAATTTTTGACAATATATTTCTGCTTCATCTTGCCCCTGACCGAGAGCTAATAAAGCTTTTTCAGCCTGAATCTCCTGGTTAGGTTCCTCATAGAGCAAACCCAATGCCAGAAAAAACGCATCCACATTAAGCAACGCAGGATCCCCTGGTGCCAATGCAAATGCCCAATTTTGAGGGTCACCCCGCAGGAAAGATATAATAATCTTAACCTGCTGAGCAGGGTCTCCAGAAGAGTGAGATTTCAAAGAAAGGAACAGCTTGCAATTGTTCCTAAAATTCAGAAAACTAGATCTATCTCCAGCAAAGAACTCTGGAATAGGAATTCTAGGTTCAGACATAAGAGCATGTACAACAAAATCTTGTATATTTTGAACCTTAGCAGCAAGATTATTCAAGCTGGAAGCTAAACTCTGGACGTCCATGATAAACCGCTAAGGTCAGAGCCATTCAAGGATTAAGAGGAGGAAAAAAAAAAATCAGCCTGGCTGCAATTAAGGCTAGGCAGCAACCTCAGAGGAGAGAAAAAAAAAAAAAAAACTTCCTCAGACTACTTTTCCTCCTACTTCAGCCCAAACATTTTGGCCGGCTATACTGTCATGATTCCAATGGCAGGGAATCACAAAAGGACAAGCACCAACGAGCTCTAGGGTGATGGAACCTGAGCTGACCGCGACCCTAAACCTGAACACACAAATAACAATAGCCGGGGAACGTGCCTACGTTGATCCTAGACGTCTCGCACCAGCCGAAGATCTAACTTCCCCTATTAGAAGAAACACAGACCTCTCTTGCCTCCAGAGAAATACCCCACAGAAATAGCAGCCCCCCACATATAATGACGGTGAAATGAGAGGAAGGCACATACACAGTATGAAAACAGATTCAGCAAAATGAGGCCCGCTAAAACTAGATAGCAGAGGATACAAAAGTAAACTGCGCGGTCAGCAAAAAACCCTTCAAAAAACCATCCTGTAATTACTTGAACTCATGTTCCAACTCATGGAACATGAGGAGCAATTACAGCCCACTAAAGCAACCAGCAGCAAAGAGACAATTATATGCAAGCTGGACAAGACAAAAATAAAGCAAAACGTGGAACAAGAAAATCAAAACTTAGCTTGTCCTGAAGATTACTGAAGCCAGAAGCTGAGGTAACAAAACACTCTGATAACCTTGATAGCCAGCGGGGAAATGACAAGAAAGCCCGGTTAAATAGGAAACTCCCAAATCCTAATAGAACAGGTGGACACCAGAGACAGCAGAACACAAATCACCCAGTACCATCAGTAACCACCAGAGGGAGCCCAAAAACAGAACTCACAACAGGAAGGATTGGGGCAGACACTGGTCTGCTTCCGTCACCAGGTACCGGTAGTCGCCTCGGGGGCCATGAATATCCATGGCCCCCCTGAGCGAAGCATGGCCACAACCTGTGAGGCAATGCCCGATAAAGATTATCCTCGGGGGCCGCAGGTAGCGTTTCCTTACTGTTTATATAAAATCCTGCTGTCCACGGGGGTCACTTTTATGGTGCCCCCCCTGTTGACCAAGGGTGGCCATGCAGGCCGTAAGGCACATTGGTGCCCGGGCTAGGTAAGTCTCCTCGGAGGGTTGGGGCCCTCCCTGTCGAGTATAGAAAGCAGGTTCTCTCCCTCCTCCCTCCTCCCTGGTCGGTACCTGAGGCTGCACAAAGGAAAGGTATGGAGCGGTGTCCGGAGCACTGGGGAGCATCAGGGCATTGGGGGTGAGTGCTGCGCTGCCTCCTGGAGTCTGTGGCGTGGACATTCCTGGTGCTGCGAGCTCCTCAGCCGGCGCCGGGTACCCAGAAATGGTGGGTACACGCATGCGCAAAATACCCGGCGGGAACACTCGGAACGTTTGTACAGGACTAAGGGGCAGGGGGACCGAAAAAGGCGGCGCGCATCGGAAGTGGTTGCCGGGTGCGCGCTCTGACATAGTTATGTGGCGCAGGCGTTGCGCCAGGACGGCAGATGCAGGTGAATAGTTGATTAAGTAGCGCGCACCGGACGTGGCTACCGGCGGCACGCATAGAACGAAAGCGCAAATGCATTTATTAACCAGCTGAGGCTGGACCACTACAAAGGCAGGATCAGCCAGGTGATTTATTGCTTATAACATGCAGGTGCGCACATACACCTGATTGTAGCACAAAGTGCTGAGCGGCCAGTAAAAGGCAGGATCAACCAGGTGATCCATTAAAACAAAAAAAGAGAAGGAAGTGAGTCTATTTAAACGAACCAGAAGTGCTGTCCTGTGTCACTAACCAGGCCAGGTTGAAAGTGACTGCTCTTGTTACGTGGTAGTGTGTAAGATGGAGAGTTTTTCGCCAGAACATTTAATGCCACAGCAAGAGGGGCAGGAGAGGCAGTCTCGCTCAAGTGAGAAGAGCCAGATACGCCATGGCAGCAGCAGAAGCCACTCAGACAGCGGGCGGACGAATCGCCATACCAAGGAGGGGGTCCCTGGTCTCAGGGCGACACGGAGAAAACCAGTCAACCTCCGGATCCGGTACCCGTACTTTGAAAGCGTCCGAGTGGTGAATGAACTTCGAGAAAGTCCAGCACTCTAATGTCTGTTCTTTTCTCTTATATCCGTCTCTCCCCTCTTTTCTTACATACATTTGGTGGGGGGGGGGGGGGTGGAGTATAGGAGGTCCCCAAGAAGTGTAAATCAAAGGCTAAAAACAAGGAATGTCCCTTATGCAAAAAAGCGTTAAAACCATCCTGGAATAAAAATCTGTCAGGATTGCATTAGCAAGACTGTAGCGGAAGAAACACCCTCCTTTACGGAGAGTCTAAGGGTACCGTCACACAGTGGCATTTTGATCGCTACGACGGCACGATTCGTGACGTTCGAGCGATATATCCGTGACGTTCCAGCGATCTCGCTGTGTCTGACACGCTCCTGCGATCAGGGACCCCGCTGAGAATCGTACGTCGTAGCAGATCGTTTGAAACTTTCTTTCGTCGTCTAGTGTCCCGCTGTGGTGGCATGATCGCATGGTGTAACAAAGGTGTGCACGATATTGTATATGATGTGCGCATAGTAACCAACGGCTTCTACATCACACATACGTCATGAAATTATCGCTCCAGCGTTGTACATTGCAAAGTGTGACAGCAGTCTACGACGCTGGAGCGATATTGTTACGATGCTGGAGCGTCACGAATCGTGCCGTCGTAGCGATCAAAATGCCACTGTGTGATGGTACCCTTAGATCACTGATCCAATCAGAGGTCTGTAGGTCTGTAAAAGCATTACAGACAGCCGACACAGATATCAGATCTAGGGACAGATCCAGCCCCTCAGTAGCATCTCAAAGGGATTCTTCAGAGTCAGGAGAAGACTCAGATACAGCTCATTGCTCAGATAGTAGCTCAGAGGAGGAAGATACATTTCCAGCAGAGGCTATGGATAAGCTTATAAAAGCTGGAGGATCAGGTAGAACAAAAAGCTCCCAGAGAGACTATCCTAGAGGCAATACCGGCCATGAGAGCAGCGGCAGTATTTCTAGCTGAAGCATCAGCAGACTCTGCTAGACTGGCAGCAAAGTCAGCAGCTTTAGCCAACACAGGACGCCGTGCGGTATGGCTTAAATACTGGCCAGGAGATACACAGGCAAAGATGAAACTTTGCTCTTTGCCATGTGAGGGGAACTTCCTGTTTGGACCGGCATTAGACGAGGTATTAGAAAAAGCCGGTGACAAAAAGAAAAACTTTCCAAAGCAGCCATTTCAGCCCTTTTGGCGCTCCTTTCAGAGAGGCCGAAAATTCTGAAGGCAGCAGTATAGAGACCGAGACAGGAGCAATTTTGACAAGCGATCCAGAGGAGGAAAAGGCTTCTATTTTAGCAAGTCCCCCAGGGACACCAAGAAACCCTCCCAGTGACGGTCCTTCTCAGGTGGGAGGGAGGCTCTCACTTCCTTCCAGCCTGGGAGAGGATCTCATCCAGCGCATGGATCAGACAAATTATAGGATTGGGCCTAAAACTAAAATTCCACCACTGGCCTCCAAGAAGATACATGCAGACTCCGGTACAATCCTCCCAAGAGAAACAAGACAGTCTGGAAGGGGAAGTAACATCACTCCTAGACAAACACGTCTTGGAAGAAGTTCCAATAGAGGAAAGGATGGAAGGATTTTATTCCCCCCTTTTTCTCATAAAAAAAAAACGGACAATTCTTGGAGGACAATAATAAATTTAAAAGGCCTCAACAAATATCTAATAATTCCATCTTTCTGAATGGAAACCATAAAATCAGCGGTGAAACTTCTATATCCTCAGTGTTACATGTCAGTCCTAGACCTAAAGGATGCTTATTGGCAGTGGCAGTTTAGATGGGGTCCCAGCTACGTCACTTTCAGTACAGGGCTCTACCCTTTGGGATAGCAACAGCCCCAAGGGTATTTACAAAACTGATTGCAGAGGTCAGCACATCTCAGAGAATAAGATACTCTGTAATAGATAAAGTCTACCGAATTAAGAGACCCTCGTCCCTCCCACTGGATGTGCCAAGAGACATTATTGTCTCCTTTTTCCCCACCTGGGTCCGGGGTAAACTATTTGAGCTTTCCTCCGAAAAAGACTTCCAGCTCTCCTCATATGGCCACCTAACATTTTTCAGAGACCTGTCTAAAGACACTTTGAAAAAGCAACGAGACTTTTCATCAATTACACGGGAGCTACGGAGGTCCCACTTTGCTTATTCATGGTCGCCTTCCTCTACTCTGTTGGTAAAACTCTTATCCGGAACTATACATATCACAACACCTACAGAGGGTTTGTCCTGCCTGCAGCAACATGGTCTGAAACCTTCTAGAACCTTCAAAGGTCCTACCTGAACTGTAGTTCTGCCCTATGCATATTGTCATCTATTTTTACTACGCTTCTTTTGGGTTATTGTTTTATTCCTTCCTAATGATTAGCTTGGATAATGAGCCAGATATTTTTGCCGCCCACATAGTCGCAGGGTCTCCCGAGGGTGTTCCCGGACTCAAAAAGCTACCATATAATATTCATTAAGCTTAAAGCTCACAACAGGGACTCGTATTCTACCATCTACTGACTATAGCCTTAGATGACTACTCAGCGAATCTGCACAAAAAGTCCTAATGTCATTTTGATAACCTACTGTGTAATTTCAGTTCAAATCATTATGTTTATTCTAATCTACTATACGATACCTGTTTCCCCTATTGCTATAGGGGTTTATTTTCCCCATCTTCTTAACCCAACCCCTCCCCCCCCCGTCCATTCCTAATCTTTCCTTCCCGGTTAAGAGTTAAAATTCTAATAAAACTGTTTGGAACGAAAAAGATACTCTGATAATACCTTACTTAGACGACTTCCTGATAGTGGGGAAAACTTTTCTCACTGTCAGGAGCAGGTCAGAATAGTGATGGCAACTGAACCTCAAGAAATCCAAACTGGTGCCAGCGATGGTCCAGAATTTCCTAGGGATAACGGTAGACTCGGTGGTGCAGGAGTGTCACCTCCCAGAGGAAAAAGAGGAAACAATCAAACAAATGAGGAGTTCCTTGGACTTACACAGCCTCCAAAGTAATCACAACGGATGCCAGTCCATGGGGGTGGGGAGCTCACTCAGACACACTATGGGTCCAAGACTCCTGAGCTTAAGAGGAAAGAAATCTATCCTCAAACAAGTGGGAACTCCTAGCAATCGAGAAAGCGCTGAGGAAGTTACTTCCACACTTAACAGGGCATCATGTGAGAGTCCTATCGGACAACCGAACAGTGGTCACATATGTAAACCACCAGGAGGGCACCCATTCTCGGTCATTGATGCACAACCAAAAGACTCATGACTCTGGCTGAAAAAGGCATATTCTCTCATTATCGGCCCTGCATATTCAAGGTGTGGACAATATAAAGGCAGACTTTTTAAGCAGGAACCACTTAAAGGGAACCTGTCACCTGAATTTGGCGGGACTGGTTTTGGGTCATATGGGCGGAGTTTTCGGGTGTTTGATTCACCCTTTCCTTACCCGCTGGCTGCATGCTGGCTGCAATATTGGATTGAAGTTTATTCTCTGTCCTCCATAGTACACGCCTGCGCAAAGCAATCTTGCCTTGCGCAGGCGTGTACTATGGAGGACAGAGAATAAACTTCAATCCAATATTGCAGCCAGCGGGTAAGGAAAGGGTGAATCAAACACCTGAAAACTCCGCCCATATGACCCAAAACCAGTCCCGCCAAATTCAGGTGACAGAGTCCCTTTAAGGCAGGGGGAATGGTCCCTAAAAAAGTCAATTTTTCATCGGATAATACACATGGGGGGAAGACCCAGTGTAGACCTCTTTGCTTCAAAAGCCAACAAGAAAGTTTAGAAGTTCTGCTCTCTGAACCCAGCAGACAGACCGTTGGCAGTAGACGCCTTCAGCATAGAATGGATGTCAGGACTCTTGTATGCCTTCCCACCGATATGTCTAATCCCAGCAATTCTGAAGAAGATCAGGGAGGACAAGGCCAGGGTAATTGTAATCGCTTCCTTCTGGCCGAAAAGACCATGGTTTTACTGGCTGAGAGTGATGTCAGTGACGAACCCGTGGGTACTCCCGGAAGACCAGGACCTTCTAACACAGGGTCCCTTCAACCATCCGCAGAATTCCGGGCTACATTTGACAGTCTGGCATTTGAACGGTCATTATTAGAGAAAGAAGGATTCTCAGCTGGTTTAATATCCACCTTGCTTAGTAGCAGAAAATCAGTAACGACCAGGATCTAGGGGAGAATGTGGAAGAAATTCCTGTCCAGCTCAGCGCCAATACGGGAAGGGGAGGTCCAGATAGTGGCAATACTGGAGTTCCTGCAAAAGGGATTAGATCTAGGATTAGCTGTTAGTACCCTCAAAGTACACATTTCAGCTTTAGCAGCCCTATTTAACTGACCTGGCAAGCAATAGATGGGTGTTGAGGTTTATCCGAGCCTGTAGTAGAGCTGACTCTGTTCCATCCCCTACTCCTCCACCATGGGATCTAAATTTAGTATTGACAGCTTTGACAGAAAGCCCCTTTGAGCATCAGATAAAGTACTAACATTAAAAACAGCTTTGTTAGTGGCACTTACATCGGGCTGTAAGGTTGGGGATTTACACGCATTGTCAGCTGACCCCCCTTACACGCAAATTATGGACTATAGAGTTGTATTAAAATTAGATCCGGCATATCTCCCCAAAGTGTTATCGAGATTCCATAGGGCTCAGGATATAACCCTACCCTCTTTCTGTCCCAATCCTAGCAACAAGAAAGAGGAGAGACTCCATTGCCTAGATGTCAGGAGATGTATCCTACAGTATTTAGAGATGACAAAATCCTGGAGGAAACAGAGGGCTTTTTGTTTCATTCCAGGGGTCAAGGAAGGGCCTTAAAGCCTCAAAACAAACTATCGCTAGATGGGTGAGAGATGCCATTATTCTAGCGTATAGTAGTGGAGGCAGGGTTGTTCCACAGGGTCTGAAAGCCCACTCCACGAGGACCATGGCGACGTCGTGGGCGGAGAGAGCAGATGCTACCATCGACCAAATCTGTAAGGCGGCCACTTGGTCCTCTCTGTCTACATTTTTTAAACATTATAGGCTAGACCTATCTGCTACCTCTGATCTCACATTTGGGAGAAGAGTGTTACAAGCAGTGATCCCTCCCTAAAAAAGAATACAAATCTCTGTAACTCTCTCGTGGTGCCGTCATGTATGATGGAAAAACACGGGTATTACATACCTGATAATGGGTTTATCATGAGACATGACGGCACCTTTATATTCCCACCCTTTTGATCACGTCATTAATTGGGTGCATTATTAGCATTATTTGTATTATACACTCCCTCAGGTGTCGGTGAATAGAACTGTATAGGATGTATTTGTGTACACTAACCGTCGGAGTTCCTCTCGTACTCTGTAAAACAACTGATTTATCTTGAAGGTTTCCTGTCCTTGAAGGGCGGATCCCATCTCTCGTGGTGCCGTCATGTCTCATGAAAAAACACATTACCAGGTATGTAATACCCGTGTTTCCCCAATGCTGTTATATGGTACCGCCTATTGGCTGGTTAATATTTTTAACCCCTTCCCGACCCATGACGCCACGTAGGCGTCATGAAAGTCGGTGCCAATCCGACCCATGACGCCTATGTGGCGTCATGGAAAGATCGCGTCCCTGCAGATCGGGTGAAAGGGTTAACTCCCATTTCACCCGATCTGCAGGGACAGGGGGAGTGGTAGTTTAGCCCAGGGGGGGTGGCTTCACCCCCCCCCCGTGGCTACGATCGCTCTGATTGGCTGTTGAAAGTGAAACTTCCAATCAGAGCGATTTGTAATATTTCACCTATTATAACTGGTGAAATATTACAATCCAGCCATGGCCGATGCTGCAATATCATCGGGCATGGCTGGAAACACTAATGTGCCCCCAGCCCTCCGATCTGTCCGGTACACTGCTCCGGCTCCCCTCCGTCCTGTGCTCCGCTCCCCCCGTGCTCTTGTCCGCTCCCCCCGTGCTCCAATCACCCTCCCCGTGCTCCAATCACCCCCCCTGCACTCCGATCCAACCCCCCCGTGCTCCGTTCCACCCCCCCGTGCTCCATTCCACCCCTCCCGCGCTCCGATCCACCCCCCCATGCTTCTTCCCCCCCCCGTGCTCCCCCCCACCCCATCATACTTACCGATCCTGCCGGGGTCCGTCCGTCTTCTCCCTGAGCACCGCCATCTTCCAAAATGGCGGGCGCATTTTGATCACTGAGATATAATCTATCTCCGTGATCAAAATAAAAAAATAATAAATGACCCCCCCCCCTTTGTCACCCCCATAGGTAGGGACAATAAAAAAATAAAGAATTTTTTTTCCCACTAATGTTAGAATAGGGGTAGGGTTAGGGGTAGGGTTAGGGCTAGGGTTAGGGTTTCGGTATGTGCACACGTATTCTGGTCCTCTGCGGATTTGATAAATCCGCAGTACTAAACAGCTGCGGATTTATGGCGGATTTACCGCATTTTTTCTGCGCATTTCACTGCGGTTTTACAACTGCGATTTTCTATTTGAGCAGTTGTAAAACCGCTGCGGAATCCGCACAAAGAAGTGACATGCTGCGGAATGTAAACCGCTGCGTTTCCGTGCAGTTTTTCCGCAGCATGTGTACAGCGATTTTTGTTTCCCATAGGTTTACATTGAACTGTAAACTCATGGGAAACTGCTGTGGATCCGCAGCGTTTTCCGCAGCGTGTGCACATACCTTTAGAATTAGGCTATGTGCACACGGTGCGGATTTGGCTGCGGATCCGCAGCGGATTGGCCGCTGCGGATTCGCAGCAGTGTTCCATCAGGTTTACAGTACCAAGTATACCTATGGAAAACCAAATCCGCTGTGCCCATGGTGCGGAAAATACCGCGCGGAAACGCTGCGTTGTATTTTCCGCAGCATGTCAATTCTTTGTGCGGATTCCGCAGCGTTTTACACCTGTTCCTCAATAGGAATCCGCACGTGAAATCCGCACAAAAAACACTGGAAATCCGCGGAAAATCCACAGGTAAAACGCAGTGCCTTTTACCCGCGGATTTTTCAAAAATGATGCTGAAAAATCTCACACGAATCCGCAACGTGGGCACATAGCCTTAGGGTTAGGGTTGGAAATAGGGTTGTGGTTAGGGTTAGGGGTGTGTTGGGGTTAGGGTTGTGGTTAGGGGTGTGTTGCGGTTAGGGTTGTGATTAGGGTTATGGCTACAGTTGGGATTAGGGTTAGGGGTGTGGGGGGGTTAGTGTTGGAGGTAGAATTGAGGGGTTTCCACTGTTTAGGCACATCAGGGGTCTCCAAACGCAACATGGCGCCACCATTGATTCCAGCCAATCTCGTATTCAAAAAGTCAAATGGTGCTCCCTCAATTCCGAGCTCCGACGTGTGCCCAAACAGTGGTTTACCCCCACATATGGGGTACCAGCATACTCAGGATAAACTGCGCAACAATTACTGGGGTCCAATTTCTCCTGTTACCCTTGTGAAAATAAAAAAATGCTTGCTAAAACATCATTTTTGAGGAAAGAAAACGTATTTATTATTTTCACGGTTCTGCATTATAAACTTCTATGAAGCACTTGGGGGTTCAAAGTGCTCACCACACATCTAGATAAGTTCCTTTCGGGGTCTAGTTTCCAAAATGGGGTCACTTGTGGGGGGTTTCTACTGTTAAGCCACATCAGGGGCTCTGCAAACGCAACGTGACGCCAGCAGAGCATTCCATCAAAGTCTGCATTTCAAAACGTCACTACTTCAATTCCGAGCCCCGGCATGTGCCCAAACAGTAGTTTACCCCCACATATGGGGTATCACCGTACTCAGGAGAAACTGGACAACAAATATTGGGGTCAAATTTCTCCTGTTACCCTTGGGAAAATTAAAAAATTCTGGGCTAAATAATTATTTTTGAGGAAAGAAAACGTATTTATTATTTTCATGGCTCTGCATTATAAACTTCTGTGAAGCACTTGGGGGTTCAAAGTGCTCACCACACATCTAGATAAGTTCCTTTGGGGGTCTAGTTTCCAAAATGGGGTCACTTGTGGGGGGTTTCTACTGTTAAGCCACATCAGGGGCTCTGCAAACGCAACGTGACACCCACAGAGCATTCCATCAAAGTCTGCATTTCAAAACGTCACTACTTCACTTCCGAGCCCCGGCATGTGCCCAAACAGTGGTTTACCCCCACATATGGGGTATCGGCGTACTCAGGAGAAACTGGACAACAACTTTTGGGGTCAAATTTCTCCTGTTACCCTTGGGAAAATAAAAAATTGCAGGCTAAAAGATCATTTTTGAGAAAATATATATATTTTTTTCATGGCTCTGCATTATAAACTTCTGTGAAGCACTTGGGGGTTCAAAGTCCTCACCACACATCTAGATTAGTTCCTTTGGGGGTCTAGTTTCCAAAATGGGGTCATTTCTGGGGGATCTCCAATGTTTAGGCACACAGGGGCTCTCCAAACGTGACATGGTGTCCGCTAATGATTGGAGCTAATTTTCCATTTAAAAAGCCAAATGGCGTGCCTTCCCTTCCGAGCCCTGCCGTGCGCCCAAACAGTGGTTTACCCCCACATATGGGGTATCGACGTACTCAGGACAAACTGGACAACAACATTTATGGTCCAATTTCTCCTATTACCCTTGGCAAAATAGGAAATTCCAGGCTTAAAAATCATTTTTGAGGAAAGAAAAATTATTTTTTATTTTCATGGCTCTGCGTTATAAACCTCTGTGAAGCACCTGGGGGTTTAAAGTGCTCATTATGCATCTAGATAAGTTCCTTGGGGGGTCTAGTTTCCAAAATGGGGTCACTTGTGGGGAAGCTCCAATGTTTAGGCACACAGGGTCTCTCCAAACGCGACACGGTGTCCGCTAACGATGGAGATAATTTTTCATTCAAAAAGTCAAATGGCGCTCCTTCACTTCCGAGCCTTACCATGTGCCCAAACAGTGGTTTACCCCCACATGTGAGGTATTGGTGTACTCAGGAGAAATTGCCCAACAAATTTCAGGATCCATTTTATCCTGTTGCCCATGTGAAAATGAAAAAATTGAGGCTAAAAGAATTTTTTTGTGAAAAAAAAGTACTTTTTCATTTTTACGGATCAATTTGTGAAGCACCTGGGGGTTCAAAGTGCTCACTATGCATCTAGATAAGTTCCTTGGGGCGTCTAGTTTCCAAAATGGGGTCACTTGTGGGGGAGCTCCAATTTTTAGGCACACGGGGGCTCTCCAAACGTGACATGGTGTCCGCTAAAGAGTGGAGCCAATTTTTCATTCAAAAAGTCAAATGGCGCTCCTTCCCTTCCAACCCCTGCCGTGCGCCCAAACAGTGGTTTACCCCCACATATGAGGTATCAGCGTACTCAGGACAAATTGGACAACAACTTTCATGGTTCAGTTTCTCCTTTTACTATTGGGAAAATAAAAAAATTGTTGCTAAAAGATAATTTTTGTGACTAAAAAGTTAAATGTTCATTTTTTCCTTCCATGTTGCTTCTGCTGCTGTAAAGCACCTGAAGGGTTAATAAACTTCTTGAATGTGGTTTTGAGTACCTTGAGGGGTGCAGTTTTTAGAATGGTGTCACTTTTGGGTATTTTCAGCCATATAGACCCCTCAAACTGACTTCAAATGTGAGGTGGTCCCTAAAAAAAATGGTTTTGTCAATTTCGTTGTAAAAATGAGAAATCGCTGGTCAAATTTTAACCCTTATAACTTCCTAGCAAAAAAAAATTTTGTTTCCAAAATTGTGCTGATGTAAAGTATACATGTGGGAAATGTTATTTATTAACTATTTTGTGTCACATAACTCTCTGGTTTAACAGAATAAAAATTCAAAATGTGAAAATTGCGAAATTTTCAAAATTTTTGCCAAATTTCCGTTTTTATCACAAATAAACGCAGAATTTATTGACCTAAATTTACCACTAACATGAAGCCCAATATGTCACGAAAAAACAATCTCAGAACCGCTAGGATCCGTTGAAGCGTTCCTGAGTTATTACCTCATAAAGGGACACTGGTCAGAATTGCAAAAAATGGCAAGGTCTTTAAGGTCAAAATAGGCTGGGTCATGAAGGGGTTAAATATACTTTCATTGAAGAATATCTAAAACATACTTTATGTTAAATAAAAATCCTTTTTTTTAACTTTGTTTTCTCTGCACAACCTTTTTCTATAATCTTGAAAGAAAATCAGCAAATTTCCAATCCACACCATTTCTTAAACTAATGCGTTATGCAGATTTTATGGCCCTCGGATAAATAACCTTATTTCTCATTCCTAGGATCAAAAATCGGACATGTGTCCATCACTGTTTTGTAGACGCACAGGTTCTCAAAAAAAAAAAAAAAAAAAAACCTGCGGAAATGCAAAAAACCTCATGGAATTTAATTGATGCGTGTTATATCCATGAAAAATAGCTGTCTGACTGCTGCCTTAGGTTTTCCTTGAGCCTTTTTTAATGAAATTGTTTTGTTCCAGGTTAAAAGCTAATTTGCCTAATTGTGTATGGTATTCTATTGAGGAATCAAGTGTCCTTTCATAATGCCCTGCTGATAATGCCTTGCTTACTAATCCATCTCCTGTTCCATTGATTGACATGGATATGTCCTACATCCACATCTACATAATCATCCACCCTCAGTAACATGGCACCTGTGCATGTTCAGAACTGTGTTAATACAGCTACGAATGGTAAAACACTGAATAAATATGAATTTACACTATATGAATTATACACTAAATATGAATTTGGGATCTACATTTGAAACAAGCGGAAACAAGGGATTCCTCAATGTATGCCAGTGTATGTCTTTAACTCCTTACAGACCAAAGGACGTGACAAAGAATATATCCAGAAGAGCAGATGTATATTCAGAATGTATGCCAACTACTTCTTTCATTACTGTATCATGGGGCATAAAAGTTATGAAGGAACGGCTGCATGCGTGTATTCTGTTAGTTGTATTGTATCCTTCATAAAATATAAAAAAATATTTTCTCCATTTGGGTTACCAACTGGCCGAAAATTCACGTTTCTCCCCACAGTGTCTCCCGAAAAATCACATGGCACTACTTATGGTACTTGACCTCCGGAACGTTGAAGGAGCCGCACCAGTCAGTAAATATAAATGTATTCATTTTTCTGTTGTGCAGAATACAAGAGTGATTAATAAGAGGCTTTCCAGTGGTGAACAACCCCTTTAATCCCCTCCCGACATGCACTGTATATATACTTTCTGACAGCAGGCCATCCCTGTACGTCTCCCCGGGGATCGGTACCACCCTAACCCCCCAGTCGGTAATTGCTGTGATTGCCTGATCAGTTCTGACCAGCCAATCACAGCAATGTGACTATATAAGTTTGAGAAAAAGAATCCATGTGACATGGCATGTAGACAGCACCAAACACAGCAGTCACAATGGATGGGGTGATCACCACATCACCTCGCCTGATTAACCCCTTTGGTGCTGATAGGTCAGTAATTATTGTGTAGCCAATCAGCACCAAAGGGGTTCATCTAAAATAGCGATCACCACTGTGCACACCATCGTTAACTCAGTTGGCATACAGAGTGGTTACATATGCCCCTGTGTTACCTGAGGGAAAGAAAGAAAAATCCAGTAGTGAATAACCCCTTTAACCCTTCCTGACATGTGGTTGTACACCCCCTGAGTTACTTGAGAGAAAAATCCAGTAATGTCCATTGGTAGCCTTTTTGCGCTTTCTCCTTGTGCGTGGCGTCCTGCGCTGAGCATTCGTGCTCTTCCCATGCCCGTAGCGCTCTGATCAGTATCGCTGCTGATCAGAGTCTGAGCCAAGGAACTTTTTCTTTTTTTAGCTAGTTAGAGCAGTGGATATCACAGTGTAAGTGATAGTCGAGATTTTTTTTAATAGAAAAAAAAAATGGTAGGGAGGTATTGTATTAGAGTAGCAGACGTCTGTGTTAGTACCGTCAGATCTTCTTTTTAGAAAAGAAAAATAGTACAGTGTACTTTGTCAATATTGGAGTACTGATATACTCTACAGCATGCCGATATTCCGTATGGCCATGACAAGGACACGATTTGAAGCGATCCAAAAATGTTTGCCTTTTAGTATATAAAATTTGGCATGCCATAAGGTACCGCCTTCCCAAAACCCTGTCTGATGACAAATGCACATTTAGCAGGATGCAGCAGACCTCCACTGATAAAGGCAAGAGGCAGCACAGGTTAGCTGTTTTTTTATATTAGTGGTAGGAATCGCAAGTAATGAGGACCCTTGATGTTGGGTTGCAAGCTTATTAGTGATGAGCGAGTATACTCGTGGCTCGGGTTTTCCTGAGCATGCTCGGGTAGTCTCCGAGTATTTGTAAGTGCTCGGAGATTTAGTTTTCCTCGCCTCAGCTGCATGAGTTGCGACAGCTAGACAGGCTGAATACATGCAGGGATTCCCTAGCAACCAGGCAACCCCCACATGTACTCAGGCTGGCTAGCAGCCTTAAATCATGCAGCTGCATCAACAAAAACTAAATCTCCGAGCACAGACAAATACTCGGAGACCAACCGAGCGTGCTCGGGAAAACCCGAGCAACGAGTACACTCGCTCATCACTAATAAGCTTGCAACCCAACGTCAAGGGTCCTCATTACTTGCTCATCACTAGAGCTTATCTATTTTGGCCAAAATATTAACCAAAACCTCATTTAGTGTATTTATCATATGCATTAATTTTTTGCACTTCTTATCATAGCGGGTTTTTTTTTTTGCAGGATGTGGCCAGTTTCTTTTTGTTGGCTTGATTATTGGGGAGTCTGTCCCTGTGTGCTGCATACTATAGTACTGGGCAGCCCACCTGCTAATACAAGGGCGTCATTAATAGGCTGCAAACCAGACACTGTGCATCACACTTACCTGTGTGACTGGCGTCCTATGCATGCAAGCTATTTCACTGTGCATTTTTTCTACCCAGCAGCCAACCCTTGTAATATCTTGCTAGTGTGGAGGTGGCTGTTTTTATCAGTAGTTTGCACCGGTGCTGCTGCTTGCTTTTATCAGTGGAGGCCTGCTGCATCCTGCTAAATGTGCATTTGTCATCAGACAGGGTTTTGGGAAGGCTGTATCTTATGGTATATGTTTTTTTTTTTAGTTTTTTCTGTTAGCTATATAAAATTTGGCCAGTAGTTGAACAATTCAGCAGAAAATTTGCTGAGGCATACAACCCCTAAAGGGACGTCTGTATAGATAAATCGCTGGTTCATTTCAAAGGGAGGCTATACTTCTGAACATATGGGCTCGCTCCTACTTGCAATTAAATTGGACAAATGCAAAAAACTGATAAAAAATTGGATTGTATTCGTACCAATTTAAACCTATGCTTCTGTTCTCAATTGCATTTTTCTCCATCGCCACATTGGGGAACACAGGGCCGTGGGTGTATTCCGCTGCCACTAGGAGGCTGACACTAAGTAAATACAAAAAGGGTTAGCTCCTCCTCTGCAGTATGCACCGCCCACTGGCTCCGGATAGTACCAGTTCTTGTTTAGTGTCCGTAGGAGGCACACTGTGTCTGTTTTTTCCAGACGTTCTTATTTTTATTTTTAACTTTGCGCAAGAGGATGAAGGGGGCGACGGACCCTTTTAAGGGGGCCGATCTCCCCCGAAACATCAACAGGTGAGCACGGCGAGTTTACTCCCGGTACCCTCTCCTGCGAAGTGGAATGTCCGGCCTTGGACTAGCCCTGTTAAATCCTAGGGGAGCGATCCCTTAGGATACACAGAGGCCACCTTCCCATGAGCACAGTCCGGCCGCCCTCCCTCTGCTCCACCACTGAAGAACAGCGGTGCTGCAAAGAGCTTCTCAGTCCCTCTCCACCTCCTCATCAAGAGGGTGGCGGATCGAGGTTGACTGCATCTCCCCCCATACCTCGCCTGAATAGGATCTTAAGCGGTGAGTCTAGCTGGGGAGGGGTGGGGCTCCCGAGCGCACCGCGGGCTTGGCCGCATCTTGCGGCCAGGCACCGCTAATTTAGTCCTCGGATTCGGCCTCAGCTAGGCCACGTTCCGCCCACAGCCTCGCGTGACGGCCCGCCCACCGGTTCAGCGCTTCTCGCACACTGCGAGAAGCGCCCCACAAACTCTCGGCGGCCATCTTGGGACAACGATGAGCCTCAACGCCACCTTCTCCCCCCCCGGTCTCAGTGCGGCATCTGGACACAGGACCTGGGTAGGTGCGCTGCACGCTGACACAGGCCCTCATACTCCTGCACAGTGCTCCGCTTTACTAGCTGCACAGGTGCCTCACAGCCCTGCACAGAGGTTAAGAGACAACATGTCTCTGCTTAAACACAAAAAGTCCGCAAAAACACATACAGTGTTCTTCACTTCTTGCACCTCCTGTCAGGCTGCTCTACCAAGCGGGCATACTGCTCCGCTCTGTAGTGCTTGTGACCCTAAATGCGCTCCGGAGCCCCCTGCCACAAACGAGCCCGCGGTGACCAGTCCCCCTGAGTGGGCTTTGTCACTTTTGCAATCTATGGCTTCTTTGACTAAAGCTACAGGATCCAACCAGGAGCAGGACCACTAATCTGCCTATTCAGGAAGCTTCCCCTACAGCTGCGGAATCTTCAGCCTGCAGGGGCCGCTCTCATTCTAAGCACAAGCGGCCATCTAGGAAGCGCGTCCGTAGCTCGTCCCCCAGGCCCTCTGGGGCCTCGGCATCCGTTAGCTCCGCTTCCCGCTCTCACTCCCCAGGCACCTCTTCCAACCAGGACTCTGATCCTGAGTCTGACGGACCTCTAGATCTGGAGTCGCCAGGTTATCAGAGCACTATAGATAGTCTCATTGAAGCCGTCAACCAGTACATTCAGGTTGATGAGGAACCGGCGACCTCCAGTACGGATAATTCGGTGTCTTTCAAAAGGACCAAACGTACTCACAGGGTGTTTGCCAATCACCCGGAGTTCCAGGACATAGTCCAGCGACATAGGGAACATCCAGACAAACGTTTTCAGGGCCAGAGATCTCTGGAGTCCAAATATCCTTTTTCTCCTGATCTCTGAAAACAATGGACAGAATCCCCTACTGTGGATCCTCCTGTCTCACGTTTGTCCTCTAAAACTATCCTATCCGTGCCAGGCGGATCTTCTATCAAAGATCCCACAGACCGCCTAGTTGACAGTCTCGCCCGTTCAGCTTTTGAGGCTTCAGGCTCGGCACTCTTTCCCTCCTTCGCTGCTACCTGGGTAGCCAAAGCCGTGACTTGTTGGGCTGACTCTCTACATGAGGCCTTACAGAAAAGTGACCTTGTTTAGTCATGCCTGGCTCGCAGTCGTTCACAACGAGTGGGTCAGGGATCTGGTGTCCTCCGGTTCCAAAATCGATTTTTCCTCTCCCCCTCCAACCCGGTTTTTCGCTTCCCGCCCTCCCGAAGCGGGAATGCGCGCTCGGGCTTTTTCCCAGGCCATCCAGTCGCTCTGACAAGACTGAGTGATTGTCCCTGTCCCAGAGGACAAAAGATTCTGCGGTTTTTATTCAAATCTGTTTATGGTTCCCAAAAAGGATGGAACAGTAAGGCCCATCCTGAACCTAAAGCTCTTGAACAGATTTGTCAAAGTCCGTCATTTCAGGATGGAATCTGTCCGTTCCATCATTGCCTCGATGGAACACGGTGAATTATAAGCATCCATCGACATCCGGGATGCATACCTCCACATCCCAATCTTCCCACCTCATCAAAGATTTCTTCGCTTCGCCGTCAGAGAGGAACATTTTCAGTTCACGGCCTCGCCTTTCGGCCTCGCCACCGCCCCCAGAGTTTTCACAAAGGTCATGGTGGCGGTCATGGCCATCCTGCATTCTCGGGGTCTAGTCGTACTTCCCTACCTAGATGACTTACTGGTCAAAGGCCCATCTTTCCGAGCCTGCGAGGAGTGCGTCCACATTTCCTTGGATACACTTTCTCGGCTGGGTTGGTTGATCAATTTAAATAAGTTATCTCCTGTTCCAGCTCAACGGATTTCCTTCCTGGGCATGACCCTGGACACCTCCCTAGGGTTCGTGCTTCTTCCTCGGGACAAGGTCCTGGCTCTTCAACAGGGGTCTGGAAGCTTCTTCAGCCGTCCCCCTGTTCCATCCGTTTCGGCATGAGGATTCTTTGGAAGATGGTGGCCGCAATGGAGGTGATTCCATTTGCACTACTAGACCTCCGTCCCCTCCAGCATACTCTGCTGGACACATGGAACGGGAGTCCGTCTTCCCTCAACCGACTGTGTCCTCTCTCCCCTCGGGTCAAGCAGACACTCCAATGGTGGACGCTCCGATCCTCTCTTCTCCAAGGGAGGTCCTTCCTCCCAGTCCATTGGCTGGTAGTCACTACCGACGCCAGTCTCCTAGGCTGGGGAGCGGTCTTTCGCCATCACACTGCGCAGGGACCTGGACTCATCATGAGTCTCGTCTTCCAATCAATATCCTGTCCATCAGGACATATTCCGACAAATCTGCCTTCATTGGGGTACTCCGGATGTAGACTTGATCGCTTCCTGGTTCAATGCCAAGGTACCTCAGTTTGTGACCTGGTCCCGGGATTCCAGAGCAATCGGGGCGGACGCGCTAGTCCTTCCTTGGAGTCAGTTTTGCCTCCCTTACCTGTTCACCCCCCCTGCCCCTGCTTCCCAGAGTTATCTGGAAGATCAGAGCAGACGGTGTCACGGTAATTCTCATTGCCCCGGATTGGCCTCGCCGGGCGTGGTATGCAGAGCTGGTCCAGCTCATCGCAGACGTTCATTGGTGCCTACCAGATCGTAAAGATCTACTTTCTCAGGGCCCGATCTACCACCAGAACTCAGAGGCCCTGTCTTTGACGGCTTGGCCGTTGAATCCTGGGTTCTGACTCAAGCGGGTTTTTCCCATGAGGTAGTTTCCACCTTGATCAATGCCTGAAAGCCGGTGTCATCGCCCATCTACCATCGGACCTGAAGGATCTTCTTCGAATGGTGCAGAAGCAGAGGTCGCCCTCTGATGGTTTTCAACATCCTTACCATCCTGGATTTCCTCCAATCCGGTCTGGACTTGGGGCTTTCACCGAGTTCCCTTAAAGGGCAGGTCTCGGCCTTGTCAGTCCTTTTTCAATGAAAAATTGCTTCCAAACATCAGGTCAGAACGTTCTTTCAGGGAGTCTCTCATGTGGTGCCTCTCTACAAAGCGCCTCTAGAGGCTTGGGACCTTAATCTGGTCCTAGGTGTCCTGCAGGAATCTCTCTTCGAGCCATTGCAGGATATCTCTCTACCTCTCCTTTCATAGAAGGTGGCCTTTCTCATCACTATTACCTCGATCAGACGAGTATCGGAGTTGGCTGCTCTTTCCTGTCGGACGCCGTTCCTTACGTTCCACCGGGACAAGGTGGTCCTCAGACCGTCCCCTACTTTCCTCCCAAATCTGGTGTCTTCCTTCCACCTCAATGAGGATATCGTTCTTCCGTCTCTTTGCCCTACTCCAACGCACCGCGTGGAGAAGGCTCTTCACTCCTTGGATCTTGTTAGAGATCTCAGGAAGTACGTGTCCAGAACGGCATCTTTTTGACAGACGGATGCTCTGTTTGTGCTCCCGGCGGGACACCGGAAGGGAGTGGCCGCTTCTAAGTCGACAATCACCAGATGGATTCGGTCGACGATTCAAGAGGCTTACCGCGTCCGAGGCAAGCCTATCCCTGCGGGACTCAGGGCACACTCCACTCGGTCGGTGGGTGCTTCCTGGGCCATTCGGAATCAAGGGTCTGCAGAGCAATTTTGCAAAGCTGCGACCTGGTCTAGCCTGCACACCTTTTCAAAGCATTACAATGTCCATACTCAGGCATCTTCAGATGCAAGCCTGGGTAGGCGTATTCTGCAGGCAGCGGTAGCGCACCTGTAGACAGCAGGTGCCATAACTTTACACTGTTGGGTTGTTATTTCCCACCCAGGGACTGCTTTTGGATATCCCATGGTCCTGTGTCCCCCAATGTGGCGATGGAGAAATAGGGATTTTTATGTACTCACCGTAAAATCCTTTTCTCCGAGCCACTCATTGGGGGACACAGCACCCACCCTTGTTTTGGCTTGTTGCCTATGATAAGTGGATAAGTGTTTTTGTCTCTGATATGTTGTTCCTACAGTTAAATCTTGTTAATCTCCTACTGCTTTGCTACAAACTGGTATTATCCGGAGCCAGTGGGCGGTTTATACTGCAGAGGAGGAGCTAACCCTTTTTGTATTTACTTAGTGTCCTGTGTCCCCCAATGAGTGGCTCGGAGTAAAGGATTTTACGATGAGTACACAAAAATCCCTATTTTTCCTTCTCTGATTGGATCGCGATTGGAACAAGAAAAAAAATCGCAGCATGCTGAATTTGGATCACACGAACCCATATAAGTCTATGGGTGTATGTGCGCTGGCAGCAGAGGAAATGGAGAAATTAATTTCTGTCTCTGCAGCTTTAAGGTGATCCTCTCATGTCCTCTCATGTGCTGAGAGGATCTGAGCACAGAGCACTGACCCTCGGCATTAGCATATCACAATCGATGTTCTCACATTGGATCTGATTCATCAGTGAGACCCCTGCTTAACTGCCAAGTATAGAATTAAACTGTACAAACTGTGCCAGAGCACCACAAGATAGACTCACAGATTTGGGGTCTACAAAGAGAAGGAAACCCTGATTAACCCCCTGAATGCCCCCCTGTCCTGAGGGTGAGTGTGAAAATTGTGTGGGAATTCTTGCACCTACTGCTGGATAAAGGTACCGTCACACTTAGCGACGCTGCAGCGATACCGACAACGATCCGGATCGCTGCAGCGTCGCTGTTTGGTCGCTGGAGAGCTGTCACACAGACAGCTCTCCAGCGACCAACGATCCCGAGGTCCCCGGTAACCAGGGTAAACATCGGGTAACTAAGCGCAGGGCCGCGCTTAGTAACCCGATGTTTACCCTGGTTACCATCCTAAAAAGTAAAAAAACAAACGCTACATACTTACCTTCCGCTGTCTGTCCTCGGCGCTCTGCTTCTCTGGTCTGGCTGTGAGCGCCGGGCAGCCAGAAAGCAGAGCGGTGACGTCACCGCTCTGCTTTCCGGCTGACCGACGCTCACAGACAGTACAGGAGGAGAGCAGAGCACAGCGCTGGAGGACAGACGGCTGTAGGTAAGTATGTAGTGTTTGTTTTTTTACTTTTAGGATGGTAACCAGGGTAAACATCGGGTTACTAAGCGCGGCCCTGCGCTTAGTTACCCGATGTTTACCCTGGTTACCAGCAAAGACATCGCTGAATCGGTGTCACACACGCCGATTCAGCGATGTCTACGGGGAGTCCAGCGACGAAATAAAGTTCTGGACTTTCTTCCCCGACCAGCGATCTCCCAGCAGGGGCCTGATCGCTGCTGCCTGTCACACTGGACGATATCGCTAGCGAGGACGCTGCAACGTCACGGATCGCTAGCGATATCGTCTAGTGTGACAGTACCTTAAGGGTTATCTCCTCCACATAGATAACTTTTACACCAGCATCCCACCCCCTCTCTGTCGAGGTACAGTTGCATGCAACACATTGCTCTAAAATCAAAGAGGTCTCCCTAAGCCGCTACTTGGGCAACTGCTAAGAAAGGGCGACAGCAGAGCCCAATGCAGCGACAACATGCTGGTGGTCAAGTGTAAGGACTAGAGGGATGTCCTTTTCTTGACCACCATACACTGTGACAACAGCTCCCTTGTCACTGTCTGAAGTACCACAACACAAGTTCCGAAGCCAGATTGTATCTTGGATTACAAATGGTACATGGTGTAGATCGCTCAGATCAGGTCCTCAAACCATATAGTATGTACCATGTGAAAAGCTAAAGTATTGTGCAAAAAAATGTCCATGCACATTGTACAGATGGCACTGTACAATGTTCTTGTGCTGTTTCGATCTGCAGGCAATAAGGGGACTTTCCTTCAGTTTCAGGAGGTAGTCATCAAGGCCCAGATGTTTGGCACTCAAGAAGGAGAGCATCCCAGTACATTTGAAACGGATGGTGCCCATATCATACTAGATCAACATCTTCCCTGAGAGGTTCCCCAAACAACGAAGGGAAGATCATAGGAAAAGGTGCTGAGTTTGCTCCAAGAGGGGAAATGAAAAGACAGTTTTCCATTGTGAAACCTGCTCTGAGAAACCTGGACTTTGCATTAAGAGTTGCTTCAAAGCGTGCTTCAAAGTCCACAAATTAATAAAATTCATTGTTACCCTGTTGACACAACACACTTTTATAATCTGATGTACTCCACACAACTTACACGTACCACCACATTATAAATTCATACACCAGTAAAAAGGAAAGCCTTATCATTACTATAAAACTGCCTCTAGATAGAATCTTTGAGGAGTGTAGTTTCCAAAATGGGGTCACTTGTGGGGGTTTCCACTTTTTAGGCGCATCAGGGGCTCTCCAAACGTGACATGGCACACGCAGACCATTCAATCAAATTCTGTGCTCCAAGCCATCACTCCTTCCAAGCCATACCATGCGCCCCAACAGTAATTTCCTACTACACTTGGAGTATTGGTGTACTCAGGGGAAATTGCTCAACAATTTTTTTGGTCAATTTTCTCCTGTTACCCTTGTGAAAATAAAAAAAAATGGTACAAAAAAAATTTTTGTGAAAAAAATGTGACTTTATTTTCACGATTCAACGTTATACATTTCTGTGAAGCGCCTGAGGGTTCAAGTTTCTCACCACACATCTAGATAAATTCCTTGGAGGGTCTAGTTTCCAAAATAGTAGGGTCATACAGTCATGGTCAAAAGTATTGACACCCCTGCAATTCTGTCAGATAATACTCATTTTCTTCCTGAAAATGATTGCAAACACAAATTATTTGGTATTATTATCTTCATTTAATTTGTCTTAAATGAAAAAAACAAACAAAAGAGAATGAAGCAAAAAGCAAAACATTGATCATTTCACACAAAACTCCAAAAATGGGCCAGACAAAAGTATTGGCACCCTCACACTAATACTTGGTTGCACAAGCTTTAAGCCAAAATAACTGCGACCAACCGCTTCCGGTAACCATCAATGAGTTTCTTACAATGCTCTGCTGGAATTTTAGACCATTCTTCTTTGGCAAACTGCTCCAGGTCCCTGATATTTGAAGGGTGTCTTCTCCAAACTGCCATTTTTAGATCTCTCCACAGGTGTTTTATGGGATTCAGGTCTGGACTCGTTGCTGGCCACCTTAGAAGTCTCCAGTGCTTTCTCTCAAACCATTTTCTAGTGCTTTTTGAAGTGTGTTTTGGGTCATTGTCCTGCTGGAAGATCCATGACCTCTGAGGGAGACCCAGCTTTCTCACACTGGGCCCTACATTATACTGCAAAATTTGTTGGTAGTCTTCAGACTTCATAATGCCATGCACACGGTCAAGCAGTCCAGTGCCAGAGGCAGCAAAGCAACCCCAAAACATCAGGGAACCTCCGCCATATTTAACTGTAGGGACCGTGCTATTTTCTTTGAATGCCTCTTTTTTCTCCTGTAAACTCTATGTTGATGCATTTGCCCCAAAAGCTCTACTTTTGTCTCATCTGACCAGAGAACATTCTTCCAAAACGTTTTAGGCTTTTTTAGGTAAGTTTTGGCAATCTCCAGCCTGGCTTTTTTATGTCTCGGGGTAAGAAGTGGGGTCTTCCTGGGTCTCCTACCATACAGTCCCTTTTCATTCAGATGCCGACGGATAGTACGGGTTGACACTGTTGCACCCTCGGACTGCAGGGCAGCTTGAACTTGTTTGGATGTTAGTCGAGGTTCTTTATCCAACATCCGCACCATCTTGCATTCAAATCTCTTGTCAATTTTTCTTTTCCGTCCACATCTAGGGAGGTTAGCCACAGTGCCATGGGCTTTAAACTTCGTGATGACACTGCGCACGGTAGACACAGGAACATTCAGGTCTTTGGAGATGGACTTGTAGCCTTGAGATTGCTCATGCTTCCTCACAATTTGGTTTCTCCAGTCCTCAGACAGTTCTTTGGTCTTCTTTCTTTTCTCCATGCTCACATGATTTTTCGAACAGTGCTAATACTTGTACCCTCCCTTTTTTTATGTTTGGTGTGGAATTATATCCAATTTGGCTTTAGGGCAATTATTTTTGTGTTTTTCCATTTAAGACAAATTAAATGAAGATAATAATACCAAATAATTTGTGTTTGCAATCATTTTCAGGAAGAAAATGAGTATTATCTGACAGAATTGCAGAGGTGTCAATACTTTTGGCCATTACTGTATGTGGGAGGCTTCCATTGTTTAGGCACATCAGGGGCTCTCTAAATGCAACATGGCGTGCACAGATCATTCCATCAAAGGCAGCCCTCCAAACCCTCACGACTTCCCTTCCAAGGCCTGCCAGGGGCAAAAAAAAACAAAACATTTTTGTGGAAAAAATGTTGTTGTTTTTTTATTTTCACATTATACATTTCTGTGAAGCACCCCAGGGTTCAAAATGCTCACCACAAATCTAGATAAGTTCCTTGAAGGGTCTTGTTTCCAAAATGGGGTCACTTGTGGGGGCCCACTGTTTAGGCACATCAGGGGCTCCAAATGTGACATGGTGTCTGTTCTCGATTACAGCCAACTTTGCGTTCAAAAAGTCAAACAAAGACTGCAGTTGCAATTGAAATACGTCACTTTTTTCTCTGTGGTACTATGCCTAGTGCCATGCTATTAAAAATTAGCATTTACTAAAGAAACAAATCCTTTTAACTCATCCTAGAGCTTGATGAGTGTGATTAGAATGGAGTTCCCTGCGCTTGGAGGATTCAAGTTGGTGAGTTGACCTCTCTCCTCTTTCATTATATGTTCAAAAAGTCAAACGGTGCTCCTTCCCTTACAATCACTGCCGCACGCCCAGTGTTTCCCTCCCCCCCCCCCACGTATGGGGTATCAGCGTACTCGGGAGAAATTACACATCAATTGGAAATCAAAAATGTTGGGCTAAAAGATTTTTGTGCAGAAAAAAGTTTTTTATTTTCACAGCTATATGCTATAAATGTTTGTGAAGCACCTGAAGGGTTCAAGGTGCTCACACCACACATCTAGATAAGGTCCTTGAGGGGTCTAGTTTATAAAATTGGTTCAGTTGTGGGGGTTTCCACTGTTTAGACACATCAGGGTCTCTCCAAACACTCTCAATTCCAGCCAATTTTGCAGTCAAAAAGTAAAACAGTGCTCCTTCCCTTCTGAGCCCTGCCGTGCACCAAAACAGTGTATTTCCCTTATATATGGGGTGTCCGCATACTCGGGAGAAATTGCACAATAAATTTTGGTGTCCTTTTTCTCCTGTTACTCTTGTGAAAAAAAAAATGGGTCTAAATTAAAAAATTTGTGAAACAAAGTTAAATGTTCATTTTTTCTTTCCACATTGCTTCAGTTTCTGTGAAGCACTTGAATTGTTAATAAACTTCTTGAATGTGGTTTTGAACACCTTGAGGTGTTATAATGGTGTCACTTTTGGGTATTGTCTGTCATATAGACCCCCCAAAGTCACTTCTAATGTAACGTGGTCCCTAAAAAATGGTTTTGTAAACTTTGTTTGAAAAATGAGAAACTGCTGGTCAACTTTTGACCCTTCTAACTTCCTAACAAAAAACATATGAAAAGTTTGAAAATTGCGAAATTTTCATAAAATAAACGCAAGTTGTGTAGAACAAATTTTTACCACTATCAAGTACAATATGTCCTGAGAAAACCGTATTAGAATTGGTGGGATCCGTTGGAGCGTTCCAGAGTTATTACCTCATAAAGTGACACTAGTCAAAATTGAAAAAAATGGCCTGGTCTGGAAGGTAAAAACAGGCTTTGGGGTGAAGGGGTTACAATCTGGATTTGGATTGAGCTATCATAAGAGTTTCTTTATAGTGAAACCATCCTAATAGGATATACCATTATCTGTATGTATGTCTCCTTGTATGGTGTATCTCTAGGGCAAGTCATATTTCTTATCAGGGCCTTATACTAAATATATATTGATCCCCTGGTATCCATCTTAGGTATTTTTATATGGTTATGTTTTTACAGGATTAGTGGCATTTTATTCATGCCTCTGTTTATAAAATATATTGGGTTTAATTAATATATTATATGCTATCTGTCACTTTAAACTAATACTTACATTATTATTATTATTATTACATGGTGATATTTGTCATTATTGGCTATTTTTCATGTACATTTACTTTTATACTTGATTGGTTTTAGTCCCATTATATTGTTACTCTTGTATTTAGTATCTTGTATGATTTATCCTTAATATATTGGTAATCTTTCCTAGTTCTATATTATGTATTACCTGGGACTATTTTTATATTGAACATCTATTGTATATCTGAATGGCTCTGGAATTATTTGTACATACAGTGGGTACAGAAAGTATTCAGACCCCTTTAAATTGTTCACTCTTTGTTTCATTGCAGCCATTTGGTAAATTCAAAAAAGTTTATTTTTTTTCTCATTAATGTACACTCTTCCCTCCATCTTGACTGGAAAAAAACAAACGTAGAAATTTTTGAAGATATGGTAAAAAGAAAAGCTGAACTATCACATGGTCATAAGTAGGGTTGAGCGAAACGGGTCGGTCATTTTCATAAGCCGCCGACTTTTGGCAAAGTCGGGTTTCATGAAACCCGACCTGATCCCTGTGTGGGGTTGGCCATGCGGTACTCGACTTTCGCGCCAAAGTCGCGTTTCAATGACGCGAAAAGCGCCATTTCTCAGCCAATGAAGGTGGACGCAGAGTGTGGGCAGCATGATGATCTGAGCATAGGGAGAGGTTGCTGCCGCTTCGTCAGAAGCAGGGATAGCGTTAGGCAGGGTCCATTAACCCCCAAACCGCTTGTGCTGTAGTGATTTCCACTGTCCAACACCACCTTTTGTTTGCAGGGACAGTGGAGGCTACATTTTTTTCCCCTCAGCGCTGTAGCTCATTGGGCTGCCCTAGAAGGCTCCCTGATAGCTGCATTGCTGTTTGTACACCGCTGTGCAAACCAACTGCTTTTTTCAAAGCACAAATCCTGTTGTTCCTCTCCTTTCTGCACAGCTTTCTTGTTTGTTTGTCCACACTGTTGACTTTTTTTGTGCAGCAGTCTACTCCTTTTTATTGCTGGCTGCCATACATTGCTGAGATTACTGCAGGGAAATAGTAATTGTAGTACAGTCCCTTTTTTTTTTTTTTGTTTCGTTATATCTCTTCAAGCCACTTTCTGCCACAGAAAATAGACTCTAATACAGTGGGCCAGATTTATTCACTAGTCTCCCTGAAGAAAAAAAAAAAGGGTGCAGATTAAAATTGGCAAATCTGTATCAGTGGCAGTCCTGTGTGTGGCATCTGTGTCTCATTTTCTGGCACAGAAAACATACAGTCTAACAGTGGGCCTGATTTCTTGCCAATTCTCCCATAAATAAAAATAGTGGGAGATTAAGATTGGCATTTCAGCTTCAGTGCCACTCCAGTGTGTGCCACCTGTCTCAAATTGTGTGCCACATTAAACCCAGTGTGTAATACTGGGTCAGATTTCTTTTAAATTCTCCCTGAAAAAAAAAAATAGTGGGAGATTAAGATTGGCATTTCAGCCTCAGTGCCACTCCAGTGTGTGCCCCCGGAAGAAGGATCGGCGAAACGCAGCGTCGGGGTGAGACAACAGGGAGGACACGCAGATCCAGGTAGTTACATGCAGATATGCACTCCAAATTCTGGGATAGCTTTGTGCGATAGATAGAGATGGGGGTGGGTATCTGTATGCCCTCTCAGTATGGTGTTAGAACCAATATGGGATTTAGTATTTTGTGAGTAATAGGATTATATCCATCACATATGGTAAATGCCTTTTTTTGTATCCCATAAAGAGAGAGTTATTATTATTATTATGTGTGTAATATCTTAGGGTCAATATGGTGTGTCAACGCTGTTGTCTATTTCTAGTTTTGACGTGAAGCACTTGAAAAACACTTGTTGAAAAAAACTTTTGATGTTTTTATGGATATTCAATAAACTTGATTTATTTTAGATTTTCGCTCCTTGTCCCCCTTTTGTTGGGTTCTGTGTTGCTTATATGTAGGGCACCAGCAAGAATACCATCTCCAACCCTCTCTCAGTCTGCCATGTCCACTGGCACCCCCGCTAGTTCCACCATATGCAGCTCTCCAGTCCAGCTCACCCTACATGAGACTCTCATTAGGAAGTACTCATCCTCGCATCCGCGTACACAGGGTTTCAACACCCATATTGCTAGACTAATCTCATTAGAGATGATGCCCTACCGGTTAGTTGAAAGCAAAGCTTTCAAAGCCCTGATGGACTACGCTGAACCACGCTACGAGCTACCCAGTCGACACTTCTTTTTGTGAAAAGCCATCCCAGCCCTCCACCAGCATGTAAAAGACCGCGTCGTCCATGCACTCAGGCAATCTGTGAGTACAAAGGTGCACCTGACAACAGATGCATAGACCAGTAGGCATGGCCAGGGACATTACGTGTCCATCACGGCTCACTGGGTTAATGTGGTGGATGCAGGGTCCACAGGGGACAGCAATATTGGGACAGTTCTGCCTAGCCCACGGTCTAGGAAACAGTTGGCTGTAGGCGTTCGCCCCTCTTCCTCCTCCTCCAGAAGCGAGAGCTCGTCCACAGACCGCAGTCGCACGAGCACTCCATCCGCAGCTGCCACTGTTGCACACGAGGTGTGCCATTATGGGACACCTAATGGCAAGCGTCAGCAGGCTGTATTGGCAATGAAGTGTTTGGGCGACAACAGACACACCGCAGAAGTTCTGTCCGAGTTCTTGCAGAAAGAAACTCAGTCATGGCTGGGCACTGTACATCTTGAGGCAGGCAAGGTAGTGAGTGATGACGGAAGGAATTTTATGGCTGCCATAGCCCTTTCACAACTGAAACACATTCCTTGCCTGGCTCACACCTTAAACCTGGTGGTGCAGTGCTTCCTGAAAAGTTATCCGGGGTTACCCGACTTGCTCCTCCAAGTGCGCAGACTTTGCTCGCATATCCGCTGTTCGCCCGTGCACTCCAGCCGTATGCAGAACCATCAGCGGTCTTTGAACCTTCCCCAGCATCGCCTAATCATCGACGTTGCAACAAGGTGGAACTCCACACTGCACATGCTTCAGAGACTGTGCGAACAGAGGCGTGCTGTTATGTATTTGTGGGAGGATACACATACACGGGCAGGCAGTTGGATGGCAGACATGGAGTTGTCAGGTGTGCAGTGGTCGAAGCTACAAGACCTGTGTCAAGTCCTTCAGTGTTTTGAGGAATGCACACGGCTGGTTAGTGCAAACAACGCCATAATAAGCATGAGCATCCCCCTACTGCGTCTGCTGATGCAAAGTTTGACGCACATAAAGGAGCAGGTGTCTGCAGCCGAGGAAGAGGGAAGCCTTGATGACAGTCAGCCATTGTCTGGTCAGGGCAGTCTACAAGACGAGGTAGCGGGCGAAGAGGAGGAGGACGAGGGGGATGATGGGGATGAGTATTTTTTGAATGAGGAAGCTTCTCCGGGGCCAATAGCAACTGGTGGCGTTGCAAGGCCGGGTTCTGTTTTTTTTAGGGAGACAAGTGACGTAGATTTGCCTGAAACTGCCCCTCAACCCAGCACAACCGCAGATTTGACAACTGGAACTTTGGCCCACATGGCGGATTATGCCTTACGTATCCTCAAAAGGGAATCACGCATTATTAAAATGATGAGCGATGACGATTACTGGTTGGCCTGCCTCCTTGATCCTCGCTATAAAGGCAAATTGCAAAATATCATGCCACATGAGAACCTCGAACAAATATTAGCAACCAAACAAGCAACTCTTGTAGACCGTTTGATTCAGGTAATCCCAGCACACGGCGCTGGTGATGGTTCTCACACGAGCTGCAGGGGGCAACAGGGCAGAGGTGTTAGAGTTGCACAAATCAGAAGTGGTGTTGGACAGAGGGGTTTTCTGACCAGGTTGTGGAGTGATTTTGCTATGACCGCAGACCGTACAGGTACTGCTGCATCAATTCAAAGTGACAGGAGACAACATTTGTCCAGTATGGTTACTAACTATTTTTCATCCCTTATCGATGTTCTCCCTCAACCGTCATTCCCATTTGATTACTGGGCATCCAAAATAGACACCTGGCCTGAATTGGCAGAATATGCATTGCAGGAGCTTGCTTGCCCAGCAGCTAGTGTGCTATCAGAAAGAGTATTCAGTGCTGCTGGTTCAATATTGACCGAAAAAAGGACTCTTCTGGCTACCCAAAATGTTGATGATCTAACCTTCATTAAAATGAACCACTCATGGATTTTGAATTATTTTGCCCCACCTTTCTAGGCTGACACCTAGCTTTCCTACAAAAAGGTCTTGCTTGTGGACTCGTCTTACTGACTGTTCCTATCTCTTAATTTGCAGCAGCTGTTTGTCCAGCATACAACATGTTGACACCTCCCTAAATGGGCTAACTCCCCCCACGGGGCCGTGGTCGCGCCACTTGGCGCAAGCACCCGTGAGAGTGCCATTTGTCTGAAGAGGTGGGTGTGCCCGCTTTTGGTTGACGGCACTGCAACTTGGTCCCTCATAGTACAATAAAGTGTCTCTGGCGGTGGTGGTGCGCACCCAACGTCAGACACACCGTTGTAACATTAGGGGCCCTGGGCCTGTACCGCCGGCCACAAGAGAGTTCCCCCCCAGCTCAAACAGTGCTCTACCACTTGCAAAATTATCTCTCACAGCTCCACCAATGTTTAGTCTATGCGCTGACATCCTTCAATGCCTGGCACTGACAATACCAATTTGTTGACATGTATGATGCTAGTTAAAATAGTCAGGGTCAGTGTCCTATATTGACACCAGTAAATACTTAGCGCCAAATTACTATGTTTGAAACTCAGCAGAGGAGCCCACCCCTGTACCTAAGTATGCCACCCTTTTGTTTTTTGGTTTTGTTGTTTTGCGAGACATTAACATCTATTTATTTTTGGGGAGTACTAACTGTGTCAGACACTCCTTCCAATCGTCCTCCGCTGACCACACCATTGCTGCCGGTGTACCTCTGCAAGATAATTCAAGCAGCTTTGAGCCTAATTTTTTTTTTTTTAGGCCTTGTGACAAAACACTCTGGGATCGCCTTTGCTGGGGTCAAAGGACACGTGGTTTGTGCATTGAATCTGAGGCGTACAGCAGGTTTCTGAGCAGGCTGACCTCAGGTCAGATTTATTAACGTGAAAGCAACACAAAAAACAAAACATAAAAATAAATCCTAGCCTGTCCGGCACTAACTAAACAAATACGTTGCTATCTCAACAACTGGGGGGGCTTCTCCCACCCAGCTAACATCACACAATTCTGGAGCAGAGCTCTTCACTCACGTTTGTCCCACACAGACAGGCAATCTGTGTGCCCCAGGCAGACACTGGAAACACCCAGCTGGTCATCTTTTATTCCTGCAATCATTAACCCATTAGCACCCTGAAGATACTGAGTGGCCTAATTCACATAGGACAAACACCTGGGCGAGATATACCTGCCTCCATCTACCACACCAGCATGAGTCTTACATATCCCCCCCCCTTGCTCAGACCACTCCGGTCGAGCAAGAACACTTTTGAAACAGTGCACTCGGGATAGGGCATCGGCGTTCCCCATCTGCACCCCAGGTCGGTGCTCCACCGTAAAAGAGTAAGCCTGCAGGGCAAGGAACGACCGGGTTACCCGACTATTATGGTCCTTGTGGAGGTGCATCCACTTGAGAGGGGCATGGTCGGTGACCAGCCTAAACTTCCTACCAGCCAGGTAATACTTGAGGGAGTCGAGAGCCCATTTAATGGCTAGGCACTCTTTTTCAACCACCGCATATCTCTGCTCATGTACATTCAGTTTCCGACTGAGATAGAGGACCGGGTGTTCGACTCCGTCCCTCACCTGGGAAAGTACAGCTCCGACACCAGTATCAGAGGCATCAGTTTGTACCACAAACTCGCTGCTGAAATCAGGAGTCACTAGTACGGGCTGAGAGCACAAAGCCCGTTTCAGGCTGTGGAAGGCCTCTTCAGCAGCTGAGGTCCATTTTACCATGACGGAACCCTTCCCCTTGGTAAGATCCGTCAAGGGAGTAGCCATGGCTGCAAAATTGGGTATGAACCGGCGATAATAGCCGGCAATCCCCAGGAAAGCCTGCACTTGTTTCTTGTTCACTGGTTGTGGCCAGCCCTGAATTGCCTGTATTTTGTCGATCTGGGGTTTAACCACTCCTCGGCCAATCACGTAGCCCAAGTATCGGGCTTCTTCAAGCCCGATGTGGCATTTCTTGGGGTTTGCCGTTAAACCTGCATCTCGCAGGTCATCAATCACCGCTTGTACCTTCTGGAGATGAGTTTCCCAGTCCATGCTGTAAATTACGATGTCATCCAGGTAGGCAGAAGCGTACTGTCTGTGAGGCCTCAAGACTCGATCCATCAATCTCTGGAACGTTGCGGGAGCTCCGTGAAGTCCAAACGGCATATAGACATACTGGAACAGACCTTCCGGTGTAGCAAATGCTGTCTTCTCTCTGGCCGCCTCGGCCAGAGGAATCTGCCAGTACCCCTTTGTTAAATCCAGGGTCGTAATGTATCGGGCTTTACCAAGCCGGTCGATCAACTCATCGACCCGGGGCATAGGGTACGCATCAAATTTAGAAACTGCATTCAGTTTCCTAAAGTCATTACAAAACCGGATGGAGCCATCCGGTTTAGGTATCAACACAATTGGACTGGACCAGGCGCTGTGTGACTCCTCAATGACTCCTAAGTCCAACATTGCCATCACTTCCCGGGAGACGGCTTCACGGCGGGCTTCCGGAATCCGGTAGGGCTTCACATGAACAGTGACGCCAGGCTCTGTGACAATCTCATGTTTCACCAACTTAGTCCGGCCAGGTTTTTCGGAGAAAAACTGTCGGTTCTGTAACAAAAATTGCTTAACCTCAGATTTTTGTCGTTCTGAGAGAGTCTCAGCAACCTTCACCTCTGGTACAGTAGGTGAACAAACCGGACGGGGCAGATCCGCCGTTAGGGCAGAGCGGTCTTTCCAGGATTTTATCAGATTCACATGATAAATCTGTTCCGGTTTTCTCTTACCCGGCTGGTACACTTTATAGTTCACTTCACCAACTCTTTCTCGGACCTCAAATGGGCCCTGCCATTTCGCCAGGAATTTACTATCCACCGTAGGGATTAGGACCAACACCCTATCGCCGGGTGCAAATGTACGGACCTTAGCACCTCTATCATAACTTTGCCTCTGGGCTCCCTGGGCCTGTAACATATGGTCCCTAACAATGGGCATGACAGCGGCAATACGATCCTGCATTTGTGTTACATGGTCGATCACCGTTTTAAAGGGAGTGACTTGACCTTCCCAGGTTTCTTTTGCGACGTCCAGCAGTCCCCGGGGACGACGGGCGTACAACAGTTCGTAAGGCGAAAATCCTGTGGAAGACTGGGGAACTTCCCTAATGGCAAACAGCAAATAGGGTAACAAGTAATCCCAGTTCTTCCCATCTTTGTCTATCGCCTTCCGGAGCATCTGTTTTAAGGTTTTGTTGAAGCGCTCAACCAGGCCATCTGTTTGAGGGTGATAGACAGATGTACGCAACGGGTCTATTTGTAAGAGCCTGCAGAGCTCCTTCATTACCCTCGACATAAAGGGAGTCCCCTGGTCGGTGAGTATCTGTTTTGGAATTCCCACCCGACTAAACACTTGTACCAATTCCTTGGCGATCATCTTGGTAGCTGTGTTACGCAAAGGGACGGCTTCCAGGTAACGAGTGGCATAGTCCACGATGACGAGGATATGTTGGTGCCCACGTGCGGATCGGGGAAGGGGCCCAACCAAATCCATCCCAATTCTCTCAAAAGGGACCCCGATGATAGGAAGGGGTACCAAAGGGCTACGGAACTGAGATTTAGGGGCCGCGATTTGGCACTCTGGACAGGACTCACAATAGTTACGCACATCACAATGTATTCCAGGCCACACAAAATAATGCAATATCCTTTCTGTGGTTTTCTGTACCCCCAGATGTCCCCCCATTATATGTCCGTGGGCCAAATCCAGTACCTTCCGCCAATAAGGTTTGGGTACCACTAACCGTTGCACTGTGTCTTCCCCTTTTTTTTCTACCTGGTAGAGCAAATCATTTTCAAGAACCATATATGGGTACGCTAGCCTAGTGTCAGGTTCTACGGGTACCCCATCTATCATTTTTACATTTTTCCTAGCCGGAGTCAGGGTAGGATCTTTCATTTGCTCGCTGTGGAAGTCATCCACCTGGACTCCCAAATCTGGCAGGCAGGGTGCCGGATGGCTGTCTGCCTCCGCCTCTCGCTGAGGTTCCTCAGTTTCCTCTGTTTCCCCCGCCATGACGGAGAAGGGGTACTGAAGGTTAGATTCACCAACCTCCCCAGCAACGTCTTCCTGTGGGGTCTCCTCTAGGGACTCGGGACCTCCAGATGGCATGGGAGAAGATTCACGGGTACAGCTACCGTGAAGGAGCAACTGATTCTCCCACAACTGCCAGAAATAGGGAAAATCCCTGCCCAGGATTACATCATGTAACAATGCGGGGACGAGTCCCACTTTGTGCTGCACTGACCCATAGGGAGTAGAAATCCATATGACCGCTGTTAAGTACGAGCGGGTGTCACCATGCACACACGTCACAGAAAACTTGTCAGACGGACCAGACGGAAGTGCCACTAGACTAGCTTTCACCAGAGTCACCACACTTCCAGAGTCTAGTAATGCCACAACATTTTTCCCATCAACAGATAATTCACACAGGTGTTTCACTGTATCATTTTGACCCGCATTCACACTCACTAGCTGTGTAACCAAAGACATGTGTTTTCTAGAGTCTATAACGTCGCACTGCATGGGTTCAGCGGTAACAGGACAGTTCGCAGAAACATGACCCTTCTCATGGCAGCGGAAACACCTAACAGGTCCCCTACTGAGACCACCGTCCAATACTCTTGGTCTCGGAGTGCGAGCAGTCCCGGACTCCTCCCCCACAGTTTTAAGCGATTTTCCTTCACCCGTGGTCCCTGGAACAGTCTTACCGGTTCCACGAGGAGGAGGCACAGACCGGGGTTTGGCGGTGTCGTCGGGAAGTCCTTCTGCCACAGAATAACGCTCGACCAACTCCACAAGTTGATCCGCTGTCGTGGGATTTCCTTGGCTTACCCACCTTTTCAGCGCTGGGGGTAGTACTCTCAGGTACTTGTCCAGGACAACCCGCTGGATTATTTCGGGTATTGTCAGTACCTCGGGTTGCAGCCATTTCTTTGTCAAGTAGATCAGGTCGAACATCTGAGACCGCGCTGGTTTATCTTGCTGGTATGTCCACTGATGTACCCACTGTGCACGGACAGCCGTCGTCACACCCAGCCGGGCCAGGATCTCAGCTTTCAGCTTCTCAAAGTCCTGAGCGACCTCCGGGTCCAAATCATGGTAAGCTTTTTGGGCCTCGCCGGAGAGAAACGGGGCAATCAAATCGGCCCATCGTGCCTTTGACCACTTTTCTCTCAATGCCGTCCGCTCAAACGTTGTCAGGTATGCCTCGACGTCATCTTCTGCAGTCAGCTTTTGCCAGTATCGACTCACATGGATCCTTCTGGACTCTGCTTCCGGGTCAGCGTCAGGCATGCTCACCAGGCGCTGCGCCACCTGTTGGAGAAGTTGGCGGTCTGCAATCGTCATGTCCAGTAACTCCTTCAGCTGTGCGGCCATCAAGCGATTAGCTTCGTGCTGTGCGGCAGTGGCCTGCTGCTGTACGGCAGTGGACTGTACTAAGGCTTTCACCACGTCTTCCATGCTGTCGCCTGTGCCACGGTATGCCCGCGTTCTCCACCACAATGTGACAAAACACTCTGGGATCGCCTTTGCTGGGGTCAAAGGACACGTGGTTTGTGCATTGAATCTGAGGCGTACAGCAGGTTTCTGAGCAGGCTGACCTCAGGTCAGATTTATTAACGTGAAAGCAACACAAAAAACAAAACATAAAAATAAATCCTAGCCTGTCCGGCACTAACTAAACAAATACGTTGCTATCTCAACAACTGGGGGGGCTTCTCCCACCCAGCTAACATCACACAATTCTGGAGCAGAGCTCTTCACTCACGTTTGTCCCACACAGACAGGCAATCTGTGTGCCCCAGGCAGACACTGGAAACACCCAGCTGGTCATCTTTTATTCCTGCAATCATTAACCCATTAGCACCCTGAAGATACTGAGTGGCCTAATTCACATAGGACAAACACCTGGGCGAGATATACCTGCCTCCATCTACCACACCAGCATGAGTCTTACAGCCTACTAAGTCTTTCTGCGGTTCCTCCTTCCAATTGTCCTCCGCTGAACACACCAATGCTGCCTGTGTACCTCTGCAAGATAATTCAAACAGCTTTGAGCCTAATTTTTTTTATTTTAGGCCTACTAAGTCTTTCTGCGGTTCCTCCTTCCAATTGTCCTCCGCTGAACACACCAATGCTGCCTGTGTACCTCTGCAAGATAATTCAAACTGCTTTGAGCCTAATTTTTTTTTATTTTAGGCCTACAAAGTCTGTCTGCGGTCCCTCCTTCCATTTGTCCTCCGCTGAGCACACCAATGCCAACCGTGTACCCATATAACTTTTTGTCATCCTGCAGTGAGCCAACTTTGTGGTGTAAGGCCTACTAGCCGTGTCTGTCTGCGCCACTTAATACAGCTGTCCTCCTCTAAAAAAAAAAAGGCGGATTTTCAGCTTGTCAGAATTATACAACTGCATTGGGGCCACAAGTTTCATCGTGGTCTACAAACTGAGTCTTCCGCTCCAAGGTGTTCTCTCTGTTGCCTCTCCCTCGCTTCTAGCTTGAAGCTCTTGTTAAGTAGTTGTTGAAACAACACTGCATTAGGCCTACAAGTTTGGTCTGGGTTGTAGAGACGGTGTCTGCCGCTCCAAGGTATTCTCCTGGTTGCCTTTCCTGAGCTTCAATCTTCAAGCTCGTCTTAATTAGTTTTGTAATCGAACAACTGCAGTGGGGCTACTAGTTTGGTTGGGGCCTACTAAGATTGTCTGTCGCTCCAAGGTGTTCTCCTGGTTTACTTTCCTGAGTTTCAATCTTCAGGCTCGTCTTAATTAGTTTTTTAATCGAACAACTGCAGTGGGGCTACTAGTTTGGTTGGGGCCTACTAAGATTGTCTGTCGCTCCAAGGTGTTCTCCTGGTTTACTTTCCTGAGCTTCAATCTTCAGGCTCGTCTTAATTAGTTTTTTAATCGAACAACTGCAGTGGGGCTACTAGTTTGGTTGGGGCCTACTAAAATTGTCTGTCGCTCCAAGGTGTTCTCCTGGTTTACTTTCCTGAGCTTCAATCTTCAGGCTCGTCTTAAATAGTTTTTTAATCGAACAACTGCAGTGGGGCTACTAGTTTGGTTGGGGCCTACTAAGATTGTCTGCCGCTCCAAGGTGTTCTCCAGGTTGCCTCTCCATAGCTTCTATCTTCTAGCTCTCGTTAAGTAGTTGTTGAAACAACACTGCATTAGGCCTACAAGTTGGGTCTGGGTTGTAGAGACGGTGTCTGCCGCTCCAAGGTGTTCTCCAGGTTGCCTCTCCATAGCTTCAATCTTCATGCTCTCGTTAAATAGTTGTTGAAACAACACTGCATTAGGCCTACAAGTTTAGTCTGGGTCGTAGAGACGGTGTCTGCCGCTCCAAGGTGTTCTCCAGGTTGCCTCTCCATAGCTTCCATCTTCTAGCTCTCGTTAAGTAGTTGTTGAAACAACACTGCATTAGGCCTACAAGTTGGGTCTGGGTTGTAGAGACGGTGTCTGCCGCTCCAAGGTGTTCTCCAGGTTGCCTCTCCATATCTTCTATCTTCTAGCTCTCGTTAAGTAGTTGTTGAAACAACACTGCATTAGGCCTACAAGTTGGGTCTGGGTTGTAGAGACGGTGTCTGCCGCTCCAAGGTGTTCTCCAGGTTGCCTCTCCATAGCTTCTATCTTCTAGCTCTCGTTAAGTAGTTGTTGAAACAACACTGCATTAGGCCTACAAGTTGGGTCTGGGTTGTAGAGACGGTGTCTGCCGCTCCAAGGTGTTCTCCAGGTTGCCTCTCCATAGCTTCTATCTTCTAGCTCTCGTTAAGTAGTTGTTGAAACAACCCTGCATTAGGCCTACAAGTTGGGTCTGGGTCGTAGAGATGGTGTCTGCCGCTCCAAGGTGTTCTCCAGGTTGCCTCTCCATAGCTTCTATCTTCTAGCTCTCGTTAAGTAGTTGTTGAAACAACACTGCGTTAGGCCTACAAGTTGGGTCTGGGTTGTAGAGACGGTGTCTGCCGCTCCAAGGTGTTCTCCAGGTTGCCTGTCCATAGCTTCTATCTTCTAGCTCTCGTTAAGTAGTTGTTGAAACAACACTGCATTAGGCCTACAAGTTGGGTCTGGGTTGTAGAGACGGTGTCTGCCGCTCCAAGGTGTTCTCCAGGTTGCCTCTCCATAGCTTCTATCTTCTAGCTCTCGTTAAGTAGTTGTTGAAACAACACTGCATTAGGCCTACAAGTTGGGTCTGGGTCGTAGATACGGTGTCTGCCGCTCCAAGGTGTTCTCCAGGTTGCCTCTCCATAGCTTCTATATTCTAGCTCTCGTTAAGTAGCTGTTGAAACAACACTGTATTAGGCCTACAAGTTGGGTCTGGGTCGTAGAGACGGTGTCTGCCGCTCCAAGGTGTTCTCCAGGTTGCCACATAATCGAAGCTGCATAGAGCCTATTTTGTTATTTTAGGCCTACTAAGTCTTTCTGCGGTCCCTCCTTCCAATTGTCCTCCAGTGAGCATACCAATGCAGACCGTGTACCCATGTAACCTTTTTTAAACCTGCGTCGAGCCAACTTTGTGGTGTAAAGCCTACTTGTAGTGTCTGGCTGCGCCACTCAATACAGCTGTCCTCTTTAAAAAAAATGACCTGCAATTATCAGGTTTTCAGCCTATCGGAATTTTAAAACTGCAGTGGGCCTACTAGTTTGGTTGGGGCCTACTAACAGTATCTGCCGCTCCAAGGTGTTCTCCTGGTTGCCTTTCCTGAGCTTCTATCTTCAGGCTCTTGTTAAATAGTTGTTAAATGGAACAACTGCATTTGGCCTACTAGTTGGGTTGGGGCCTACTATCGGTGTCTGTCGCTCCTTGCTGTTCTCCTCCACTGAACAAAGCTGTGCCGCCTGTTTACTACTGTTGCCAATTTTGAACTGCATTTAGAATACTTACTGATTTGGACTTACTCTCTGTGTCAGCCTCTCATTACAGTTGTCCTCCACTGAACAAAGCAATGCCCCCTGGTTAGTCCCGTTACCAATTTTGAACTGCATTTAGCCCACTTTATTCTTTGGGCCTATATCTGTGTTTCCTCCTCATCCTGCCCATTGCCCAGCCAGTGATAGATGAGTCTGCTGGTATATTGACCCATAACGCAACATTCCCCGTGCACGCTACACAGCAAGATTGTGACCCTGCTGAAAGTCAGGTTCCCCTTCCCGCATACCATACCACCTTACACGGGGACAAAGAGGAAGGTGCAGATGAAAGTGCAGGTTCCTTCATCAGGTGGGGGGAGGAATACTCAGCGACGTCACTGGCACAGGGCCCCTCATAGTACGCAAAAGTGTCGCTGCCGGTGGGAGGCGCCCCCGCCGTGCAAACACACCGCCGTACTTTGAGGGGCCCTGTGCCAGTGCCAATGCCAACGAGTGGGCCCCCCTGCTTGCTCAGGATCACAGAACTTGCAAAGTTGAAATACTTACCTCTCCCTGCTCCACTGCCATGACGTGGTCCAGATTTCCTGGGCCCACTAAATACTTGAACCAGCCCTACCCCCCACAACTTTAGCCAAATGACCCCCAATTTCCAATGCCTTACTATTATCATAAAGTAAATTTAGATTGACAAGCTTCAGGAACAAGAATGTATGTTTTTTGCCATTAAAATGGGCACTGTACATGTTTTCCTGGCCTCCACTCACTGCCGACTATGCTCCCCCATTGACTTGCATTGGGTTTCGTGTTTCGGTCGATCCCCGACTTTTCGCGATAATCGGCCGATTCCACTCGACTCGACTTTTGAGATAGTTGGGTTTCGCGAAACCCGACTCGACCCTAAAAAACTAAAAGTCGCTCAACCCTAGTCATAAGTATTCAGACCCTTTGCTCAGTATTGGGTAGAAGCACTCCTTTGAGCTAGTACAGTCATGAGTCTTCTTGGGAATGATGCAACAAGTTTTTCACACCTGGATTTGGGGATCTTCTTCCATTCTTCCTTGCAGATTATCTCCGGTTCAGGTTGGATGGTGAACGTTGGTGGACAGCCATTTTCAGGTCTCTCCAGAGATGCTCGATTGGGTTAAGGTCAGGGCTCTGGTTGGGCCAGTCAAGAATGGTCAGAGTTGTTCTGAAACCATTCCTTTGTTATTTTAGCTGTGTGTTTAGGGTCATTGTCTTGTTGGAAGGTGAACCTTCAGCCAAGTCTGAGGTCCAAAGCACTCTGGAAGAGGTTTTCATCCTGGATATCACTGTACCCAAGCCGCATTAATGTTTCCTTCAATGGCAACCAGTCATCCTGTCCCTGCAGCTAAAAAACACCCCCATAGTATGATGCTGCCACCACCAACATGTTTCACTGTTGGGATTGTATTGGACAGGTGATGAGCAGTGCCTGGTTTTCTCCACACATACTGCTTAGAATTATCACCAATAAGGTCTATCTTCGTCTTATCAGACCAGAGAATCTTATATCTCATAGTCTGGGAGTCCTTTATGTGTTTTTAAAGGGACACTGTCACCTGGATTTGGAGGGAACAATCTTCAGCCATGGAGGCGGGGTTTTTGGGTTTTTGATTCACCCTTTCCTTACCCGCTGGCTGCATGCTGGCTGCAATATTGGATTGAAGTTCATTCTCTGTCCTCCATAGTACACGCCTGCGCAAGGCAAGATTGCCTTGTGCAGGCATGTACTACGGAGGACAGAGAATGAACTTCAATCCAATATTCCAGCCAGCATGCAGCCAGCGGGTAAGGAAAGGGTGAATCAAAAACCCCAAAACCCCGCCTCCATGGCTGAAGATTGTTCCCTCCAAATTCAGGTGACAGTGTCCCTTTAAGCTTTTTTTTAATTTACCAATGGCTGCAATGAAACAAAGAGTAAAAAATTTAAAGTGGTCTGAATACTTTCCGAACCCACTGTATATGTATATGCAGCGCCCCAGAGATCTGGTCATTGCAGTATGACCCTCTGCCACTAAGGGGAGTGATGGTACGTCTGATGGCACTGAAGGAATTCTACCGACCAGGTATCACCAGCACACATTACACTTCACACTCCGGCCACTAGGGGGAGCAAAGGGCTTTATTTATTGGGCCACTCCTCACACTGGTAAAACTAGGGGTTGGATAGGAAGTTAGTCAGAAGCTGACTGGGTTGGATTCAGGCAACATCCCGTGGCAGGGGGTGTTGCAGGGAGAAGACACAGGGGGGTCCCTGTCAGGCGTGGGAACATGGCAGGCACCTAGCGACCAGAATAGAATGTTACGGAACCGCGCCTGCACACCCCACGGCGGTATCCTAAGAAAGAGACACGAAGCGAAGGATATTGTGGAACAGTGAGAAATGAGATCAAGCACAAAGGAGAGCCAGTAGGAGTCGTGCCGTGAGACCGAGGCAACATCCTACTGAGGCGCGTAGCCGGTGGCTGGAACACCGCGGAAGTAACTGACTCTAGGCATTACTTCGAACTCCGCAGGACAGTTAATTATAGGTTGGCTGTCTACCTTAAATTTCCTACGAAGACATAGGGGGCAACATGTGGAGAGAGGCGTCTCTAGGGTCCCGGAAGAGCTCCGAGCCTTCCCGTCATACGGGTGCGTCCAAGCCATAACATACTGGGGGACGAGAAACTAGAAACATCTGGAACAAGCGACAGAGAATTAGAAAGAACGAACGAACGAGAACAGCAGTTGTGAGGACTATTCCGAATGCTCAGCAGGGTAGCACTACAACACACAGGCGCTAGTGGTAGGCAACGATTTCCACCTGCAAAGGGAACTCTGGAAGTGCCCATCGGACCGGCTGGTCTCAGATAGCCCTGTTAAACGTGCTCTGGATTGCGGATCTTGAAGTCTTCAGTAAAGAGACTGCAACCTTGTGTCCTTGTTATTGACTGCACCTCACACCATCACCATCTACCTTACTGGGAAGCCCTGGGGACATACTTCACCTGTGGGAAGGTATACCATCCAGCTGCCATTCCATCACCCCAGTGGACCCCACAGCAGCGTCGGTCACCCTGACCGAACACCACAGGTGGCGTCACGAAAACTTGACAGACTCCTATCACCTTTTATTGGACGCCCCTTAGCAGGGTCGCGGACCGGGCCTAGCCACCGTGACAGCCTCAGAACCGAACCAGAGAGGCCCGGTACCGAGATGGAAGTGCATTTGAACAGCAAGGTGGATTGCTGTTAAGGGAACTAGAGGAAAAAAAAAATCTATAAATCTTCAGCATAGCGAGTGTGAGCGAGCTGAGTGTGGCCTGAGCGTAAGTGTGGACGACGGTAAGTGTGACTTGTGATTCAGTGACTTTGGATTCAGGGAGTTTCCAGGGGAGGAATTACTGAATTGCTGTCTGTTTCTTATTAATACTTTGTATTTATTTTTTATTTTTTTTATTTAACTTTTCTGTCTGGTGCAATCCCCATTAGGAAATGTGTTCCACTCTTGTTAATGCCATCCAGTGCACATCTTGCCACATGTATGCAATCCTTGAGCAGCCGATCGAGGGTGCATACTGCTGTGCGAGATGTGAGCACGTTGTGCATTTGGAAATCCAGATTCTGAATCTAAATGTGCAGCTGGCAACACTGAGATCCATAGACAATATGGAGAGGAGTCTTCTGCTCACGGAGCAGACGCTCAATGGGACAGATGAGGGGGGATGGTAGGATGGAGCTGCAGGATGGTGAAGTAGCAAGCTGGGTGACAGTTAGGAAGCGGGGTAGAGGGAAGAGTGCTATCGAAGCTAGTCCTGATCTGGAACACCCCAATAAGTTTGCTAAGTTGGCAGATGAAGGGGGTGACAGTACAGGGGTAGCACTGCTGCAGCCAGGCATGTCCTCTGAAAGCCGGAGGAGTGACTGCTCCAGTAAGGAGGGAAATAGGAGAGCAGGGCAGGCCAGACAGGTGCTGGTAGTGGGAGACTCAATTATTAGGGGAACAGATAGGGCAATCTGTCACAAAGACAGGGATCGTCGAATGGTGTATGTTGTCTCCGTGTTTGCGTGGGTTTCCTCTGGGTACTCCGGTTTCCTCCCACACTCCAAAGATATACTGATAGGGAATTTAGATTGTGCGCGCCATCGGGGACAGTGATGATAATATGTGCAAAACTGTAAAGCGCTGCGGAATATGTTAGCGCTATATAAAAATAAAGATTATTAAAAATAAAGATTATTAATGGTGTGCTGCCTACCTGGCGCTCGAGTCCGACACATCGCTGATCGGGTGGACAGATTACTGGGAGGGGCTGGTGAGGACCCAGCGGTCATGGTGCACATTGGCACAAATGACAAAGTTAGAGGTAGGTGGAAGGTCCTTAAAGATGATTTCAGGGAATTAGGCCGCAAGCTGAAAGCAAGGACCTCCAACGTGGTATTTTCCGAAATACTGCCTGTACAATTTACCACGCCAGAGAGGCAACGGGAGATTAGGGAGGTTAATAAGTGGCTCAAGAATTCGTGTAGGAAGGAGGGGTTTGGGTTCCTGCAGAACTGGGCCGACTTCTCAGTTGGCTACAGGCTCTACGCTAGGGACGGGCTGCACCTCAATGGGGAAGGTACAGCTGTGTTGGGGGAGAAAATGGCTAGAAGGTTGGAGGAGTGCTTAAAGAGGGACTGGGGGGAGGATAATCATTTTATAGGAGGGGAAGATAGTGCAGATAGAGACCTGGGCACAAATAATGAAATGGGGGGTGGGGTTAGAGCAGTTAATAATTTAAGAAAGAATAAAGGTACAGAGAGGTTGGAGGAGTGTTTACACTAGGAATTGGGGGGGAGGGTATTCAATTTATAGGAGGGGAAGATAGTGCAGACAGAGACCTGGGCACAAATAAGGAAGTTGGGGGTGGCGGTGGCATGGGGGGGTGGGGTTAGAACAGTTAATAATTTAAGAAAGAATAGTGGTACAGAGAGGAACATCAAGTGCATGTATACTAATGCCAGAAGCCTCGCCAACAAAATGGACGAATTAGAACTAATGTTGTTGGAGCATAATTATGACATGGTGGGGATATCTGAAACGTGGCTGGATGAGAGCCATGACTGGGCTGTTAACTTGCAGGGCTATAGCCTGTTCAGAAATGACCGTACAGATAAGCGAGGGGGAGGGGTGTGTCTGTATGTAAAATCGTCCTTAAAACCCATCCTGCGTGATAATATAGGTGAATTTAATGAAAATGTAGAATCCCTGTGGGTAGAGATAAGGGGAGGGGGAAAAATAATAAATTACTGATAGGGGTTTGTTATAAATCTCCAAAAATAATGGAAGCAATGGAGAATATCCTCGTAAAGCAAATAGATGAAGCTGCGACTCAAGGAGAAGTCATTATTATGGGGGACTTCAACTACCCTGAAATAGATTGGGGAACAGAAACCTGCAGTTCCAGCAAAGGTAATCGGTTTTTGACAACTATGAAAGACAATTACCTTTCACAACTGGTTCAGGACCCAACAAGAAGGGGGGCACTGCTAGACCTAATATTAACCAACAGGCCAGACCGCATAGCAAATGTAAGGGTTGGGGGTCACTTGGAAAATAGTGATCACAAAATAATAAGTTTTCATGTATCCTTTAATAAGATTTGTAGTAGAGGCCTTACAAGGACACTAAACTTCAGGAGGGCAAATTTCCAACGGATGAGAGATGATCTTGGTGCAATTAACTGGGACGATATCCTGAGACACAAAAATATGCAAAGAAAATGGGAGACATTTATTAGCATCCTGGATAGGACCTGTGCACAGTATATACCGTATGGGAATAAACATACTAGAATTAGGAGGAAACCAATATGGCTAAATAGAGCTGTAAGGAGCGCAATAAGTGACAAAAAGAAAGCATTTAGAGAATTAAAGGAAGTAGGTAGTGAGGAGGCATTAAATAAATACAAAAAATTAAATAAACTCTGTAAAAAGCAAATCAAGGCAGCAAAGATTGAGACAGAGAGACTCATTGCCAGAGAGAGTAAAAATAATCCCAAAATATTCTTTAACTACATAAATAGTGAGAAACTAAAAAATGATAGTGTTGGCCCCCTTAAAAATAGTCTGGGTGAAATGGTGGATGAGGATGAGGAAAAAGCCAATATGCTAAATGACTTTTTTTCATCAGTATTTACACAAGAAAATCCCATGGCAGACAAAATGACTAGTGATAAAAATTCCCAATTAAATGTCACCTGCTTAACCCAGCAGGAAGTGCGGCGGCGTCTAAAAATCACTAAAATTGACAAATCTCCGGGCCCGGATGGGATACACCCTCGAGTACTGCAGGAATTAAGTACAGTCATTGATAGACCATCATTTTTAATCTTTAGAGACTCCATAATAACAGGGTCTGTACCACAGGACTGGCGTATAGCAAATGTGGTGCCAATATTCAAAAAGGGGACAAAAACTGAACTCGGAAATTATCGGCCAGTAAGCTTAACCTCTACTGTGGGTAAAATCCTGGAGGGAATTCTAAGGGATGCTATACTGGAGTATCTGAAGAGGAATAACCTCATGACCCAGTATCAGCACGGGTTTACTAGGGACCGTTCATGTCAGACTAATTTGATCAGTTTCTATGAAGAGGTAAGTTCCAGATTTGACCAAGGGAACCCAGTGGATGTAGTGTATATGGACTTTTCAAAAGCTTTTGATACGGTGCCACACAAAAGGTTGATACATAAAATGAGAATAATGGGGATAGGGGAAAATATGTGTAAGTGGGTTGAGAGCTGGCTCAGGGATAGGAAACAAAGGGTGGTTATTAATGGAGCACACTCGAACTGGGTAGCGGTTAGCAGTGGGGTACCACAGGGGTCAGTATTGGGCCCTCTTCATTTTAACATATTTATTAACCCCTTACCGGCATCGGACGTACTATACCGTCCGATGCCGGCTCCCCTGCTTTGATGCAGGGCTCCGCGGTGAGCCCGCACCAAAGCCGGGACATGTCAGCTGTTTTGAACAGCTGACATGTGCCCGTAATAGGAGCGGGCAGAATCGCGATCTGCCCGCACCTATTAACTAGTTAAATGCCGCTGTCAAACGCAGACAGAGGCATTTAACCACCGCTTCCGGCCGGGCGGCCGGAAATGATGTCATCGCCGACCCCCGTCACATGATCGGGGGTCGGCGATGCTTGTGAATGGTAACCATAGAGGTCCTTGAGACCTCTATGGTTACTGATTGCCTGTCGCTGTGAGCGCCACCCTGTGGTCGGCGCTCACAGCACACGTGCAATTCTGCTACATAGCAGCGATCAGCAGATCGCTGCTATGTAGGAGAGCCGATCGTGCTATGCCTGCTTCTAGCCTCCCATGGAGGCTATTGAAGCATGGCAAAAGTTAAAAAAAAAAAGTTTAAAAAAATGTGAAAAAAATAAAAAAAACATAAAAGTTTAAATCACCCCCCTTTCGCCCCAATCAAAATAAATCAATAAAAAAAAATCAAATCTACGCATATTTGGTATTGCCGCGCTCAGAATCGCCCGATCTATCAATTAAAAAAAAGTATTAACCTGATCGCTAAACAGCGTAGCGGGAAAAAAACTCGAAACGCCAGAATTACGTTTTTTTGGTCGCCGCGACATTGCATTAAAATGCAATAACGGGCGATCAAAAGAACGTATCTGCACCGAAATGCTATCATTAAAAACGTCATCTCGGCACGCAAAAAATAAGCCCTCAACCGGCCCCAGATGATGAAAAATGGAGACGCTACGAGTATCGGAAAATGGCGCAATTTTTTTTTTTTTTTTTTTTAGCAAAGTTTGGAATTTTTTTTCACCACTTAGATAAAAAATAACCTAGTCATGTTTGGTGTCTATGAACTCGTAATGACCTGGAGAATCATAATGGCAGGTCATTTTTAGCATTTAGTGAACCTAGCAAAAAAGCCAAACAAAAAACCAATGTGGGATTGCACTTTTTTTGCAATTTCACTGCACTTGGAATTTTTTTCCCGTTTTCTAGTACACGACATGCTAAAACCAATGATGTCGTTCAAAAGTACAACTCGTCCCGCAAAAAATTAGCCCTCACATGGCCAAATTGACAGAAAAATAAAAAAGTTATGGCTCTGGGAAGGAGGGGAGCGAAAAACAAACACGGAAAAACGAAAAATCCCCCGGTCATGAAGGGGTTAATGACCTTGTAGGGTGCATTCAGAGTAGAATTTCAATATTTGCAGATGACACTAAACTCTGCAGGATAATTAATACAGAGGACAATTTTATATTACAGGATGATTTATGTAAACTAGAAGCTTGGGCTGATAAATGGCAAATGAGCTTTAATGGGGATAAATGTAAGGTCATGCACTTGGGTAGAAGTAATAAGATGTATAATTATGTGCTTAATTCTAAAACTCTGGGCAAAACCGTCAATGAAAAAGACCTGGGTGTATGGGTGGATGACAAACTCATATTCAGTGGCCAGTGTCAGGCAGCTGCTACAAAGGCAAATAAAATAATGGGATGCATTAAAAGAGGCATAGATGCTCATGAGGAGAACATAATTTTACCTCTATACAAGTCACTAGTTCGACCACACTTAGAATACTGTGCACAGTTCTGGTCTCCGGTGTATAAGAAAGACATAGCTGAACTAGAGCGGGTGCAGAGAAGAGCGACCAAGGTTATTAGAGGACTGGGGGGTCTGCAATACCAAGATAGGTTATTACACTTGGGGCTATTTAGTTTGGAAAAATGAAGACTAAGGGGTGATCTTATTTTAATGTATAAATATATGAGGGGGCAGTACAAAGACCTTTCTGATGATCATTTTAATCATAGACCTGAAACAGGGACAAGGGGGCATCCTCTGCGTTTGGAGGAAAAAAGGTTTAAGCATAATAACAGACGCGGATTCTTTACTGTAAGAGCAGTGAGACTATGGAACTCTCTGCCGTATGATGTTGTAATGAGTGATTCATTACTTAAATTTAAGAGGGGACTGGATACATTTCTGGAAAAGTATAATGTTACAGGGTATATACACTAGATTCCTTGATAGGGCGTTGATCCAGGGAACTAGTCTGATTGCCGTATGTGGAGTCGGGAAGGAATTTTTTTCCCCAATGTGGAGCTTACTCTTTGCCACATGGGTTTTTTTTTGCCTTCCTCTGGATCAACATGTTAGGGCATGTTAGGTTAGGCTATGGGTTGAACTATATGGACTTATAGTCTTCCTTCAACCTTAATAACTATGTAACTATATAACTATGTAACTCGTGGCCCTGTGTCTGGGGGCGCTCCATATATATAGGGTAACAATATTTTTATATTATTTTCCAGTACTGTCATGTCTTTTCCCTGCTGGTTGTCACTTTGTGATTTTTAATTGTTTTTATTTTGTTTCACACTTAGTTTGTTAGTAAAGATATTTTGATGCTTTTTTCTGTGCAGCTTCTTTTCTTACCGAACTACTCCTTTTTTTTACCCATCATATGTTTTTTGTGGTGTTCACTATTTTCCTCTTCAAATTTTTAGGCAGTACGTAGGGGATCTACAGTGCTCAGCATAAATGAGTACACCCCCTTTGAAAAATCATTACTCGGTGACTGAATAGTCACAGATAAAGAAGAGATCTATGATGATGTAAAAAGTTGAATTTTTACTGGATAATCTTATTAAAAAATACTTGAACAATAAAATCATATAAAAAACAAGGATATCTCAAAAAGAAGTACAGACCATCAGCTTCCAGCATATGTGAATACTGCTATAGTGAAATATAAATAGCAAATAAAAACTGGTAATTAAATAAACCTGTTATATATAAAGTGGTAACATTTCTGCAATATAACTTGCGTTTATTACGGAAAAAAATTGAAATTTGGCAAAAATTTCGACAATTTTGCAATTTTCAAACTTTATTTTTGTACCCTTAAATTGGAGAGTAGTATCACACAAACTCTACTATATAATTGTCTAAGGGTCACTTCCGTCTGTCTGTCCTTCTGTCACGGTTATTCATTCGCTGATTGGTTTCGCCAGCTGCCTGTCATGGCTGCCGCGAACAATCAGCGACGAGCACAGTCCGGAAGAAAATGGCCGCTCCTTAATCCCCTCAGTCAGTGTCCCCGGCGCTCCGCTCCATACTCCCCGCTCCCCGCAGTTAGTGTCCCCGGTGATCCGCTCCATACTCCCTGCTCCTTGCAGTCAGTGTCCCCGGGGCTCCGCTCCATACTCCCCGCAGTATCCCCAGCGCTCCGCTCCATGCTTCCCGCAGTCACTGTCCCCAGCGCCCGCTCCATACTCCCCTCCGGTCACTGCTAACACAGGGTTAATGCCGGCGGTAATGGACCACGTTATGCTGAGGGTAACGCACTCAGTTACCGCCGCTATTAACCCTGTGTGTCCCCAACCTTTTACTATTGATGCTGCCTATGCGGCATCAATGGTAAAAAAAGTAATGTTAAAAATAGTAAAAAAAACAAAAAACCTGCTATACTCACCCTCCGTTGTCCGCTCGCGCCTGCCGCCATCTTCCTTTCCCAGCGATGCATTGCGAAATTACCCAGAAGACCTAGCGGTCTCGCGAAACCGCTAAGTCATCTAGGTAATTTTGCAATGCATTCTGGGAACGAAAGATGGCAACACCCGTGCGCCCATCGACACAGCACCGTTGGATCCCAGGAGGCGGAGACACAGGACGCTGAGGAGCAGCGACAAGAATGGTGAGTATGTTAAACTACAAGGGGCCCTCGGATCGTTAGGTATGTTTACTTTTTATTTTTTAACCTGTGACATACGTGGCTGGGTAATGGACTACGTGGCTCTGTGCTGTATACTACGTGACTGGGCAATATACTACGTGACTGGGCAATATACTACGTCACTGGGCAATATACTACGTGGCTCTGTGCTGTATACTACGTAACTGGGCAGTATACTACGTAACTGGGCAATACACTACGTGGCTGGGCAATATACTACGTGGCTGGGCAATATACTACGTCACTGGGTAATATACTACGTGGCTCTGTGCTGTATACTACGTCGCTGTGCAATATACTACGTGGCTCTGTGCTGTATGCTATGTCGCTGTGCAATATACTACATGGCTCTGCTGTATACTACGTGGGCTGTGCAATATACTACGTCACTGGGCAATATACTACGTGGCTGGATAATATACGTGGCTGGGCAATATACTACATGGCTGGGCTATATGCTACGTGGCTGGGCAATATACTACATCGCTGGGCAATATACTACGTCGCTGGGCAATATACTACGTGGCTTGGCAATATATTACGTGGGCTGGGCAATATCTTACGTGGACTGGGCAATATATTACGTGGGCCGGGCAATATACTAAGTCGCTGGGCAATATATTACGTGGACATGCATATTCTAGAATACCCGATGCGTTAGAATCGGGCCACCATCTAGTAGTCAATAAATAACATTTCCCATATGTCAACTTTACATCAGCACAATTTTGGAAACATAATTTTTTTTGTTAAGATGTTATAAGGGTTAAAATGTGACCAGCGATTTCTAATTTTTCCAACAAACTTTACAAAAACCATTTTTTTTAGTGACCACCTCACATTTGAAGGAGTTTTGGGGGGTCAATATAACAGAAAATGCCAAAAATTACACCATTCTATACTATATGGACTATGGGCACATTATACTATGCAAAGGTCCATGGGATGCATTATTGTTGTGAATTCTGTGGCAGAGCTCCCTCCTGTGGTCACAAGTGGTACTTCGGCTGATTCTCTCTATGAGCTTCCGTTGGTGGAGGAAAGTGGTACTGCGGCTTCTGAGTTTCCTTCCTCAGGTGATGTGGTGAAGTCGTTAGGTGCTGCTCTATTTAACTCCACCTAGTGCTTTGATCCTGGCCTCCTCCTGGATCGTTCCTGTGGCCTGCTGCTCTGCATAGCTAAGCTGCTCTTGTGTTATTTTTGTTTGCTGTTTTTTCTGTCCAGCTTGTTTATTTGTTTTTCTTGCTTGCTGGAAGCTCTGGGACGCAGAGGGTGTACCTCCGTGCCGTTAGTCGTTACGGAGGGTCTTTTTGCCCCCTTTGCGTGGTTGTTTGTAGGGTTTTGTGTTGACCGCAAAGTTACCTTTCCTATCCTCGCTCTGTTCAGAAAGTCGGGCCTCACTTTGCTAAATCTATTTCATCTCTACGTTTGTCTTTTCATCTAAACTCACAGTCATTATATGTGGGGGGCTGCCTTTTCCTTTGGGGTATTTCTCTGAGGCAAGGTAGGCTTATTTTCTATCTTCAGGCTAGCTAGTTTCTCAGGCTGTGCCGAGTTGCATAGGGAGCGTTAGGCGCAATCCACGGCTGCCTCTAGTGTGGTTGGAGAGGATTAGGGATTGCGGTCAGCAGAGTTCCCACGTCTCAGAGCTCGTTCTATGTTTTTGGGTTACTGTCAGGTCACTGTATGTGCTCTGACTTCTATGTCCATTGTGGTACTGAATTACCTTATCACAACAGTACTGGAGGCCCAAAGTACTAATGATTCTCAATAGAGGGAAAAAAGAAGTTCTGAGACCATTTTTTTTCTCTGCACTGTGTTTTGCCTTTTTTTTTCCCCTAGACATTTGGGTGGTTTAGGACACAGGTGTAGCGATGGACATTAAAGGTCTGTCTTCATGTGTGGATCAGCTCACGGCAAGAGTACAAAATATTCAAGACTTTGTGGTTCAGAATTCTATGTTAGAACCAAGAATTCCTATTCCTGATTTGTTTTTTGGAGATAGAACTAAATTTCTGAGTTTCAAAAATAATTGTAAACTATTTCTGGCTTTGAAACCTCGCTCCTCTGGTGACCCAGTTCAACAAGTCAGGATCATTATTTCTTTTTTACGTGGCGACCCTCAGGACTGGGCATTTTCTCTTGCGCCAGGAGATCCTGCATTATGTAATATTAATGCGTTTTTCCTGGCGCTCGGATTGCTGTACGATGAACCTGATTCAGTGGATCAGGCAGAGAAAAATTTACTGACTCTGTGTCAGGGTCAGGATGAGATAGAGGTATATTGTCAGAAATTTAGAAAGTGGTCCGTGCTCACTCAATGGAATGAAGGTGCGCTCGCAGCTATTTTCAGAAAGGGTCTCTCTGAAGCCCTTAAGGATGTCATGGTGGGATTTCCTATGCCTGCTGGTCTGAATGAGCCTATGTCTTTGGCCATTCAGATCGGTCGACGCTTGCGTGAGCGTAAATCTGTGCACCATTTGGCGGTATTATCTGAGCATAAACCTGAGCCTATGCAGTGTGATAGGACGTTGACCAGAGTTGAACGGAAAGAACACAGACGTCAGAATGGGCTGTGTTTCTACTGTGGTGATTCCACTCATGCTATCTCTGATTGTCCTAAGCGCACTAAGCGGTTCGCTAGGTCTGCCACCATTGGTACGGTACAGTCAAAATTTCTTTTGTCCGTTACCTTGATCTGTTCTTTGTCATCTTATTCTGTCATGGCATTTGTGGATTCAGGCGCTGCCCTGAATTTGATGGACTTGGAGTATGCTAGGCGTTGTGGGTTTTTCTTGGAGCCCTTGCAGTGTCCTATTCCATTGAGAGGAATTGATGCTACGCCTTTGGCCAAGAATAAGCCTCAGTATTGGACCCAGCTGACCATGTGCATGGCTCCTGCACATCAGGAGGTTATTCGCTTTCTGGTGTTGCATAATCTGCATGATGTGGTCGAGTTGGGGTTGCCATGGCTACAAGTCCATAATCCAGTATTAGATTGGAAATCCATGTCTTTGTCCAGCTGGGGTTGTCAGGGGGTACATGATGATGTCCCATTTCTGTCTATTTCGTCATCCACCCCTTCTGAGGTCCCAGAATTCTTGTCTGATTACCGGGATGTATTTGATGAGCCCAAGTCCGATACCCTACCTCCGCATAGGGATTGTGATTGTGCTATCGATTTGATTCCTGGTAGTAAATTCCCAAAAGGTCGACTGTTTAATTTATCTGTGCCTGAGCACGCCGCTATGCGGAGTTACGTGAAGGAGTCCTTGGAGAAGGGGCATATTCGCCCGTCATCGTCGCCATTGGGAGCGGGGTTCTTTTTTGTGGCCAAGAAGGATGGTTCGCTGAGACCTTAAGACACAAAAGAGAATAGTGAAACCAAAAACACTCAGTTTGAAAAAATGTTGCAGTAATCCGCAAGTGCTAGTAAAAGATGTAAAAAACAGGGTATTTGGTTGATACGTTTTTGCAAAAAATGTATACTAAGCTGCTCTACCAATCTTCACGGTATACCCTTATCAGAGCAGTCCTAACTAATGTATGCAATCCCTATCTGATGTATTTAAAAACCTGATCATCTGTATATAACCTGTGTGAACAGGTTATCAACCAAATACCCTGTTTTTTACATCTTTTACTAGCACTTGAGGATTACTGCAACATTTTTTCAAACTGAGTGTTTTTGGTTTCACTATTCTCTTTTGTGTCTTCAGGTTTCTTGGTGGTGTGTGAACATGATCATACAGACTTGTTGACTGTGCAAGTAGCCCATGTGTTCCTGTTTCCATAATTGTTCTCTTGTGTCTACAAGACTGGGGAGTTCCACCACTCCTCTTGGGCTATCTGCACAAAAGCTGTTCTACCCTGTATGCACACATGGATTTTTCCTCTCTGAACCCTGTTCACACAGGTTATATACAGATGATCAGGTTTTTAAATACATCAGATAGGGATTGCATACATTAGTTAGGACTGCTCTGATAAGGGTATACCGTGAAGATTGGTAGAGCAGCTTAGTATACATTTTTTGCAAAAAACGTATCAACCAAATACCCTGTTTTTTACATCTTTTACTAGCACTTGCGGATTACTGCAACATTTTTTCAAACTGAGTGTTTTTGGTTTCACTATTCTCTTTTGTGTCTTCAGGTTTCTTGGTGGTGTGTGAACATGATCATACAGACTTGTTCACTGTGCAAGTAGCCCATGTGTTCCTGTTTCCATAATTGTTCTCTTGTGTCTACAAGACTGGGGAGTTCCACCACTCCTCTTGGGCTATCTGCACAAAAGCTGTTCTACCCTGTATGCACACATGGATTTTTCCTCTCTGAACCCTGTTCACACAGGTTATATACAGATGATCAGGTTTTTAAATACATCAGATAGGGATTGCATACATTAGTTAGGACTGCTCTGATAAGGGTATACCGTGAAGATTGGTAGAGCAGCTTAGTATACATTTTTTGCAAAAAACGTATCAACCAAATACCCTGTTTTTTACATCTTTTACTAGCACTTGCGGATTACTGCAACATTTTTTCAAACTGAGTGTTTTTGGTTTCACTATTCTCTTTTGTGTCTTCAGGTTTCTTGGTGGTGTGTGAACATGATCATACAGACTTGTTCACTGTGCAAGTAGCCCATGTGTTCCTGTTTCCATAATTGTTCTCTTGTGTCTACAAGACTGGGGAGTTCCACCACTCCTCTTGGGCTATCTGCACAAAAGCTGTTCTACCCTGTATGCACACATGGATTTTTCCTCTCTGAACCCTGTTCACACAGGTTATATACAGATGATCAGGTTTTTAAATACATCAGATAGGGATTGCATACATTAGTTAGGACTGCTCTGATAAGGGTATACCGTGAAGATTGGTAGAGCAGCTTAGTATACATTTTTTGCAAAAAACGTATCAACCAAATACCCTGTTTTTTACATCTTTTACTAGCACTTGCGGATTACTGCAACATTTTTTCAAACAGAGTGTTTTTGGTTTCACTATTCTCTTTTGTGTCTTCAGGTTTCTTGGTGGTGTGTGAACATGATCATACAGACTTGTTGACTGTGCAAGTAGCCCATGTGTTCCTGTTTCCATAATTGTTCTCTTGTGTCTACAAGACTGGGGAGTTCCACCACTCCTCTTGGGCTATCTGCACAAAAGCTGTTCTACCCTGTATGCACACATGGATTTTTCCTCTCTGAACCCTGTTCACACAGGTTATATACAGATGATCAGGTTTTTAAATACATCAGATAGGGATTGCATACATTAGTTAGGACTGCTCTGATAAGGGTATACCGTGAAGATTGGTAGAGCAGCTTAGTATACATTTTTTGCAAAAAACGTATCAACCAAATACCCTGTTTTTTACATCTTTTACTAGCACTTGCGGATTACTGCAACATTTTTTCAAACTGAGTGTTTTTGGTTTCACTATTCTCTTTTGTGTCTTCAGGTTTCTTGGTGGTGTGTGAACATGATCATACAGACTTGTTCACTGTGCAAGTAGCCCATGTGTTCCTGTTTCCATAATTGTTCTCTTGTGTCTACAAGACTGGGGAGTTCCACCACTCCTCTTGGGCTATCTGCACAAAAGCTGTTCTACCCTGTATGCACACATGGATTTTTCCTCTCGGAACCCTGTTCACACAGGTTATATACAGATGATCAGGTTTTTAAATACATCAGATAGGGATTGCATACATTAGTTAGGACTGCTCTGATAAGGGTATACCGTGAAGATTGGTAGAGCAGCTTAGTATACATTTTTTGCAAAAAACGTATCAACCAAATACCCTGTTTTTTACATCTTTTACTAGCACTTGCGGATTACTGCAACATTTTTTCAAACTGAGTGTTTTTGGTTTCACTATTCTCTTTTGTGTCTTCAGGTTTCTTGGTGGTGTGTGAACATGATCATACAGACTTGTTCACTGTGCAAGTAGCCCATGTGTTCCTGTTTCCATAATTGTTCTCTTGTGTCTACAAGACTGGGGAGTTCCACCACTCCTCTTGGGCTATCTGCACAAAAGCTGTTCTACCCTGTATGCACACATGGATTTTTCCTCTCTGAACCCTGTTCACACAGGTTATATACAGATGATCAGGTTTTTAAATACATCAGATAGGGATTGCATACATTAGTTAGGACTGCTCTGATAAGGGTATACCGTGAAGATTGATAGAGCAGCTTAGTATACATTTTTTGCAAAAAACGTATCAACCAAATACCCTGTTTTTTACATCTTTTACTAGCACTTGCGGATTACTGCAACATTTTTTCAAACAGAGTGTTTTTGGTTTCAATATTCTCTTTTGTGTCTTCAGGTTTCTTGGTGGTGTGTGAACATGATCATACAGACTTGTTGACTGTGCAAGTAGCCCATGTGTTCCTGTTTCCATAATTGTTCTCTTGTGTCTACAAGACTGGGGAGTTCCACCACTCCTCTTGGGCTATCTGCACAAAAGCTGTTCTACCCTGTATGCACACATGGATTTTTCCTCTCTGAACCCTGTTCACACAGGTTATATACAGATGATCAGGTTTTTAAATACATCAGATAGGGATTGCATACATTAGTTAGGACTGCTCTGATAAGGGTATACCGTGAAGATTGGTAGAGCAGCTTAGTATACATTTTTTGCAAAAAACGTATCAACCAAATACCCTGTTTTTTACATCTTTTACTAGCACTTGCGGATTACTGCAACATTTTTTCAAACTGAGTGTTTTTGGTTTCACTATTCTCTTTTGTGTCTTCAGGTTTCTTGGTGGTGTGTGAACATGATCATACAGACTTGTTCACTGTGCAAGTAGCCCATGTGTTCCTGTTTCCATAATTGTTCTCTTGTGTCTACAAGACTGGGGAGTTCCACCACTCCTCTTGGGCTATCTGCACAAAAGCTGTTCTACCCTGTATGCACACATGGATTTTTCCTCTCTGAACCCTGTTCACACAGGTTATATACAGATGATCAGGTTTTTAAATACATCAGATAGGGATTGCATACATTAGTTAGGACTGCTCTGATAAGGGTATACCGTGAAGATTGGTAGAGCAGCTTAGTATACATTTTTTGCAAAAAACGTATCAACCAAATACCCTGTTTTTTACATCTTTTACTAGCACTTGCGGATTACTGCAACATTTTTTCAAACTGAGTGTTTTTGGTTTCACTATTCTCTTTTGTGTCTTCAGGTTTCTTGGTGGTGTGTGAACATGATCATACAGACTTGTTCACTGTGCAAGTAGCCCATGTGTTCCTGTTTCGCTGAGACCTTGTATAGATTACCGCCTTCTAAATAAGATCACGGTTAAATTTCAGTACCCCTTGCCGCTGTTATCTGATTTGTTTGCTCGGATTAAGGGGGCTAGTTGGTTCACCAAGATAGATCTTCGTGGTGCATATAATCTTGTGCGTATTAAGCGAGGCGATGAATGGAAAACTGCATTTAATACGCCCGAGGGCCATTTTGAGTACCTAGTAATGCCATTCGGACTTGCCAATGCTCCATCAGTGTTTCAGTCCTTTATGCATGACATCTTCCGAGAGTACCTGGATAAATTCCTGATTGTATACTTGGATGATATTTTGGTCTTCTCGGATGATTGGGAGTCTCATGTGAAGCAGGTCAGAACGGTGTTTCAGGTCCTGCGTGCTAATTCTTTGTTTGTGAAGGGATCAAAGTGTCTCTTTGGTGTTCAGAAGGTTTCATTTTTGGGGTTCATTTTTTCCCCTTCTACTATCGAGATGGACCCTGTTAAGGTCCAGGCCATCCATGATTGGACTCAGCCGACATCTCTGAAAAGTCTGCAAAAGTTCCTGGGCTTTGCTAATTTTTATCGTCGCTTCATCTGCAATTTTTCTAGTATTGCTAAACCATTGACCGATTTGACCAAGAAGGGTGCTGATGTGGTCAATTGGTCTTCTGCTGCTGTGGAAGCTTTTCAAGAGTTGAAGCGTCGTTTTTCTTCTGCCCCTGTGTTGTGTCAGCCAGATGTTTCGCTTCCGTTCCAGGTCGAGGTTGATGCTTCTGAGATTGGAGCGGGGGCTGTTTTGTCGCAGAGAAGTTCTGATCGCTCGGTGATGAAACCATGCGCCTTCTTTTCCAGGAAGTTTTCGCCTGCTGAGCGAAATTATGATGTTGGTAATCGAGAGTTGCTGGCCATGAAGTGGGCATTCGAGGAGTGGCGTCATTGGCTTGAGGGAGCTAAGCATCGCGTGGTGGTCTTGACTGATCATAAGAACTTGACTTATCTCGAGTCTGCCAAGCAGTTGAATCCTAGACAGGCTCGTTGGTCGCTGTTTTTCGCCCCCGTTTTGACTTTGTGGTTTCGTACCTTCCGGGCTCTAAGAATGTGAAGGCGGATGCCCTGTCTAGGAGTTTTGTGCCCGACTCTCCGGGTTTGTCTGAGCCGGCGGGTATTCTCAAAGAGGGAGTAATTGTGTCTGCCATCTCCCCTGATTTGCAGCGGGTGCTGCAAAAATTTCAGGCTAATAAACCTGATCGTTGCCCAGCGGAGAAACTGTTTGTCCCTGATAGGTGGACAAATAAAGTTATCTTTGAGGTTCATTGTTCGGTGTTGGCTGGTCATCCTGGAATCTTTGGTACCAGAGAATTAGTGGCTAGATCCTTTTGGTGGCCATCTCTGTCACGGGATGTGCGTTCTTTTGTGCAGTCCTGTGGGATTTGTGCTCGGGCTAAGCCCTGCTGTTCTCGTGCCAGTGGGTTGCTTTTGCCCTTGCCGGTTCCGAAGAGGCCTTGGACACATATCTCTATGGATTTTATTTCAGATCTTCCTGTCTCTCAAAAAATGTCGGTCATTTGGGTAGTTTGTGATCGCTTCTCTAAGATGGTCCATTTTGTACCCTTGTCTAAATTACCTTCCTCCTCTGATTTGGTGCCATTGTTCTTCCAGCATGTGGTTCGTTTGCATGGCATTCCGGAGAATATCGTTTCTGACAGAGGTTCCCAGTTTGTTTCGAGGTTTTGGCGAGCCTTTTGTGCAAGGATGGGCATTGACTTGTCTTTTTCCTCGGCTTTCCATCCTCAGACTAATGGCCAGACCGAACGAACCAATCAGACCTTGGAAACATATCTGAGATGCTTTGTTTCTGCTGATCAGGATGACTGGGTGTCCTTTTTGCCTTTGGCTGAGTTCGCCCTTAATAATCGGGCCAGCTCGGCTACCTTGGTTTCGCCGTTTTTCTGCAACTCTGGGTTCCATCCTCGTTTCTCTTCAGGGCAGGTTGAGTCTTCGGACTGTCCTGGTGTGGATACTGTGGTGGACAGGTTGCAGCAGATCTGGACTCATGTAGTGGACAATTTGACCTTGTCCCAGGAGAAGGCTCAACATTTTGCTAATCGCAGACGCTGTGTGGGTCCCCGACTTCGTGTTGGGGATTTGGTTTGGTTGTCATCTCGTCATATTCCTATGAAGGTTTCCTCTCCTAAATTTAAGCCTCGTTTCATTGGTCCATATAGGATTTCTGAGGTTCTTAATCCTGTGTCTTTTCGTTTGACCCTTCCAGATTCTTTTTCCATCCATAACGTATTCCATAGGTCATTGTTGCGGAGATACGTGGCACCTATGGTTCCATCTGTTGATCCTCCTGCCCCGGTTTTGGTGGAGGGGGAGTTGGAGTATATTGTGGAGAAGATTTTGGATTCTCGTGTTTCGAGACGGAAACTCCAGTATCTGGTTAAGTGGAAGGGTTATGCTCAGGAAGATAATTCCTGGGTCTTTGCCTCTGATGTCCATGCTCCCGATCTTGTTCGTGCCTTTCATATGGCTCATCCTGGTCGTCCTGGGGGTTCTGGTGAGGGTTCGGTGACCCCTCCTCAAGGGGGGGGTACTGTTGTGAATTCTGTGGCAGAGCTCCCTCCTGTGGTCACAAGTGGTACTTCGGCTGATTCTCTCTATGAGCTTCCGTTGGTGGAGGAAAGTGGTACTGCGGCTTCTGAGTTTCCTTCCTCAGGTGATGTGGTGAAGTCGTTAGGTGCTGCTCTATTTAACTCCACCTAGTGCTTTGATCCTGGCCTCCAGTCAATGTTCTAATATTGGACTAGCTTCCTCCTGGATCGTTCCTGTGGCCTGCTGCTCTGCATAGCTAAGTTGCTCTTGTGTTATTTTTGTTTGCTGTTTTTTCTGTCCAGCTTGTTTATTTGTTTTTCTTGCTTGCTGGAAGCTCTGGGATGCAGAGGGTGTACCTCCGTGCCGTTAGTCGGTACGGAGGGTCTTTTTGCCCCCTTTGCGTGGTTGTTTGTAGGGTTTTGTGTTGACCGCAAAGTTACCTTTCCTATCCTCGCTCTGTTCAGAAAGTCGGGCCTCACTTTGCTAAATCTATTTCATCTCTACGTTTGTCTTTTCATCTTAACTCACAGTCATTATATGTGGGGGCTGCCTTTTCCTTTGGGGTATTTCTCTGAGGCAAGGTAGGCTTATTTTCTATCTTCAGGCTAGCTAGTTTCTCAGGCTGTGCCGAGTTGCATAGGGAGCATTAGGCGCAATCCACGGCTGCCTCTAGTGTGGTTGGAGAGGATTAGGGATTGCGGTCAGCAGAGTTCCCACGTCTCAGAGCTCGTTCTATGTTTTTGGGTTACTGTCAGGTCACTGTATGTGCTATGACTTCTATGTCCATTGTGGTACTGAATTACCTTATCACAACACATTATACTCTATGGACAATGGGGTGCATTATACTATATGGACTATATGCATTATACGATACAGAGGACTATGGGATGCATTATGATATACGGTGCGTTTTATTATTTGGATTATGATATGCATTTTACTATATGAGCTATGAGGCGCATGATCCTATATGGACTATGGGGCACTTTATACTATGTGGACTATGGGGCTAATTATACTATATGAACTGGGATGAAATGTACTGTATGGACTATGGGGTTCATTATACTGTATGGACTATGGTGTGCATTATACTATACAGAGGACTATGGGAAGCATTATAATATATGGACCATGTTATATTATTTGGACTATGATGTGTATTTTACTGTATGAGCTATGAGGTGCATTATACTATATGGACTATGGGGCACATTATACTATATGAACTGGGATGCAATATACTGTATGGACTATGGGGGAGCATTATGCTGAAGAGAGAAATATAGAGGTGCATTAAACGTTATAGACTATGGGATGCAGTATACTATATGGACTTTGAGCACATTATACTATGCAGAGGACTATGGGATGCATTATACTTTATAGACTATGGGGTGAATTATATTGTATGGACTATGGGATGCATTATACTGTATGGACCATAGTGTGCATTATAGTATAGGGACTTTGAGGTTCATTATACTGCATGGATTATGGGATGTATTATACTATATGGACTATGGGGAACATTATACTGTATGGACTATGGGGAGCATTATACTGAACAGAGGATATTAGGGGTGCTTTAAACATAGACTATGGGGTGCATTATATAATAATAATTTTATTTATATAGCGCCAACATATTCCGCAGCGCTTTACAAATTATACTATATGGACTATGGGGAGCATTATACTGAACAGAGGAATATAGGGGTGCAATAAACATCATAGACGATGGGGTGCAGTATTCTATATGGAATATGAGCACATTATTCTATACAAAGGAACATGGGATGTATTATATTCTATGGACTATAGGGCGCATTATACGATACAGAAAACTATGGCATGCATTATAATACAGTATATAGACTATGAGGTGATTTATATTAAATGCACTATGATGTGCGTTTTACTACATAAACTATGAGGCGCATAATACTGTATGTACTACGGGGCACCTTATACTATATTGACTATGGGGCACATAATACTATACAGAGGACTATGGGAAGCATTATACTGTATGGACTATGGGGTACATTGGACTACATGACTATGGGGAGCATTATGATATATGGTGAGTTATATTATATGAACTATGATAGGCATTTTAATATATGAGTATGAGGCGCATGATACTATATGGAGTATAGGGCACATTATACTATGTGGACTATGGAGCTAATTATATGAACTGGGATGAAATAAACTGCATGCACTATGGGGAGCATTATACTGAACAGAGGAATATAGGAGTGCATTAAACGTCATAGACTATGTGGTGCATTATACCAAGCCACAAGAAGAAGATCCAGCCTCAAGAAGACACAGCTAAAAGAACACCAAGCCACAAGAAGACCCAGCCACAAGAAGATCCAGCCCAGCCACAAAAAGATGATCCTGCTACAAGAATACCCAGCCACAAGAAGACATAGCAACAGGAAGAAGATCCAGCCAGAATAAGAATATCCAGCCACAAGAAGACCCAGCCACAAGAAGAATATCCAGCCACAAGAAGAAGATCTGATGCAAGAAGATCTGATACAAGCAGAAGACCCAGCCACAAGAAGACCCAGCCACAAAAAGACACAACCCAAAGAAGACCCAGCCACAAGAATAAGACCCAATCACAAGAAGATCTGATAGAAGAAGACAGCCACAAGAAGATCTGATACAAGAAGACCCAGCCACAGGAAAAAGACCCAGCCACAGGAAAAAGACCCAGCCACAGAAAGAAGACCCAGCCACAGAAAGAAGACCCAGCCACAGAAAGAAGACCCAGCCTCAAGAAGAAGACCCAGCCTCAAGAAGAAGACCCAGCCACAAGAAGATCCTGCAACAAGAACAAGACCCAGCCACAAGAACAAGACCCAGCTGTGATGTGGCTTCAGTGCAGTTTAGCGCAATCTCCACCTGGAGGTGCTGGTGAGGGAAGAGAGGTTGCACGCCAACAGCGTAGCAAAACTGAGCAGCCACACAGGTGTCACATGTAAAGAAAGAGTGGTCAGATGAGTCAGAAACTGTCAGGAGCAGAGGTACCAGAGGTCACAGAATGCACGAAGTCAGAGGCAAGCCAGAAGGCAGAGGCAAACGGGAGCGCGGTATCCAAAACATGAGACTTATAATGAAGTTGGGGTACAAGCCAGAAGTCAAAGTCGATCAGGGAACAAGATAACAGAGACTGAAAGCAAGAGGCGGGGTTCAGATATCAGGCTGAGTCATACACTGTTAGGAAAACCACCAGACGAACATTACGTCAGGAATAGGGAACGAATATAACACAAATATGGGAAGTCAGTGGCAGAAGGATCACCAGGGTATACAGGTCAGCTGCTCTAGCCTGAAAGAATGAACTATCACTGACGCTGGCCAGCAGACTGCAGAGGACTAAAAAAGCCCAGCCAGCTCAAAAACAAGGCAGAGTTTGTTAACCCCCGCATGACCAGTCCAGAGAGTGAATAACAAAACAAACTCCGGACTGGATCATGACAACAGCCACAAGAAGAAGACCCAGCAACAAGAAGGAGACCCAGCAACAAGAAGAAGACCCAGTCACAAGAAGAAGACCCAGTCACAAGAAGAAGACCCAGCCACAAGAACAAGACCAAGCCACAAGAACAAGACCCAGCCACAAGAAGATCCAGCCACATGAAGAAGACCCAGCAACAAGAAGAAGGTGGTGGCCATCTTTAGTCTGCTGCTGAAGCCGCTGCAGCAGGTAGGTATGTAGGTCTGAGTATTCTGATGGTTTGTAGAAGCCAGTACACAAAATGTGTGCTGGAACACTCATGCGTCATAATGAGCCTTGGCCTTTATCTGGCTGTAAGGTGGTGGCCATCTTTAGTCTACTGCTAAAGCCGTAGCAGCATTTAGGTAGATAGGTAGGTATGAGTATTCTAATGGTTTGTAGCAGCCATGTGTACTGCCTGCAGTAGATAGAAAGTGTGCTGGAACACTCACATGTCATAATGGGCCTTGACCTTTATCTGGCTGTGCAGTGGTGGCCATCTTTAGTCTACTGCTGAAGCCGAAGCAGCAGGTAGGTAGTCTGTTCTGAGTATTCTAATGGTTTATAGCAGCCAGGTACACTACCTGCAGTAGATAGAATGTGTGCTGGAACACTCATGTGTCATAATGGGCATTGGCCTTTATCTGGCTGTGCGGTGGTGGCCATCTTTAGTCTACTGCTGAAGCCGCAGCAGCAGGTAGGCATAATGGGCCTTGACCTTTATCTGGCTGTGCAGTGGTGGCCATCTTTAGTCTACTGCTGAAGCCGAAGCAGCAGGTAGGTAGGCTGGTCTGAGTATTCTAATGGTTTATAGCAGCCAGGTACACTACCTGCAGTAGATAGAATATGTGCTGGAACACTCATGTGTCATAATGGGCATTGGCCTTTATCTGGCTGTGCAGTGGTGGCCATCTTTAGTCTACTGCTGTAGCCGCATCAACAGTTAGGTAGGTCTAAGAATTCTAATGGTTTGTATTAGCCAGGTGCACTGCCTGCATTAGATAGAATATGTGCTAGAACACTCACGTGTCATAATGGGCCTTGGCCTTTATCTGGCTGTGCGGTGGTGGCCATTAGGGATGAGCGACCTTTACTTTTATAGGATCGGGTCGGGTTTCACGAAACCCGACTTTTTCAAAAGTCGGGTCGAGTGAAATCGGCCGATCCTATAAAAAAGTCGGGGTCGGGGTCGGCCGAAACTCGAAACCCAATGCAGTGCATTGGGTTTCCATGGTTCCCAGGGTCTGAAGGAGCGGAAACGCTCCTTCAGGCCCTGCGATCCATATTTTAGTGTAAAATAAAGAATTAAAATAAAAAATATCACAATACTTACCCTCTGACGCGCCCTGGTACTAACCGGCAGTCTTCCTTCCTTAGAATCAGCCTTCCAGGACCTGGCGGTGACGTCGCTGTGACGTCGCGGCTTGTGATTGGCCGCGCGGCCGCCCATGTGACCGCTCGCGCGACCAATCAGAAGCCGTGACGTCACCGAAGGTCCTTCAAGCGCTGATTCTTAGGAAGGAAGGCTGTCGGAAGGAAGCAGGGCGCTTCTGAGGGTGAGTATATTCCTATTAGGTATATACTCACCCTCGGTAGCGCCCTGCTTCCTTCCGACAGCCTTCCTTCCTAAGAATCAGCGCTTGAAGGACCTTCGGTGACGTCACGGCTTCTGATTGGTCGCGCGAGCGGTCACATGGGCGGCCGCGCGGCCAATCACAAGCCGCGACGTCACCGCGACGTCACCGCCAGGTCCTGGAAGGCTGATTCTAAGGAAGGAAGACTGCCGGTTAGTACCAGGGCGCGTCAGAGGGTAAGTATTGTGATATTTTTTATTTTAATTCTTTATTTTACACTTTAATCTGAATTTCGATACCAATTCCCGATATCTTAAACATATCGGGAATCGGTATCGGAATTCCGATTCCAGATTCAAAAGATCGCCGACTTCATGGCCGACCCTACACTGGGGTCGGGTCGGGTTTCATGAAACCCGACCTTGCCAAAAGTCGGCGACTTTTGAAAAATCTCGACCCGTTTCGCTCAACCCTAGTGGCTATCTTTAGTCTACAGCTGAAGCCGCAGTAGCAGATAGGTAGGTAGATCTGAGTATTCTAATGGCTTGTAGCCGCCATGTGCGCTGCCTGCAGCAGATAGAATATTTGCTGGAACACTCACATGTCATTATGAGCCTTGGCCTTTATATGGCTGTGCGGTGGTGGGCATCTTTAGTCTACTGCTGTAGCCGCAGCAATAGGTAGGTCAGTCTGAGAATTCTAATGGTTTGTATTAGCCAGGTGCGCTGCCTGCAGTAGATAGAATATGTGCTGGAACACTCACGTGTCATAATGGGCCTTGGCCTTTATCTGGCTGTGCGGTGGTGGCCATCTTTAGTCTACTGCTGAAGCCGAAGTAGCAGGTAGGTAGGTAGGTCTAAGTATTCTAATAGTTTGTATAAGCAATCTGCACTGCCTGCAGTAGATAGAATGTGTGCTGGAACACTCACGTGTCTTAATGGGCCTAGGCCTTTATCTGGCTGTGCGGTGGTGGCCATCTTTAGTCTACTGCTGATGCCGAAGTAGCAGGTAGGTAGGTAGGTCTAGTATTCTAATAGTTTGTACTGTATAAGCAACTAGCTGAAGAGCCCGGCGTTGCCTGGGCATAGTAAATATCTGTGGTTAGTTATAGCACCTCATTTCTCTTATTTTCCCATCACGCCTCTCATTTTCCCAATCAATCACATCTTTCATTTTCCCCCTCACATCTTTCATTTTCCCCCTCACATCTCTCATTTTCTCTCACACCTCTCATTTTCTCCCTCACTCCTCTCATTCCCCCCTAACACTTGTCATTTCGACCTCACATCTGTCATTTTCCGATCACTCCACTATTTTCCCTCACTCCTCTCATTTTGCACTCACACCTTTTCATTTTCACCTCACACCTCTTATTTTCACCTTAGTATATACATGTTTGTCATCTCCCTTATATATAGTATACACCTGTATGTCATCTCCTGTATATAGTATATACCTGTATGTTATCTCCCCTGTATATAGTATATACCTGCTGTGTGTCATCTCCCCTGTATATAGTATATACCTGTATGTCGTCTCCTTCTATATATAGTATATACCTGTATGTCATCTCCTCCTGTATATAGTATATACCTGTGTCATCTCCCCTGTATATAGTATATATCTGTGTGTCATCTCCTCCTGTATATAGTATATACCTGTATGTCATCTTCTATATATAGCATATACCTGTATGTCATCTCCTCCTGTATATAGTATATACCTGTAGGTCATCTCCTCCTGTATTAGACCTCGTTCACACGTTATTTGCTCAGTATTTTTACCTCAGTATTTGTAAGCTAAATTGGCAGCCTGATAAATCCCCAGCCAACAGGAAGCCCTCCCCCTGGCAGTATATATTAGCTCACACATACACATAACAGACAGGTCATGTGACTGACAGCTGCCGTATTTCCTATATGGTACATTTGTTGCTCTTGTAGTTTGTCTGCTTATTAATCAGATTTTTATTTTTGAAGGATAATACCAGACTTGTGTGTGTTTTAGGGCGAGTTTCGTTTGTCAAGTTGTGTGTGTTAAGTTGTGTGTGGCGACATGCATGTAGCGACTTTTGTGAGATGAGTTTTGTGTGGCAACATGCGTGTAGCAACTTTTTGTGTGTCGAGTTGCATGTGACAGGTTAGTGTAGCAAGTTGTGTGCAGCAAGTTTTGCGCATGGCGAGTTTTGCGCGTGGCGAGTTTTATGTGTGGTGCCTTTTGAGTATGTGCAAGTTTTGTGTGAGGCAACTTTTGCATGTGTTGCAACTTTTGTGCATGTGGCAATTTTTCCGCATGTGCAAGTTTTGCGTGTGGCGAGTTTTCCATGAGGTGAGTTTTGCACTTGTGGCGAGTTTTGCGTGAGCCTAGTTTTTGCATGTGGCGAGTTTTGCGCGTGGCGAGTTTTGAGCGGCGACTTTTGTGTTTCGACTTTTATGTGGTGAGGTTGGTGTATGTGTGGTGAAATGTGTGCTGAGGATTGTATACAGTATGTGTTCAAGCACGTGGTAGTGTGTGGCGCATTTTGTGCGTGTGTTCATATCCCCGTGTGTGGTGAGTATCCCATGTCAGGGCCCCACCTTAGCAACTGTACCGTATATACTCTTTGGCGCCATCGCTCTCACTCTTTAAGTCCCTCTTGTTCACATCTGGCAGCTGTCAATTTGCCTTCAACACGTTTCCTTTCACTTTTTCCCCATTATGTAGATAGGGGCAAAATTGTTTGGTGAATTGCAAAGCGCGGGGTTAAAATTTCACCTCACAACATAGCCTATGATGCTCTCAGGGTCCAGACGTGTGACTGTGCAAAATTTTGTGGCTGTAGCTGCGACGCCTCCAACACTTTTCCTTTCACTTTTTTCCACATTATGTAGATAGGGGCAAAATTGTTTGGTGAATTGGAACGCGTGGGGTAAAAATTTCGCCTCACAAGATAGCCTATGACGCTCTCGGGGTCCAGACGTGTGACTGTGCAAAATTTTGTGGCTGTAGCTGCGACGGTGCAGATGCCAATCCCGGAAATACAAACATACAAACATTCAGCTTTATATATTAGATGTGTACTGCCTGCAGTAGATAGAATGTGTGCTGGAACACTCACGTGTCATCATGGGCCTTGCCTTTATTTGGCTGTGCGGTGGTGGCCATCTTTAGTCTACTGCTGAAGCTACAGCAGCAGCAGGTAGGTCTGAGAATTCTCAAAGAGAACCTGTAGCGCTCACACTAAATTAAAACCTGCAGCAAACAGTCATAGCGGTACCACCCACCCGCAAAAAAATCAATAAATCTGATAAAAATAAAAAGAAACTGTCTGCGCTGGAAAACCCACTAGAGGACCATCGAAACTGCCAAGTAAATTAGTAGATCTAACTCAAAAAATGAAAAAAAGTTGCAGAGAATGGTACCGTGTTAGTGTAAGAAAACAACCTTATACCGCCAAACATATAAGAACAAATAGTTAAAAAAGTGTTAATTCACTACCTGAAGGAGTAGTCCAAGGGAGATGAAGATTTCTTCGGTATAGTTAACTCGAGTCACCCAGAAGGGGTAAAGTGAGGTCAGTGCCTGATGTTAACTGTACATGAAGCGATAGTGCGGCGTCTTCCAATATCCTTTCCACTTGCGATGCCCGGAAAGGGTCAGGTGAAACGTATTCCACGAGTTGTCCTGTATAGATCCGGATAGCAGGCACTGCTCCGGCCGGTGGCAGCGCACGCCTGCGTTCAATGGAGTGTGTCCACGCTGCTGGACAAAGCCGTTAGGTGTTCTGCAGTAGCAGGACCTAATGTGACGTCACAGTCACGTGAATGATCACGTGACAGGCTATGGAAAGAGCTTGGGACCAAATCCTACGCGTTTCAGAGATAAACGATCTCCTTCCTCAGGGATGGTCCTCTAGGGGTACTGCGCTCTTATATAGTTAGCGGTGGACACTGTTGTGAATTCTGTTGTCGGGCTCCCTCCTGTGGTCATGAATGGTACTTCGGCTGGTTCTGTCCATGGACTTCCTCTGGTGGGTGTTTCTGAGTTTCACAGGTGACTAGGTTTATTCGTTAGCTGCTGCTCTATTTAACTCCACTTAGATCTTTGCTCTATGCCACCTGTCAATGTTCCAGTATTGGTCTAGTTCACTCCTGGATCGTTCTTGTGACCTATCCTCTGGTGGATGTGAGTGGGGCTGCGGCTTCTGAGTTTCCTTCCTCAGGTGACGAGGTTAAGTCGTTAGGTGCTGCTCTATTTGACTCCACGTAGTTCTTTGCTCCTTGCCTCCAGTCAATGTTCCAGTATTGGTCTTGCTCTCTCCTGGGTCGTTCTTGTGGCCTGTCTTCCCATCAGAAGCTAAGTTCCAGCTTGTATTTCTTTGGTTTTCTATTTTTCTGTCCAGCTTGCTATTTAATTTGTTGTCTTGCTTGCTGGAAGCTCTGAGACGCAGAGGGAGCGCCTCCGCACCATGAGTCGGTGCGGAGGCTCTTTTTGCGCCCTCTGCGTGGTCTTTTTGTAGGTTTTTGTGCTGACCGCAAAGTACCTTTCCTATCCTCGGTCTGTTCAGTAAGTCGGGCCTCACTTTGCTAAATCTATTTCATCTCTGTGTTTGTATTTTCATCTTTACTCACAGTCATTATATGTGGGGGGCTGCCTTTTCCTTTGGGGAATTTCTCTGAGGCAAGGTAGGCTTTATTTTTCTATCTTCAGGGCTAGCTAGTTTCTTAGGCTGTGCCGAGTTGCATAGGGAGCGTTAGGCGCAATCCACGGCTATTTCTAGTGTGCTTGATAGGTTTAGGGATTGCGGTCAGCAGAGTTCCTACGTCCCAGAGCTCGTCCTTATTATCAGTAACTATCAGGTCATTTCGTGTGCTCTTAACCACCAGGTCCATTATTGTCCTGACCACCAGGTCATAACAGGACACACAGCCATATTAAGAATTAAACGCAAATAGCTCAATCTCGCTATTAAGACCTCTCGGGATTAATGTATCCAGTTCAAAAATCATCTTAGTCTCTTCCCTGGACATTTGTTTAATGAAATCACCCCCTCTCCAGCAACTTTGTACTACTTTGAGGCCAGTGAAAGTGGTTCCATAAATTGACCCTTCATGATGAGTCAAAAAATGTTTAGAAAGAGGGTGCCCTACAAATTTTTTCTTTATATTCCTAATATGTTCATTTATCCTTGTGTGAAGGGCTCTTTTGGTTCTCAACCAACAAGATAAGTAGAAATGGATGGCACTAGAGCGACATAATGTAATCAGGACTTAAAGCGGATTCCCAAGTTGCCAGGTGTCACGCATGCTGGGGGTAGTGGTGCTCTGCACGATAATGAAGCATGAAGAGTTCATATGAGCAGTAGAAAAGAAATCTGCGGCACTCACCCAAATGTAGCAGTGAAGACGTGAAACTTTAATGGAGAAAATACATCAATATTACATCCATCTGGACATAAGGTAAGCAGGAGGGTGCGGTAATGGAGCTTGGACGACGGCCGTTTCGCACGTGATGTGCTTCGACGGGTCCAGGTGGTAGATTACTACACGTCATTTCCTTATAAAGGTTCCATGACGTGTAAGCATGAAAATAACAACTTCAAAAAATATTCAAAAATTATGTGATAAAGTGACATAGTAGTGCAATAATCTACATACAAAACATACAATTCTAAAGGATCCTTTGTTAACATCATATTCGAATATACTATATAACTATCAATATTCTCATATTATCTGTGATACAAACATTATTTTATTTTTAATTTTTAACAGTACCATGACCTCTAATATTTTATAAAAATACAGACATATCAAGTCTGTCATTTAGACCGATAGGTCCCTGGGCGTTCGCATTGAGAATCCATTTAGCTTCTTTTTGTAATAAAAGTTTGTTCTGATCACCTCCTTGCTGGGGAAATTTAACTATTTCTATCCCTGCAAAACTAAGAAGGTTAGGATTAGCATCATGTTTGTCTCTCATATGTTGAATAAGTCTAAGGCATCCTTTTCCTGTTTTAATCGAATTATAATGTTCCTTGAAACGAACAATTAGCGGTCTGATCGTTTTACCGATATAAAAATATCGGCAGGGGCAGAACAGGACATATATAACAAATTTACTCTTACAAAAAATAAAATCTTTTACCATATGAGTGATAGAACCTATCTGCAAGGGATTCTTAGTTATATGAAGATGACAAAATTTACAATTGCCGCATTTATGATTTCCAGAAGGCATGTTATTAGCTAACCAGGTATTTTTTTGTGAAACCATTTTATTATGGACCAATAAATCAGCTAAATTGTGCGCACGTTTATAAGCAAATCTCGGAGCCTTTTTATAGGTAGACATAAGCTCTTTGTCACTTTGCAACACATGCCAGTTTTTTCTGATCGATGCATGTATAACTCTATCTAGATTGCTATGTTTGAAACAGAAAGAAAAGTTATTATTATCTGTTTTTTCAGAATGTAATTCATCAAAATTTTTATTCTTATTTTTGTTCTTCCTTTTCAAAAAATCATATTGCGTATGTTTATTAATACGAGTTTCTGCTTCTTTTAATAGCTGATCAGGATAGCCTCTTTTTAAAAAACGAGATTTTAATTCACTTATCTGCTCATTAAATGTTATATTACTACTATTAATCTTACGTAGTCTAACCATTTGGCTATAAGGCAGCCCTCTTTTTGTGTGTAACGGATGAGCACTCTCAAAGTGCAAGATATTATTTGTTGCAGTTTGCTTTCTAAATACCTTTGTTGAAATATTTCCTTCTCTAATTTGTATTTCTACATCCAAATATTCGAGATTATGATTCCCGAAACATGAAGTAAACTGCATATTTTCATTATTAGAGGTATTCAAATAACTAACAAAATTATTGAACTCTATCTCATCACCGTCCCATATTATCATGATGTCATCTACAAATCTAGTATATAGGCGAATATGTTTCAAGAAGGGATTATTAATATTATTAACATATATCTCCTCAAAAACTGATAAAAACAAATTCGCATAAGTACAAGAGATGGGCGTACCCATTGCGGTACTAATTTATTGTGTATACCACCTGTCCAAAAATTTAAAGGAATTATTGGATAAAATAAAGTCCAGACTATCTAAAATAAAAGATATAATATCCGGGTCTACGCCTCTTTTTTGTAAGATTGTTTGTATGGCGCATATTCCTTTATCCCTTGGAATTCGAGTATATAGATTAACTACATCGATAGATGTTAGAGCAAAGGTAGGCTGCCAATCTACCTCCTTTAAAATCAAAACTAAATCTCCCGAATCTTTGATATACGAAGGGATAGCTGGTAACAACGGCTTTAAAAGCCAATCTATATATTGGGATAGTGCCTCTGTAACTGAATTCATCCCAGCAATAATAGGACGTCCCGGAGGTTCTTTCAAGTTTTTGTGGACTTTTGGTATACCGTACCAATATGGAAATTGTGGGTGTTCTAACAATAAGCTTTCTGCTCGTTTTTTGGGTAACACTCCCTTTTCTACGTACTTTCTAAGTAATGTTCTTAGTTTAAGTATATATTTATGGGTACTGTTATTGGGTAGAATACAATAAGTAGTTTGATCATTCAATTGTGCATAAGCTTCATTTATGTAATATTCCTTATCCAAGACAACAATATTGCCTCCCTTATCAGCTCTTCTGATAACGACATCGTCCCACTTTTGTAGTTCTTTTAGTGCCAACATTTCTCTGTTATTAAGATTATTATTAGGAGTATGATATATAATTGCCTCTACATCCTTAATCACTAAGTCTTGGAAAAGGTCGATGGCGTTACTAGGAGAGATAGGAGGCATAAAG